>NW_020954572.1:24896691-25208334 GCF_900497805.2 Vombatus ursinus | reverse complement strand
ACACACACACACACACACACACACACACACACACACACACACACACAAAACCCCACCCAATGTTCTCCTTAATTTCATGGAATAAATAGGAAATGGTGTTCAGGATGTTTTGTAACACCCTTGCAATCTTGATGTTTTCCAGCATCAAGCTGAGCTGACACCAGAAACCATATCAGTGTCCATCATAACTGTTTGGAGCAGCTCTTGGTAGGAGGCGTATCTGAATAAAAATGCAACAAAAAGAAGAAACGAGTCTATAGGTTACTCACATTCCTCACTAACACCACCACCCCAGTGTGCTCTCTCTACTAGCCATCAGCCAGGACTTACCCAATTAAGTATTTAAAACTATTTGAATACTCCATGGTCGAAATGAGAATGAAAAAGAAAAATATCATGTATCTAGTTGTTGTTTTTTTTAGAATTAAAAAAAATTGGAGGAACTTGATATCTGTTCTCTCCAATGAATTGAGTGGGAAAGTTTAAATAAATGGCTGGTAGGATGATGAGAAGAAAGAGTCTGTGTTTCTGTCCATTCCCTTGAATAATAGATTTCACCATAAGTTGAAAATATTTTGCTAAATTATGTACTTTTATTCTTAAGGCTTCTTTTGGGAAAGCACACAAAATCAGTACTGTTCTCTTAGGTGTTTGAAAAACATATTCACATTAAACAGACTACATACATAGGGCAATGCAATCCCCTAACATTAGACAACAAAATGATTACGGCTTCTTTTTCCATCTTTCCCTTAAATAACTATAAAGCTAAAATTAAAAGACAGCTCACAGTGGACTGGATTTCTGAATACTCCTCACCCCCACCCCCTTGCTTTCAGGAATGGAGAGTACATTAAAAGAAACCTCTTTCTTATAAGTGACATCCAGAGGCATTAGAAAAAAGATTTCTGTTTAAGTCCCACATATAACACACAGCATTCTAAGTATACATTCATCATATTAATATTGCAAATGCTGTTAAATATACAATGGTGTTTCAGTTTGGGGGCCTATTCAAAAGCGTGCTATCATAGAAGGAATCAACTAGTTGTTAAGATTAAAATCAGTAAACAGATTAGCAAGCATAAACTAAATGTCTACCCTAGAAAATAACACAATTCAAAACAGATTAATGTTCCAGTTCATGTTAAAAAAAAAAAGGAGAAGGAGGGCATAAATGGGGGGGAGAACTAATTTGAGTAGTAGCTTTGCATTTATTTAAAAATTGACATCTTTATTTCAGAAAATGGAGATTGCTTTTGCTGGTTTTTTTTAACCTTAATATCCCTGTTCCTCCCATATGAGAAA
This sequence comes from Vombatus ursinus, assembly GCF_900497805.2. NCBI lineage: Eukaryota > Metazoa > Chordata > Mammalia > Diprotodontia > Vombatidae > Vombatus > Vombatus ursinus. The sequence goes on along the minus strand of NW_020954572.1, from coordinate 25,207,026 downwards.
ACAATTGTCATCAGATATGAAATTAATTGGAATCAACTGTACCCGTCTTTATAGAAATATGCCTAAGTGTCTGTCATTCAGGGCTGGCTTACCATAATATTCTCTATGGAATAGTTGACCACAGGATCCTCATTCACAAACAGCCAGGTTAAACAGTTAAATGCTAGCAAATCCTGCATAGCCCTGTGGGAAATTTCACTTTAATCCCGAACTTATAAGAGGACAATCAAAGCCCAAAGCCCGGGTAACAAATCTGATCCTCTCTTGCAATCTGCGCCCTCATGGGAAGGAGAGAGATGCTCCCCGTACAAGCCTGAGATGGATAAATACCTAAATGATGAGATAGATGGGGAATGCAGAAGAAGCGTCTGGCGTCAGCCATTCGCTTCCAATTCCATATTACATTGTAAGAGGCAATTCTTGTGCAGCTCAGGAGCAGCCAGTCCTGATTACTAGAAGTTGAAGTGTGGCTTAAGGAATGATTAATGACAGTGTCAGGAGAAAACAAAGCACAATGAGAGTTATCTCTAATCCACCTGCTTGCAGATGCTATAGTGAGGGAATGAAAACGGCCCCAGCGAGCCCTGATGATAAAAAAATCAAACTAGAAAGGTGCAAAGCTGTAGATACGTATTAATCTGATATATAAAAACTAGGTCTTAGCTTGAATAAAGCATTAGGCATGAATGGAACCCCATAGGTGATAGATATTAGGCCATAGTGGACTTCACATTGTCTGTATTTTTTAAATCAAACAGAACTGTTCCCTTCAGTATTGCCTTTGACATTAATAGGTTGGTATTTGAAAAGTCACAGTTCACTAGATGAGCAGGCTTGTGAGTGCAAGCTCATTAAACAAACCCTCTTTTCTTGTTTTTCCCTCTCTAAAAAAAAAAAATAATAAAATGACACCATACCACCACCTTGTGGCTGTTCCCAGGCAGCACACACGGCCCCAGAGAGACACCAAGATTCAATCACCGCATTTTCCCAACCCTATAAATCCAGAGGAAACATAATTATAAGATCGATGGTGTACTTTATACACCAGCATATTGATGAGCCGTTTTCACCTAAGACAACACATTATAGATGCAATCACTCGAATTTCATAATGTCATTTTTGGATCGACATTATGGAAGGGCCAAGCTGGTCATTCTAGTTACATTTATTCCCAGGTGCAACCTACAAGGACTACAGTATCGGAAAGCAGGGAATATATGGACCCTCACCCCCAATAGATTCAGTGGCAGAATTATAGACACCTGTTTACCTGCAACTACTAACTGCCTTTGCTCTTCCCAGAGGAATGGATTTGATATCTGTATTTCAGTGTAACTAACATACAACCACTTTCTAAACATTAGTCTATGAATGTGAACATGTGGGCAATTGTGGAAATGGCTGAGGGAAAATGTAATATTGGGCAGCGTGATAAAACATGTATAAACAACCTCAAAATGATATCTCAAAAATTTAGATTTCCCCCTACTCTATTATAAGACCCCTGAGGACAGAAGTCATGTCCTATTTATCTTTGGATTGCAAGGTTGCAGGATACAGAACTCTATACATAGTAGTCACTTAATCAGCATTCTCTAAATAGAGTGGAATTAGATCCACAAATAAATTTGAATATACCTTGATCAAAGAGTAATAGTTCAGTCATTTCCCCTAAAATAAAGAATAACATAGAAGCATCTTTTTGGTTCTGAATGGCCATGTTCAAATGCTTTTGTTGTGCCTCTCATTAGCCTTTTGACATTAAATTAATTTCATGGGTGCACTAGCATTCAGCATTTCCACTTAGGATACAGTCACTCTAGTTAGAAAGACAGAGAGGACAGTAATGATGGATGAACCATTGGTCCAGACAGCCTCTGGAGACCAACTTATCCCCAGGTTTGGGGCAATAGCTTTTTGCTTTTGTCCACATAGCCAAAAGCTTAATGCATTTTTCTTCCCTTAATCTAACTAGCAACAAGTCAAATGTTAATTCATATTTCATGCAAGTTTTTTTTAATATTGAAAATCTAATGAAGATTTAGCACTCCAGTTTTTTTTAACAAGGCTGACATTACTGTTAAAAGAAAGCAAATACATTATTTTAATTAATATCAATTCATAAGTGTTCCTGATTTATATATTAAACAAAAAGAAAGAATCTTGTCATAGACTACATTTGATTCTGTATTCACCCATCATTTACTCAGAGCCCCCACCCTATTTCTTTCCTTCTTCCATGGGAAACACATGATGAAAGTTGCCATGTAGAATGGTGTGTCTCTCACACACAGTTAATACCGTGCTGTGATCACCTCACCCCTTATTTCCTGATGACGAGCTTCAAGTCAGTTCTAGCCAACTGTGCTTGTCTCCACCTGACATCTCCTACTATCAACTAAGCAGCTGCTATTGTTTTAAGCTTAAAGCCTTTGTGTATGGCACAGCCTCCCAATAATACTGGAGAGCCTGACAATGTGCAGTTATAAAGGGATAATGTTAGGCCAATGGAGGTAATTAATAATAGCAGTTTAATGCAGCTGGGACTTAAGATTGCCTCATATTATAACAGAGTATCTCCAGCCATTCAGTTTCTAACAGAATTAGTGAGTTGAGGGCTGGGATAGGATTGGGAGGGGATGTGGGGTCTTGGCAAGTGTAGCTCCACTCCTCTGCAAAGGGCCTAAATAGAGACATAGAACCACCACATAGTAAGAAATATGGAAAATTCCAGTGTTTGGGAAAGATGTCTGGTTAAAATCAGACCAGCCAGAATTCTTTCTCAATGGTTAGCAATTTCACCCTAACTTTCTCAGTATTTTTTTATTTTTTCACCTTTCTCTCAAATATTCATATTTTTCCCATTCTATTCAATACCACTCACCTCTAGTCTAAAATTTTAATGCTAACAGCAGATGAGCTCCAAAGGCATATCTTTCCAGGCCATTGATACATTTGGTAACCTCTCAAAGCCTCAGTTTCCTCAGCTGTAAATTGGGAGATTATTGGTATCTGGGGAAATGAAAGTTCTAGGATCCTTTCCTCACTATGCTTTGAATGAGCTGTGTTCCTTTTCTTTAACATGGTCCCAAAATGTATTGCTATACCCTTGGCATCTGGGACAAGCTAGGGGGGCACAGGAGCTAGAATTCAGAGACAAGAAGACATGAATTCAAATCTGGCCTTGGATATTTACTAGTTATGTTACCCTGGACAAGTCACTTACCCCGTTTGTCTCAGCTTCTTCATTTGTAAAATGGGAATGATAATGACACCTACCTCCAATGGTTGTCAGGAGGATCAAATGAAATAATAATTGCGAAGCATTTAGTATAGTACCTGGTGCATAGTAAGTGCAACATAAAGGTTGTTCATTATTATTATTATTATTATTTTTACTGAAGAGACCTCAAGGATAAAGGCAGGGCCAGAAAAGATTCCCTGGAGATGGACTGCAGTGATACTTGGAAGTCAGTGGGAAATGGAGAAGGTTCATTACTTACTTAGAAATGTTTTGCAGTCAAAGAAATGACTCCATTTCTCCTTAATTGTTGGGCTGAGGTTCAGTCCAGTAATTAATTTGTCCCTTAGTTCCTACTTAAAAATGATTTGAATGACTGCTAGATCCTACTCTGCCTGCCTCATGCCTGAATCATGCCATCTAATGACAGAGACTATGACTTACATACCTCCAAATCAGGGATACCAATGCCACCCCATTTAACACATAAAATTAATTGTTTGCTAAGAGCAAAACAATTGGGAGGGAGGCCATGAGAGATAACTTGACTCCTAACCCTGGCTAAATTCCTCCCACAACCCCTTAAATCCTGCCATCTACACCTCTCTGATGACATGGTTTTAAAAAGTCAGTTTTGTCTTACAGGGTTAGGATCTTCACTGAGGTCAGGCTACTTATTGTGGACCAAGCATCCTACTCCATCAGCAGAGCTAGAGAAAACCAAAGGACCCACACCAAGCATCTCTTATTCTGTAGCACAGGCTGAGACTCAGCAGAGGTACTTCCAAAATCAATATGCGAAAGGAATCCCTATCACAACTGAGATGCAAGTTACATTTATGTCCTATAAAATAAGGCATCTCCCAATTTATTTACCTTGGCATGATTATTTATCTGGCATTAAATTGCAACAGTAATCCTATGAGGTGCTTTGTAGTTACTCTGTTACCATTCTTGTTTTGCGGTAACTCTGTAAATAACTTGTGTCACCATTCTATGTCCCATTTCCAGATGGAAGATAAGATGTTATTTCTGCTTCAGTGCAAAATCTTAACAGCTGATGTAAGGAGGTGTTCAGACTCCTATCTAAATTACATGCCAGACACTCCGCATTAGCATTGTTAGGCGGGTTATTTATCTACAACCTGAATATATTTTCAGGATATCAAATGATGACTTATAAGCTATCTCCTGTGATGTGTTGTGCAAACCTAGAGTAACAGAAGAAATAAAAAAATAAAAAACCCACCTCCTCTGCAGATCTTAGCTTAGACAAACCGATGCAATGCTGCTCTATTTACCTTAATTAGCACCAATCCTAGCCATATTTGTTTATAACACTGTGTTACTGACTACGGGAAACAGTTATAAAGCTGCCTACAAGGCCACTGGGTATGCAAGGAAAACCGAGCAGTCATTACTACCCAGTAGAGGGCAAACACATTGTACTTTATTGCTAATTTGGACCAGATCCCTGTAATTTGGTGCTTAAGGATTGTGCATGGGTTATGGGCATGCAGTTGTTGAATAAATGTAGCATGATACATTTTTAGCATCTGTGGATGTTTTAATTGAATAATAGTCTCCTTTCGGTATAGCTTAATGAGGTGTATATTTGGGGAATCAGACAAGGTGTACTCTTTGGAAAAGAAATTATAAGAAATAGAGCAGGGATTTGCCTGTATTTTCTGGACTATACCTCAGGATGCTGTTAGAATCCACAAACAAAAAAATCCAACATTCACAGGGATAAGTGTTTTTCCATGTGATCTTCCATATCCCTTTGTTAAGTATGAAGCTCTTTCTCCTTGGATTTTCCCTCCCAAGCGGAAGGTTGATATGGCAGAATGTTGTGTTATTCCATTAGTTTATTTTTTAAGACTAAGAAGAGATATTTCTGTGTTATAAATTATTTATAAACACAAGAACAAAGAGAGGCTGTCAGGACTGCTGCTACTTTGAGAAAAAAATGATGAATTTATGAAGAATTCAATTTGATAAAGAGGGAGGGGACGCAACTGCTAATTATTAACATCCGTCTGCAGACAAAGACCTGAGAGGACAGAATTAGATGGATACATTTACAAAGGAATTCTCATTAATGGTTTGCCACACTGTCACCAAACTCACTGCGTGCAACTTATAGAAAGAAGCACAGGAAATCTTTGGAGGATGGATGACTGAAAGGAAACCTGGATTCTAGCTCTGTTCTGCCACTCTACAAAAAAAAATTAGAACAATACCCCCAAATGCAGCAAATGTCATGAATGTAAGGAAGAAAATCAAAAGAATCCAGCAGAAGTTAATTCTTACAGAAAAAAAATCTAAAGACCAGAATAATATTTCTGATACTCCTGCTCTCTCCCAAAGCCAACATCTTGATCAGCCTCAGATGGTCCTGTGTCCCTCATAGGGCTACATTTGTAGACATTTGTTTCTCAATTAACCCCTTGGTGATTTCCCAAAGGAATCCTCTGAGATGAGGCCCGTGGATCAAAAAAGTGTCAAGGTTCAAGAGGAAGGGCAATTTCAACCTGTGTGACCTTTGACAAGTCACTTACCCTTCCTAGTTCTCAACCTTCTCATCTATAAAATGTGACATTTGAACTAAATGTCATCCTAGGTCCTTTTAAGTCCTATACCTATGATTCTATGATTACTATTTTAAGAAAGGGGAATGCTTTAGGGTAATGCGGAGGGAAAAGGGAGATAGAAGACTGTGAAGGAAAGGGGACCCAAAAGTGCGGTGCTGATCACAAATATTTAATACTGTGTAAGAGAAAATAAGCAGAAAAAAAGGAGAAAAGAAGATGAAAGACTGACTTGCAGAGATTTCTCTAAGTTTTCTTTCACACCTGTTCTTGAGGGACCTTACCCAACCAGCCCAAAGGAGTTAGCCTAGAGACTCAAGAAAGTCAACCACAGAAAGGATAGCAGAGCTTGAAAGGTTGGAACTAGGAAAGGGGAAGAATATATCCAACTCCAGGTGTCTCCCTGAATATCCAAATGGCAGCATCCCAATAGTCATACTCATATCTTGAAGGACATAGATCTCCACTGACTCCAGTGATCTTAAAGGATGAAGAACAGGTAGCAAGGATTAGCAGAGACATACAATAGTGCTGGACATACAGGAAGAAAAGAATTGACAAAAAAAGCAAGTTTACAGGAGAAGCACCACAGAAAAATCAGCAGAGCTACTAATAAAGGCATATATAAAAACTGAGAAAGAAAGAATAAATACTTACAAAGAAGTACTCGAAGTCCAAATTATCTGTCAAAAGTGAAGATAATAAACATACTCTGTAAATTCTCCTGAAATGAAAATGGAGCAACTTCAATGACCTCTAGAATGGTTAAGAAGAGCAACTACGGAATCAAGTTAAAGTATCAAGAAAATTACATAAATTAGAGCTCTTAAGGGAAGGAATCAATAAGTCTAATGAGAGAGAAGAAAATTTAGTATAAAATACAGAGATACTACCTGACACAATAGAGTCTCTTTAAAAAGAAAACAACAGAATTGGAACAAAAAAAATGCAAAAACAGAAAGATAATTAATTGAACAGAATCAAAAGACAATAAGATTGATAAAACACATATGAGCTCTACAAAATACCAACCCTGAACTTGAAGATAGGATGCGAAGGACTATAAGTCTTTTAGGGGAAAAAATGTAATCATACTTCAAAAACATCATATAGAAAAATTGCTCAGAAACATTGAAAGTAGGTAACAAAGTACAGTTGGAAATTCTGTAGAACACCATGAGGAAGAAAACCCATATTCAACTCACCAAAGAACATTAGAGTTAATAACTTCAAACAACTAATTTTGAAGGTAGAAATGATAAAAAAAAATTTCATCTTCCAAGGATGATCAAACAAAATATTACTCCTTAGTTTTGAAGTAATCAAAGGAAGAATTGGAATAGCGTATTCTAAAAAGCAAAGATCAGGTGACAACTAAATATAGTAAATATATCATCCAAAGATGAACCTAAGCATCAAAGGAGAAAATTAGACATTCATCAAAAGGGAATTATTCAGATCAATCACTCAAAAGAACCGAGAGTTGAACAGAGTATTCAACATACAAACTGACCAAATAGAAGAAGGTTAAAATTTCTCAGATAACAATGAAATTAAATGCTATTCAAGGACATGCATTGTAATATGAAAGTGTACTTTTGCTTGTTTGATTTTCTTTAAAAAAATCTTTACATTCTTCAAGAGACATTGAAAAGCAAAGAACATCAATATGTTAAAGAATCTAAGAAGCTAAATATACAATGGGTAAAATCAAAATAAGAGGAGGAATATATGAATTAATATTGCAGGAGGGAATCTCATTCCCTCACTCAAAAAACAATATTATCATTGTTGGGATAATATAGAGGAACTCCTCTTAGATGGGGAGAGGAAAGTAGAACAGAAGGGGCCAGGAAAAGATTGGTCAAGACTCAACAAGAGAGGTGAACAAAAGTCACTCTTTTGAGGGAAGAAAGAGGGAGAAGTTGCCCTCTGTTTGGGGGCTAGTGGTAAAGTAAGGATAGAATATTAGGTCACAGTTCAGATGAGGAGCAAGAGTTGGGATTTCCCCTAGAAGTATGGCAAATAAGTGAAAATCTCCTAGAAGTTAGAGTGGTTGGGACAGGATATTTGCAAAGAATTCTACTTTGAAAGTGAGGAAGTGAACACATCAAGACATCGACTTCTACAAGTTGGGGTCATGTTACTGATGCTAATTCCCATTAGGAAGAAGGAAATGATTGAAACTCCTTGGTTAGACAGAAGTCTTGGAGAAAGTTAAAAGTTCAAAGGAAGGCTGGGTATTATATTATAAAGTACAGATAATGAGGAAAAATGCAAAAACAGGATAGAGGCCCTCTGGATTCTGATTACAAAGTACTTTTCTCTGTATCCTACTGACTCTATTGAGAAGTAACATTACTAGAAATAGACCTTATAGTATCAGAAAAGGGAAAACAGAGATTGATATTAAATGAAATGAAAACAATCCCTTTTGGAAAATGGTGTTATAAATTAATGTCACCAAAAATAAAGGAATGGATGAGATAGAGCAGGAAAGTATGGAAGAGGGTGGAATTGGGTTCCACACTCCTTACAACTTGGATAGAGAAGACAGAGAGAGAGAGAATTAATTTCAGGACCTGGAGATTCATTTGGAGGGAAGACTATCATGAGCTTAGTGTTCACTTGAAAAGCAATTATGTGTGTATGTGTATTTAATGGGGAAAATAAATATTTTGACATAAAATATAAATGAATTTAATTCCTCAAGGCAAAAAAGAGAATGGAGGAATAGATTTTTTTTTTATCCAAAAATTTGCTGAATGCAAGGAAAACATTTCATATAGATACATACAGAGTAAAAATGAGAAAACAGAACAAAATTTGTTATTATTCATATGACCCTAAAGACTCAAAAATTATCATGATTTCATGTAAGGAAGCAATAGAAACTGATACTATCAGGAGAAAAATAGGGAACTACAGTGTACTTAAAAGTGCTATAGAAAAGGAAAAATTTTATTTTAAAATATATGTGCACCAAATGGCATAATACATAAATTCTGAAAAGAAAAGGTAGAAAAAATTGGTTTTAAAATATTGATAAGAATACAATAAAAATAGGAAGTTTTAATATTCCTTTCACAGAGATGGATAAATCTAAAAGAAAGATTTAAAAAAGAAAATATAGAGCTGAACATATTGTTGATAAAGTTATATTTCACTGATCTTTGGTAATACTGAGAACATTAAAACATACAGATAAATAGAGATAAAGATACTATAGGTATAGATTTTACAAACGTATGACATGTTCATGTGCTAAGGCAAAAACTGATCATGTGCTAGGGCAAAAGGAATCATAAACAAAGGTATAAAGACAGAAATAACATGTCTTTATAGACCACAGCATAATAAAAATAGTCAATAATAAAGAAAATATCAGCAATACACAAAACAAATGGAGACTATGTAATAACATCCTGAATAATGAGTGGATCAAAAAACAAGTTATAGAAACAATAAGTAATTATGTTAAAGATAGTGATAGGGAAGCTAGGTGGTACAGTGGATACAGCACTGGACTTGGAATCAGGAGGACTCATCTTCATAAGTTAAAATCTGGCCTCAGACATGTACTAGCTATGTGACCCTGGGCAAGTTATTTAACCCTGTTTGTCTTAATTCCTCATCTGTAAAATGAACTGGAGAAGGAAATGGCAAAGTACTCCAGTATTCTTGCAAAGAAAATGAGTTGGACATGACTAAAATGACTGAACAGCTATAATAACAATGAGACAACACACCAAAACTTATGAGATAAATCTGAAACAGTCTTCAGAGAAAAATGTTTATGTCTTGAAATATTAATAAAATAACCAGAAAAAGGGGGAGGAGTAACAAATGAATGGTGCATGCAATTTGAAAGACTAAAATATAAAAAAAAACCTGCAACCTTAGATCAAGTGCAAAAGTAGAAATCACAAAAATTAAAAGAGAAATAGAGGACCTTGAAAATAAAAAGACCATAAAATTGATAAAATTAGGAGCTTTAAAAACTAACAAATCAAATTGTAAGCTAACTTGATCAATACAAAAATTAAAATCAAAAAGAAATAATGAAAAATGTATAAATAAAACATAAAGTAAAGGAAATTACTGAAAACTACTATATTAGTATGCCAGCAAACCCGAATGCAAGAATATAAAATTGACAAGAATATAAAATACCAAACTAATTAAACAAGAAATAGAATTCTTAATGCAATTCCAGAAAAAGATATAGAGCAAACATAAATTAATTGCCCAAAAGAGGGGGAAGGAAAAAGAAGCTGATGCCAGATCAATTTACAAATGAATTCTATCAAATCTTTGAAGACGAATAGCTATGCCACAAAATTATTCTCAAAATTAAAGACAAAAGTCACTCTACTAAACTCCTTTTATTGGATAAATATGTTTCTGCTACTCAAACCAGGGAAAGGCAAAACAGAGAAAGAGAATGTTGCACAAATTTTGCTAGTGAATATTGATGTGAAAATGTTAAATAAAATCTTTACAAGGAAAATATAACATTATATCCAGAAAATAATTCACAATCATTTACAATAAATCACAATAATTTACACCAAGAACTGTTCAAATTTAGAAGACAATTAGCACAATTAATCATCATGGGGGAAGAAGCTAAGTGGCACAATAGATAAAGCATTGGGCTAGGAGTCAGTTCAAATCTGGTCTCAGACACTTTATAGCTGTGTGACCCTGGACAAGTCACTTAACCTCTGTTTGCCTAAATTTCCTCATCTGTAAAATAGGGATAATAATAGCACTGCCTCCTAGGGTTATTGTGAGGACCAAACAAGATAATATTTGTAAAGCATGTAGCCCAGTGACTAGCACAGATGCTACACAAATGTTAACTACAGCTGTTATCTAAACAACAGAAACAACCAAAAAATACATTATCATTTCAATAAATCCATAACAAGCCTTTTAGAAAATGTAGCATTAATTTATGTTTAAAATCCTTTCAAATAAGTGAAAACTACCATTATTTGTATTGGAAAAACACCAGAAACGTTCAGTATAAATAGGGATACATCAAGTATTCCTCCTCTCTAGTCAATCAATAAATATTTATTAAATGCCTACTATTAAGTGCCTACTAGCACTGTGCTAAGCACTGAGGATACAAAAAAAAAAAAGACAAAAGATAACCCCTCCCCTCAAAGAGCTAACAGTCTAATGGGAGAAACAACATACAAGAAAACACACACAGAGCAAATTATATACAGGATAAACAAGACATAATTAAGTAAACAGAAGTTATTGTAATTAAGAGTGGTTGGGGAAGGCTTTCTGTAGAGGGTGGGATTTCACTTGAAACTTAAAGTAAGCCAGGGAGATTAGTAGCCGGAGTGGAATAGGGAAAGTATTCCAGGCATAGGACTTAGCCAGAGAAAATGTCCAGAGCCAAAAGATGGCATGTCTTGTTTGTCGAACGGCTATGATACCAGTGTCACTAGATTGAAGAGTATATGTCAAAGAGTAAGGTATAAAGAAATATAGGAAAGACCTACGTTATGAAGACTTTGAATACCAAACAGAGCATTTTGTATTTGCTCCTGGAGGGAATAGGGAGTCACTGTAGTTTATTGAATGGGGGATGGGGGAGATATGACATGATTGGACCTATGCTTTAGGAAAATCACTTTAGTGGCAAAATAGAAGATGGTTTGGAGTGGGGAGAGACTTGAGGTAGGCAAACCCACCAACAAGCTATTGTAATAATCCAGGCACAAGGTGATGAGAGTCTGCGCTAGAGGGGTGACAGTGCCAGAGGGGAGAAGGGAGTACATTTGAGAGATGTGGCAAAAGTGAAATTAGCAGGCTTTAGCAACAGATTGGACATGGAGATAGAGGGGTAGGGTGGGGAGAGGAGGTGTGGTGAAAGAGTGAGGAGCCCAGAGTGACTCCTAGATTGTGAGCCTGAGCGACTGGGAGAATAGCGTTGCCCTCTCTAGTAACAGGGAATGAGGGGTGGGAGTGGCGAGATTTGGACATACTGAGTTTAAGATGTCTACAGGACATCCAAAGTGGTGTCCCAAAAAATCTAGAGAGAAGAGAGCATCAAAGTGAAGAAAGTGGTCAAAACTATCAAATGTTGCAGAGAGGTCAAGAGGATGAAGATTGAGAAAAGGTCACAATTATTTGACATAGATCTGATATTGCTACCTATAACAATGAGACAAGAGAACAAAATTAAAGTTATAAACATAATCAAAGAAGATACAAAATCACTCTTATTTGTAGATGATATGATGGGACACTTAGTAAAACTCCAGAGAATCAATGCAAAAACCTAGTAAAATGATTAATGGTCTTAATAGAGTATCAGACTACAAAATAAATACAATTATCACTTCCACATCACAGGGGCTAAGGATCGACACCCCTGTGATCTGGAAGATCTGTGTAAAATTTTTTGGCCTTCCCTTCATACCAGAGAAGAAGTCTGAATTACTATGGTATTAAAAGATAAAATATGTTGATATTATGCAATATATTATACATATATTGATATGTATTATAGTATAAATATATTTCTATTTATATGTATAAATTATACATATATTTTATGCATTTTTGAGTTTCTAAATTTTTTCTGTGTTATCTTCTGGCCTTTTCATGTAGTCTGTGGCTTCAGCAAAACTCCCGAAAAATTCCCATTTAATTTCTTATGCTGACCCATCATATATCAAAAACAAAAGCACGATGGGGAAAGTGACTATGTGAAAGAGATAACTGTATATAAAAATCATTAGCATTTCTATACAGTGCGAAGAAGAAGAAGATGAAGAAGAAGGAGAAGGAGGAGAAATGGAAGAAATAGAAGAAAAAGAAGAAATGGTGTCAAAGAAATCCTACTCAAAATAACTATAATATGCATAAATTATTTTAGTTAATCCATCCAGACATAATAAATACAACTAAAATCACTATTTACAGAAATAAAGGAAGACAAATGATTGAGACAATATTTACTGCTCATGGTTGGGCTATGCCAATATAATCAGTATAATATTGCCAAAATTAATTTACTGATAAAGTAATACACCAATCAAATTACTAAGGTGACACTCTATAGAATCAGACAAAAGAATAACAAAATTCATTTGGAGGACCAAATTAGAACTAACTACTATTATACCAAACTAGAATTACAAGGGAAATAAAGAAGAAAAGCATCAATGAGGTAGTCACAGTATGACTAGATATCAAAATATATTATAAAGCATTAATCATCAAAACCCTTTGGGACTGGTTAATAACAAAAAAGTACATCAGTGGAGCAGATTATTTAAGCATTAAACAAAGAAGTAATGGAACACAAAAGCCCATGGTTTGATAAACTCCCAAAAATAAGTAGGGAAAGGACTCCTTTTTTAACAAGAAATCCTAGGAAACAAGTCCCAAAATTTAAGCTTAGATCAACTTCATACACCAAACACAAAATTATGCTCAAAATGGATACATAATCAGAATGTAAAAGGTTACATCATTTTAAAAAATCAGGATACAATGGGGAGGTACCTCTTACCACCATGGTTGTAGGGGTACAATGGTGGGGGGATAATCCTTAACTAAACAAGAGATAAAAGAGTTTATAATAAACAAAATAGATGATTTAAATTACATAAAAAGACTTTTAAAGGTCCTAGATAAATAAAATCGATAAGGATAGAATAAGAAAAATATACTGCATCAAATATCAATTTTAGAAATTTGAAACTCAATATATATACAGAAAATTGGCAGGAATATGTAACACCAAGAGCCATTCCCCAAAAGATAAGTGGTCAAAGGATACCAATCAATCATTTAACAAGTATTATTAAGTGTCTTCTACGTGCCAGGAAATACACTATGTACTGAGGCTGTAACAAGACAAAAATGCAACAATCTCTTCCCTCAAGGAGCTTACATTCTATAGGGAGAGACAACATATATCAATCAAGGAAACAATAAAGAAGCATTAAGTGCCTGATATGTGTCAGGCACCATGACAGTCTAGATATAGAAAAAGATATAGATATAGCTATAGATATACACACATAAATACACATGCATAGATACATATACACATCTATATACACACATATATACAGATATATGCAATAAATGAAACAATCTTTACTTGAAAAAAGCTTACATAAATAAATATATAGAGAATTTGCATCCCCCCCCAAAAAAAAGTAGTTTTGGGAGAGAGGTCATTAGCAACTGGGGGGTATCAGAAAAGATTTCATGTAGCAAGTTCAACTAGCCAGGACTGTAGCAATCAAGGAAGTTTTAAATCTGGACAGTTAAGATTAACTTTGTACCCAGTTGCTACCCTTTGGTCAAGAGAAGGATAAAAGCAGTTTTTAGGATTTTGGCAGGGACCTTCTGAGACCCCAAGGAACCTCCCTGCTGACTGATTTTGTTAATTCTGTAGCCAGCAGCTTTTATTTGTTTTTATCCTCTGGACCAGACATGACAAACTCTAGGCAGGAGAGCAGAAAGCAGCTTGCAAAACTCCTTAATGCTGAATCATATTAAAATGTAATTGGGAAATGTTTAACAAAAATAAATAAAAATACTATACATAAAAGATGATGTTAATATGTATTTTTCTAAGTCACCCTGGCTATAGGGATTTGTTTCTATTTGAGTTTGACACCATTACTTTGGACCACTATTTAACTGCCTTGGTAGCTGCTTTTTTTTTTATTGCTTTTTGGTGAGGTGATCAGGGTTAAGTGACTTGCCCAGGGTCACACAGCTACTGTTAAATGTCTGAGGCTGGATTTGAACTCAGGTCCTCCTGACTCCAAGGCCAGAGGTCTATTCACTGCGCCACCTAGCTGCCCCATTGGTAACTGCTTCTTCCTGAAGCTATTGAAATATGTTTTTCATAAAAGGATTGTTTGTCAGAACTCATATGCTCTAAATGATCCATGGTACCAAATGGGGAATAGTGAAATTGACAGTTATTAACTTCAGAGGCAGGATTAGAATCCAGATCTCTCTGACTCCAAGTCCAGAACTCTATGTACTGCAGCAAGAGAAAGAGATAATAATCTGACCTGGAGGTTCCAAATAACTACACCCCTGGTTCCATTTCTCCTAGTTCCTTAAGAAAGTGAGGGTGGGGAGGAGGGTCTTTTTGTTTATTTCCTTTTTAATACAGTTGCAATGATGGCTAGCAAAATTTTTAAATTTTTTTCTTCATTTTCATTTTCATTTTTTTTCTATTTAAGTAACTGCCTACCACATTCTCCTTATTAGTATCAACCATAAACAGCAGGCAAAGAGGGTCACAGAGAAGAAATTCAGATAAAAAGTTTTGCAATAAAAGATTTCTCCTCTCTCAACACTGGGTTCATCTTCCATTTTCTGCATAGTGCTTTTCATCTGTAAGAGGTATTGGAAATTGGATTGCTTTGATAATTCAAGATATTGAACTTGTTGCCTTCTCTTTTTCCCACAAAAGGAAAAACGATAAATTCATGAAGACCTTTTTAAAAGCAAAAACCAATAACCAGTAACCCTGTGCAATTCATCAATGAGGGGGAAAAACAACTCTTCTCTCTTAAACAGAAGGGTTCACCATTGCAATCCTGCCCTGCAAACTTATCTGTGCTCTAAAGATTTCAAATCACCTCTGAAAACTTTAGGGTGCTATTCTTATCTCTCACTCTTCTACACACAAGTCTTGATCTGGTTCCCATATCTGCTATTCATAGATTTAGCAATTTCTCTGGCCAAGGGGTTTTGATGTTTGTCCATCATATGACTTTTCCCAGTTGGTCTGAATTAAGCAGACAGGATATGGGAAGAAGGATTTTTCTTTTCTTTTTTTTCCTACTTGTTGAGCTTCATTATGGATTTTAAAAGCAAGCAGAAATTAAGTATAGATATAGCCCCTTCTGGAAATTTAGGTTTCTACCTTCTAAAGTTCATTGACAGTCTTTTCTAGTATGGGTGTTTTGGAATGAAAGGCATATCTCTAAAACAATTTTTCTAGCTAGATTGGGCAACTGCTATTCCAAAGTGGAAAGAGCATTTGCTACACAGTCAGAGGACATTAGCTTCAATCCTAGCTCTGATCCTTAAGTGAACACGGGTGAGTCACAACCTCTCTGGGTCTTGGGTTTCTCATCTTTAAATTAAGGGAAATGGACAACATGATTGCTAACAATCTTTCCAGCCTGAAATCTATGACCCGGATATTTTTTGCTATTGAGATTTCCCTGCTTTCCGCTGGCTTTTCTAACTAGTTAGTTGTCTTTTGCTAACCAATGTAAAGACATTGGGAAGAAATGCACTTAAGAACATCCATTCCTAGTATCTGTATAAATGCTTCATTTATCATACTCAAATAGCCACTTGCCTATGGTATTGATGCCAAGAGCAGAGCGAAGAATACTGATTTTGCTCCTTGATGCCTTTTAGGTAAGACAATGCATGTGTACATGAATATAAAGCTGATCACTCCAAATCTCGTCTTCATGCTGCTAACTCAGCCTTTGACGCTGAATACCTGCCCAGCTTCCTCAGCCTCCACTCCCCTCTGACTGGGGGCCTGGAGGGCAGAGCACTAAACCCCACCCAAAGCTTTCCTTTATAGAGAGCAGCATTTGGGCTTTTCAACTGCCTCCACTTTCCCTCTGTAGCTCTGTTTGGAACTCCATGGAGCAAATCACCTTCTGGTGTCCTCCACCTCCAGCTACCTTTTGTGTGCTATCTCCCTCCCACACACATTTAGGTTGTAAGCTCCTTGAAGACAGTGACTATATTTCTTTTTCTTAATTGTATCCCCAGTACCTAAGACAATGCCTGTCACATACTAGGTGCTTAATAAATGTTTATCGAATTGAATGTGTGTATGCACAAACATAGATGTGATATATACATTCTACATATGTGCAATATATGTGGTTGAATGTATGTCTGGCAGCTTTTCATGATTATCCAGAGTACATTTTGTGTAAATTCTCTAAACATTATAACATGTTATATAAGAAAAGATTTTTTAAGTAAAACAATTTCACACAGAGAATTAGAATTAATGTCACAGGATTTATTGATGATGCTCTGATCCACAGTCCCACTCCCCCAAATCAAAGAAAACTCTGGAAACTGTTCCATTCAGCTACATAAAGCTCCATGTAATAGAAAGCCAGCCTATGAATTTCATGGGGTCATTGACATGGTGACAGCACATTCATGGGGATAACAGGACCTGTTTCTAATAGCAGTTTTGTTCAAAAGGTTCAGAAAGGTCAAGCAATAACTCAAACCAAAGTAAACTTTTGAGGGTTAATTCACTTCTCATTTGTTTTCCTTTTTTCAAATATTTTTCATTTCTTGCCTGACTCTATGAAGAGATGTATGGGAATTCCAGAAGAGGGTCATATGATTTTTCCAGATGTCAGATTTTGACCTAGATCACTTGGGACAAGGGATGCATGGAATGCTGAAGATGGAATAGAAGGAGACAAGTAGGGATCACTGGCAGTCACCATGTGATGAAATTAAAGAAAAAAAAGTTGAGTCCAATGGGAACAAATGACTGAAGGCAGTCCAAACCCTATTACCCACAAGCACAGAGACTAGGCAAAGGAGGAAGGGTGTGGGAGGAGCAATGGCAGAGCGAAGGAGTATAGAAGAGAGGACAGACAGAGACTGGTGGAGAGATGAGGCATTTTTGATTGATAAAGCCTCATTTGGGGGCAGTTAGGTCACTCAGTGGATAGAGCACTGGTCCTAGAGTCAGGAGGACCTGAGTTCAAATGTGATCTCAGATCAGATACTTGACAACTAGCTGTGTGACCCTGGGCAAGTCACTTAATTCCAATTGCTTCACCCAAAAAAAAAAAAATAACTCATTTGTTTTTTATGTTGAATCATTAGATGCAACAAGGACTTTGAGAGTGTTGATTTTCTGGGCCTTTAGTAGCTATGGCTACTGAGTTGGGGGGGTGAGGTGCTAAAGCACTGGCTAAGGAAATTACTACACTGATCCTTCCCCGCCCCTCATTGGGCTCCAGGTCCTGGGCCATCTCCATGGCTTTGGTTATAATAAATGGTTAAATATTTTCCAGAATATTTTAGCATCCATATTTCCTTGAGCCAGAATAATGTGTTAAAATGTACCAATGGAGGGCAGACCAGATAAGAAAATATCAGACAATTATTTAAAGGTAAAAACATTTTTAGAGAATTCACTAATGCCTTATTTTGTAGATGAGGAAACCGAGGCCTCCAGAAAAGGCATTTGCTAAAGATTATACAGGTAACAAAGTACAAAAATCAATGGACTGAATTCCTGCTTGTTTTGCCCTCCTTCCCTAGTTTTCTTAATTTATAATTACATTACCAATGCCCAAACCAGTCCTCTTTCAATTCTAACTAGAACAATAAATGATTTTAGCTTCTGCTTATGGATCAAACAAGTATGGGATGATTAGACACTTTTAAGAGAGCTAATGACTATCATAGGTACAAATCCAAACTCCAAATAAAAATGAGAGAGCAGATGATACTTAGATATTAACAGGATGGCTTGGTGGTAGTGAGGAAGGACTGGGAATTTGAATTTAGTTTTAAATTCTGACCTTAAAATTGATTACATTTTACATATCATTGTGCCAGTCCAATTCATCTGTGAATTGGAAGACTATCACAAGGGATAATTCTATGCAAATTATCATCAAAAATGTGGGGAAAAAAGCAATATGATAAACTATAATTTGGAACAGGAGCGGCATCCTGGAAAGTCAAATATCATAGTTAATAAGAAGCTGCCACATATTATATATGACATTAGGTTTTTTTTAAAGAATTAGGATAGGGTGAAATGCACGCAGCACCAAAATTATACTGCGCCTCACTTAATCTTATTTTGATGAGTCTTATAGCCCTTCAAGATGTCACAAGGTCTCAGAGTCGTCACGTTAAGCATCACTGATTACCCCTGTAGATGTTCAGAAGAGTTAGTTGAGAAGCCTAGTTAAGAGATCACCAGAAAACAGTTCATTTTGTTCAGCAAATATTACACTTCTTGTCTCTGCTAAAGTATTTCATTGGTATGACTGACCTTCCCACAAATCCTAGTGAAGTAGCTAGAAAAAAAATGATTTTTTTCTCATTGCTTATGAAGAAACTGAGGCATGGAGGAGTTAAGTTGTTTTCTATGTCTCTATTCCCAATACATGTTCTGGCTACTACATTATTTTCTTAGGAAAGATGAATGAAAATCCTTATAGAATCCTAGTGTTCGAAGGTTCATTCACGCCTCCAGGCTACATTGACCTCAGAGCATAAGAGACTGTACACTCATTCTCCACAATATTTTTTAAAATATTTTTATTTGAACCAATCCTACATGCTCATCTTTAGTATGTGTATTAAACTCAAAGATCTTATTTTCATACCTCACTTCCTCACCAGCTGCAAAATTTTGACAATTGTCAGAGGGCTCTGATACAACATACTGGGTATCAGGCCTATAAGGGGACATGAGAGCAAAAAAGATATTGCCCCAAACCAATCATTTTTATCAAATTTTGGCTTCACAAACATAAAATCAAATTTTAGATTGTCTCTAAAAACAGGTGGTTTCACTTCAGCTCTGCTGGTTTTACTTCAACTGTTTCTAGTAGATACTTTGTGGACCAAGACAACAGTAACTCAGAAAGGAGATGCAAATTTAAAGTACAAAGGCGTTGATGCACCTGAATTACTCAGTTTAGAGGATTTCCCAGTATGTTCCACTTCAGAAATGTGTGTGTGTGTGTGTGTGTGTGTGTGTGTGTGTTCTTATCTGCAAAATGCCATTGCTCAGGGATGGACCCTAACCCATGGTGCTCTCTCTACTGCAGCAGGAGAAGGCCTTTAGAAAATCTGAACCTAGTAGATTCAAAGGCATTGCTCTCATCTCTATTTCAAGAGCTCCAAGTGCCCTCTCTTGGTCGGCCAGGAGAATTACAAACACATTCTTTTGTCAGAACAGGCCCTTTGGAAAATAATGTGTTTACAACAAAACTCTTTACTTATGAGCAACTCTGCAGTTCTCTCTAGACAAATGGAATTCGCCTCTAGTCACAGCATTTCTGCTCACAGAAAGCCTCATTAGATGAGTTTCATCACACATCCTTCTCCACCCGGTCAACAAACAGGCTCATTCTTAATACTCTCAAGTTAAACACTTGGATTCTAATGACAATTCATCAAGGCTTATGCAAGCTTCAAGTGAATGCACTAACTTTCATTCTGCCTGCAAGTCCATAGAAACTAAGGTACCGAATTTCTCAATGTGGTTTGGTGAAAAATCTATTTTTTTTTTTTACAAAGGCCTTCCTGATATGCTAGGTCACAAATATCTGGTACATTGAGATTTGCAAAGCAACTGACATACATGAACCTTTTAATTCTCACTACCACCCTATATTCTAGATACTTCTATCATCCCCATTTTACAGATGAGCAAACAGAGGTTCAGAAAGTTCAAGTAACTTGCCCAGGAACAGAGGCAGTATTCATTCCCAGGTCCTCCTGGTTCTAAGTGCACCATGATTTCTAGTACTCTATACTGAATCCTACTATCTAAATAACTTTTCCTTCTTTGTCTTTTCCAGACAAGTTTCACCCAATTCCGCAAAATATGCTTGACAGGAAGGAAGACTTATTTAGAAGATTTAGGATCTTATATACTACAGCCATCAGGAAAGGGGAAATGATATCAAGGAATTTTTGTTAATATGGAAGCAAGGTGAGGGGTGGGAGGGGGAGTAGGGAATCAAAAATCTTATGGTATCCCTGGCTAATGTTTCTGCTTGATAGAACCCAGAAATCAAACCCTATAAAGATTAGGACCTTTGTAGCTATCAGCTTTCTAACTCAGCAAAGATGAGGTCCAAATGGTCACCTTCATGTTGAAAAGACCTTAGCAAATCCTTGATAGCTGTTGGAATAAACACAACTTCCACGATCCTTAATCTAATATCATTGCAAAGAAGCTAGGGTTTCATCTTTGGGGAGACATAGAACTATAGCATTTTACAACCGAAAGGGACCTTCGGAGACCTGGCCCAATGTTTTCATTTTAGAGAGGATGAAACTGAGGCGCATGAAGTGACACAAGTCAACGGTAGAGCTGAGACTAGAACCCAGGCCATTCCCAGGATTCCTCCAATGTTGGTAAAAATCAATTGCTGAAGTCTAAACGGATAGGTGTTAGAGAAGCTCACATGACAGTTTATGATGATTCATATTTTTTTTTAAAAAGTGACAGAGCACTTCAAATAATGTGTCACATCGACACTGATCCTAGAGTTTTAAGCTCCTCAAGGACAGAATGCTCCCAGCATTCCCTCCACAAATAAATCTATTTCCATATAGCTTGTATAGTTTCAAATTCCCACCAAACAATGAAGGAATCTATTTTATCAGCAAAAGAAGTTTCCAACTTCTCAGGTTGATTCAGATTCCGACGGAGCCATCTCTTTGTCATTCCCTGAATGTTTACTGAGTTTCGGACTACTAGGTTCATGGCACACTGCCACAGGCACTCTGCTGAAGAAAGATTATGGTACATTCTCTGGTGCCCTTCCCACAGTCAGGATCCAGCGTGTCACTGTCTTAGCCTCACGTGGTAGAAAGATCTCTGGACTTTGAATCATAAGAATTGCCTCTCAGTCCCGGGGCTACACCCCCACTAGCTGTGTCATCTTGAACAAGGCGCTTTCCCTTTCTGAGCCTGTTTTCTCCTCTACACAAAAGAATTAATAATAGCCTCACCTTACCTTACAGAGCTGCTATGGGGAACAGGGGGGGAAACATATGTAAGAGCAATTAGACGACCAACTTTGCCACTTACTATTGATGTGACCCTGGGCAAGTCATTTCTACTCTAGGTCTTTCCTCATCTGTCCAATGAGGTAGTTGGACTAGATTGACTTCTAAGGGTCACTTCCTTACTCTAAAGCCATGATCCTACCATATTAAAGTGCTTTGTAAGTACTATGCAGCAAGAGCTATATAAATGTAAATTATTATTTTGCTCTGTAAATATTATTATGACAGAGTTTACACAAGATGGAGACACATTACCAACTTAAGCCTAGAATCTACATGGGACAAAAAATGGATCTGCTTAGTATACTCAAAGCTGATCCATATCCCTGTAGATCCCTGAACAGAAAAATAAATGTCTAGAGTTACCATTTGGTGGGGGAAAGACATTCAGAGGGTAATTCCACTGCTCCTTTCACTTGGTTGGGGAAGGCTTCTTATGAGCTTTGATTCTAGCTTTCTAAGGTTTACAGGGAAAAGTCAAATGGGAAAGAAGAGAAAAAGAGAGACACAAGCAAACACTAGTCTTACTGGAAACCATTTGTTCTGGGGCGGGGGATTAGGTATAGGATTGATTTTTTTCTATCTCACTCTGTATATTGATAAGATCTAAGGAGTATGGGAAGGAACTTGGTATGGGAATTACATATCAGCTAGTACCCATCAAACAGAGGGAAAAAATGGTGAGGATTTTATGAATTCAACAGAAGAGGGGAAAACCACCATCCACTCAGAAAACAAAACCATTACTCAATAGAGAAGTGCAAGCCATGTGTCTAGATTGTTGTTGATATAAAATACTTTCTACCATATATTATTAGCCTTTAGATTAGAGGCAGCCTTGGTGTAATGGGGAAACCAGTCTTTGAGTCAAGGGAACCTGGGTCCAAGTCTCATCTCTGATACATAAGAGCTATTCAGCCATGAGCTAGTCACTTGGCCTCTTAGTTCCCCAGGCAACATGATAAGACTTTACAAACCAGTTGCTGATCTGCATGAGGGAATGAAGTTTCTATACCAGGAGTTCCCAAAGTTGATAAGATCAAAATCTGAACCTTACCCCTCAAAAAAAAAAAAAAAGAGAAAGAAAAAGAAAAGATAATATATTTGCATAATTGCAAAAAATTGAACTCCTAAAAGTTTCTTAGATACAATGAATAATAATAGTAATAAAAATAATTAATAATAGCAAATAGTAATAGCAATAATAACCTTATGAAGCAGAAAAAGCAGGGGAAAATATTCCTACAAAGGAACGAAAATAATTAAGTGGAGCTTAAGAAAATGTATTGCTTAACTTAAAAAATCAACATCCATACATAATGTATATCATAAGTGGAAACATATTTTAAATGCACAGTATGCAAAGTTCCCAAGTAGATATATCCCTGTTTATGTGTGTATGTGTAATATATCCATGAAGCAAATTAACTTGGGAAGATATTCAAATAAAATGACTAATGAATATCTCCCATAAAACAAATTTGTTATATTCCCCTAAACAATCAAGCATCCAATACATAGATTTGAATACAATTTATCTATTCATGTGACCCAAATTGTTTCAGATTTATAAAACCTTCCCTCTGGATTAAAACCACATTCAAATTGATCATCATGCATAAATATTTTAGCCTTGCAGAAGAGAGGCTTGTGGGAAATCAACCCAGTTGTTCATAATGACTTAAATTGCCAATATAAGCAGAATATCCAACACTGTCCAGTCATCCATGACCAAAAAATGCTTCATGGAATTAGAAGAGACAAAACGAAGAAATCTGCCTTTGTGTCTATGGTATCTACATAAATATTTTTAATTGTTTTAGTGAAAATGTTGGATCCACTAATAGCACGTGTACACATCTTTAACTCAAACTGTTTAAATGAAGAAAAATAATGTGAAAAGTTGAAAAGTTTTGGTATCTTCTTTCTATGGCTATCGACCTACTTACTATAAGAAAATACAACCCTTTAAAAAATCTATTGCATATGGAAAAAAGTGTTAAAAACATCCTAAGACAATTTTCTAATACTCTAAGTGGTAGAAAAGTTGCTTATTTGCTTTGCTATAGGAAATTTCCTCACTAATGGCTCCTTATGAAGAAGAAATAAATCACTGATTTAGACCCCCCC
This sequence comes from Vombatus ursinus, assembly GCF_900497805.2. NCBI lineage: Eukaryota > Metazoa > Chordata > Mammalia > Diprotodontia > Vombatidae > Vombatus > Vombatus ursinus. The sequence continues at coordinate 25,183,211 of NW_020954572.1, read as the reverse complement.
AAAAAAAAATCATGGCAAAATGAGGAGCAACAAAACTGAGAAAAGGAGGGAAATCTCCATCTTCACGACTATCGGGGGGGGGGGAAGAGAGGAGTAATACCTAAATCATACCAAATAGTATATATTTGATCCATTATTGAGATTCCTGGATTTTTAAGCAGAGGGCATGGGTTTGAATCCTGTCTCTGCCAGTCACTACTTGTGTGACCTTGGTCAAGTCATTTTAATTCTCTAGGTCTCAGTTGCCTCATCTATAAAAAGTGAAGGAACTATACTAGAGGATTCAAATGTCTCATTCATCTTATCCTTCTTCGCTCTTCCTTACTAAATGCTTTCCCATTATTTTTATCAGTTACTCCTGTTGATGAGCAATATGGCACAATGAACAGAGAGCTGGCTTTGGAGCCAGGAAGACAGTGGATCAAGTCCAGCCTCTGGCATATACTGGTTGTGTGACTCTGGACATGTCACTTAACCTCTCGATGCTCTGAGCAATTCTTTAAAATCATAATTTGTGCAGAAGGTGATAACCTGCATTGGCAGAGAGAGTTTCCTTATCTGAAAGTTCCCTACACGAATGAAATCACAGGTCCCGTGCCCCTTCCTCCATTCCTGCTCAATTCTTCATTAGAGCTTCAGAGATGGTAGAGCTAAATGTAGAATTGGTTTTGAAAGAACTGGGACAAGATAAAATGGTTGATGGTTTAGGAGGATGCCACTCTCCATAGAAGGCAACTTGAGTGTCAGATCTGGGAATAAATGACCAAGTTTGGACACAGAGAGAAGAAGAGTGGTTAGAAACATGCTGGGTAAGGAGTAGTTAAGTAGGAATTGTGAAGTAGTGAAGTCCACAAAGTGGACTAGTGAAGTAGGCACTGAAGTCCACAGATGGGAAATGTGCTTGCTGTCTTGGGGATGTGATCAGAGATGTTCCTGAGCAAATCATAGTCACTCAGAATGTCATCAGTCCATAAACACTTATTAAGCACCCACTATGTGCCAAGCACAGTGCCAAATAGTGAGGACATGAAGGCAAAAAAAGAGGACAATCCCTTCTGTCAAGGAGCGCACAGTCTAATCGGGGAGAACATGCAAACAACTGTTTTGATAAATAAAATATATGCAGGATAAATTGTAGATTTTCAATGGAAAGAAAGCACTAGAACTGGAACTGGAATTGACAGGTGGAGTTTACAAATCTCTGCTTCTTCCACTGAGTGTTGGGACCATAAACACCAGAGATTGCAACAAGTTACAGAAGATAATATGTAGTCACAAGATTTTTAGTGCTAGAAAAGACTTGAGCAATCATCTAGTCTAACCTCTTCTCTTTGTAGGCCAAAAAAAATTGAAACTAAGAAAAGAAGTGACCAGCACAAAGTCATACAGCTAGTTATGGTCAAAGTCACGATAGAATAAGGTCTTTTGATCACCTCGTCCAATGTTCTTCCGACTATGCTACAAAATTTGAGAATCAACCAATGATGGAATATGGAAGGAATAATAAACAGCTTCCATTTACAAGGAATAATATTTATTGCTCTGTATTTAATCTCTGCAGTTCTAAAGATGTACTATTTTAAAACCTTAAAAGTCTTTTATCAGATTAAATACTAAATAACACCTAGTATTTCTATATACCTTAAAGATCTGAAAAAAAAAATACGTATTACCTCATGTGATGAAACTGAGGCTGACGGAGGTTAAATGACTTACCAATGATCACACAAGTAATAAATTGAATCTGGATTCAATTAAACAAGTACTCAACTTTTATTAAGAGCTTACTATGTGTAAGACTCTATGCTAGGCATTGAAATACAAAGATAAAAGTGAAACAACCCCTGTCCTCAAAAAGCTTGTGTTCTATTGGGGGAGATGATATGTACATATATAGGTTTGTACAAAATACACATAAGGTGCTTTGGAGAGGAGTGAGTGCACAGGCAGCTGGGGGTGAAGGAATGGGTCAAGATATGTTTCACATAGAAGGTGGCATTTGAGTCACCCAGGCTTTTCTTTATTCCAAATCCACTCTCCTTTCTACTATACCATGCTGCCTCTTCTGAGAGTAGGGTCTGTCCAGTTTTCTCTTTGGATACAGGACATAATAGATAAAAAAAAAATAATTCATCACATATTTCTTAAGTATCCACTAAGTACTGAGCCCTTCCCTTCATTCCAAACACCCTCTCCTCTCACTATACCACGCCACTACCTCTTCTGAGAATACAGTATGTCCAATGATCTCTTTGGACATAGGCTACAGTAGTTAAAATTCTATTTATCACACATTTCTTAAGTACATACTAGGTGCTGAACCTTCCCCTAGTTGCTGGAAACCCAAAGACACACATGAAACAGTCCCTGGTATCAGGAGCTTTACATTCTACTGAATTAGCCTGTAAAATAAAATACATTGCCCCAGAGGAGTTAAAAAAATAAATTGGTTCAACGTAGGTGGATTATTTTGAAATAAACTAAAAATAGTAATGTCATTCAATAAGTTAGGGATATATTAAGTTAAGGCACTGCCCAACAATATATACCAGCACAGAATAAGCTATAACCAGAAAGCGGTAAGACTAAATTCTGTTCAGAAGCGTGGGCATTTGAACTCCTTGTTTCATGTTTTGGAAGGACAGTACGCAGAGGGGCACAGGAGTAACAGGTGAGGTAACACCCCTTCACACATTGGTAGAAATATTAATGAATTGAGATGGCTAAAAAGTCATCTTGTTGACCAACCAATGGTCTGTGATAAATCTCTCCAAAATTTGCCACCCTGGTCTTTAGATGACAATTCCTCACTGATCCTTTCCTCAAAGTCTTCTCAGCTCGAGAGGAAATGTCAAAGCTTGTCCTCTGCTGACAAGAACTTTCAACAAGCCAGGCTCACCTCTATGCTATAATGAGTCATTGGAATAGGGCTTTTTGTTTGAAGTTGAAGAAGAGTTATGCCAACCCCCCAGATTTCATGGGGATTCTGTGGTTTGACTTAAGTAGGAAGTGTGAATGGCTTTGAAGACCAAATTGTACCAATAATCTGCCTTCAGGGTATCTGTGGAGTAATATGGCTAAATATGTGTTCAATCAGAAGCATATAGGCTAACTGGTTAAAACAAGATCCTTGCCTATGTATGTATTATGCCCATATGTAATATGCCCATGCTAGGCATGGCCCATTGCAGCTCAGAACTCCTGACCTCAAAAAATTCTCCAGGCTCGGCCTCCCTGGGGCCTGGGATTACAGATGTGTGCTAGCATGCCCAGCAATCATATATGTTAAACTGGAAGGGACGTTAGAGGTTTTTGACTGAAAGAGGTTCAAGTTAGAAGGAGCTGAAGCAGGTTTGAACTCAACTTGTCTGACTTCAAAGCCAGTACTTCCATTGGACCTCTGCCTCATGAGTCCCAAACTCATGAACAGGTGGTGGCCTAAAATTTCTCCTGTGAATTAATATAGCTGTAATTAGGATAGAGCACCTGGAGCTTTTTCTGGGACACAAAAATCTAGAAGGCATAAAAATTTAACACATTCATGTCTTTAGCAATGTAGAGATAACTATGATTAGCACCTACTTAAAAATACTAATTAGGCAAAATGAGAAACATTGTTATTAACAATTAACAATGTTAGTAACACCCATCTATAAAACACTGCAGCAAACATTTCCACTGAATTTGTCTTACTTCTTACATCATTTTCACATTGCAAATCGCAAAGCTGATTTGAGGGCTTGTTTTTGCTGCTTGCCCCAGGCACCAAATTTTCTAGTTATGGCTCTGTAAGCCAATTTTTTTAGAATGTAGAATACATTATTTTATAGAAAAAAAAGACACGTGTGGTGATTAGATTCCTAGGTCATTCCAGTAATAGTGATGCAACCTTTAACATAGCCAAATATTTCAATAAGAAGCTCTATCCTGATTTAAGAGGTTAGCACCACATGTCCCATCAAGATCTCTTTATCTGGGGCAAAGGAAGCTATTCCATGAAGTCATTCATATGTAAAGGACAGAGGTAGGGAGTTCTCCCAGATGGCTCCAGAGGAAAGAGCAAGGCTGGTAACTTTGCACAGCCCTCCCTCACATAAATCTGATTCACTTGCAAGTCACGGCATCACCTTCCTGATGTCATCGTCCTCTTTGAGAACAAAGAACAAACAACAACAACAACAACCTCTCAGTTACTCATCGAAGAACTAATCTTCAGACAGTCCTAGTAATTTTTTTTTCAAAGAACCAAACTGAAATGAATTCTTTTCTGTAGTCCAATGTGTGTAAAAAGGGATGATTGGCTAATACACTGATAAACTCTGAGGAACCAGTGATAACTGAATAGGACAAAGCATCTAATATAAATCATGGGACAGAACCAGAGAGAAAAACATGCCTGATAAATATCAAGAGTACACTCTAAAATGGAAGACTTTTAAGACTTGGAATCATTTTAGAAGGAAACTATAACATTTTTGCTCCAAATGCCGTTTAAACCTAATCAAAGACCCAGGCAGTAAATTACTAAAGTCAACTGTCTCCTATCAGAGACAAAAGAATCATTTGTATTGGTATGAGAATTCCCTGCAAATTATTAATTGGCTTTGTAGATTTGGTCACATAGTTATCTGCACAGGTGATGGAATTTACTCATACATACTTTAATTTGAAATATATGGTAACTGGGTCTTAATTCCTAAACAACATCTGTCTGCCACTTGGATATCACCCAAGGTGTGTATCCAGACTAATCTATAAAGAGCAAAAGGCTATATTTAGAATAAGGCCAGCCATCTCTCTAGGTCTTCAGTCCTTTGGTTGCGTTATTTCTTTCATACTCAGAAGGAATAATGCAATCAGCCCATCATAAAACCAAATATTATTTGCAGAAGTCACAGCCTTGTAGAGTTAGAGTTGGAAGAGAGTTTAGAGATAATTTAGTCCAACTCTCTCATTATACAGATGAGGAAAATGAAGCCAAGTTGATTTAAAGTGACTTTCCCAAGGTCACATGTTCAGTAAATGGCAGATAGGAGATTCAAACCCAGGTCCTCTGATATAAAAATGAATGGAATGATCATTCCACTATACGCAACTGCCTCTAAGTCCTCCTTTAGCTTTCAATATCATTAAGAATCAAACAACTTTAGAGTATTGATCAAAAGATTTAGTTGAGAATCAAGAAAAACTAATTGCATGATTATATCATATATTTTTCAAATTGTTATACCACTGATCATTTTCTATATTTCAGTCAATTTCTATTAGTTGACCTACATGTCAAAACTCAGTGAAATGATCCCCAAGAAATTGAGTAATTTTTTTGTGTTGGAATTCTGAATCCTTATTGTATTGACTATTGCTTAAAATAAATGGATCACTGGTTAAGGCTTGGAAATTTTTTGTTACATAGCCATTTTCATAGCAATGGCATTCCTAATGATAATATTTGATGTGTGCCTAATGAAATCCATCTCACTATCCTTAAATAATAAGAATATATTGGATATACATGTGTATATGTATATATATATATACATATATATGTGTGTGTATATATATATACATATATACACACACGGTAACCTTCTTTGCATACACAAAGGCGTTTCTTACAGATTAGAAAACTGAGGCACAGAAAAGTTAGAAGACTTGCCCAAAAGTGAAGGGTCTAGAGGTAGAAGTCAGATCTCTAAACTTGAAGCCTAAGACCCTTTGCAAGAGAACAAATGGTTCACAGTCTGTGGGCTGAAGACCTCAAAGGGGTCCATATAAAGTTGTGAAGTACCTGAAGCCTTCTCACAACAAATGTTTGTGAAGGTGAATTCCTTGTATTTTGCGTGAAAATCCAAATACCAGAAGAAGGCTAGGCCTAAATCTAAGATCAAAAGTATAAATACTAATATGGAAGAGTCTGAGAATTATTTTTAATATTAAAAAAGAAGACCTCATACTCAAAGAGGTTGGGAACAACTTAACTAGACCAGAGAGCTCCAAAGTGTAGGCCAAGGTGCTCTGGTGACTGAGGGACTGACCCCAAGAAGTAAATGATTGATCAGTCAGAAAGTGGGAAGATGGGTCACTCACTTCCCACCCTCCTTGGAATATCCAATCATGGAGCTTGTTTCCGACACAGCCATTTGGCCTAATACTCCCTCACTCTACTCCCTTCCTTCTCTGTGCAAGCTCTAGCCTCCTCAGCTACCAAGTCTGGTATGGGTCAGTTGGGGAAATTGTAATCTAACAACTATCTGAGTATCCACAGCAGCAGCAGCAGCAAATGCCATTAGGAAAATTCCATACACAGTTTCCCAAATCTCAGGCATATCCACCCCTGTCCATCACATCACAAGGTGGTTGTGGCAGGAGCCTTTCAAAGGTAAGGTATGGGGCAATGCACTAAACTAAGGTATAGGGCAATGCAGCTTGAGTGTCAAATCTAGCCCACCACCTGTTTTTGTATGGCCCAAAAGCTAAGAATGGTTTTAGATTTTTAAATTCAATAAAATTTTATTTTAAAGTGTAAAAACTATTCTTAGCTCACAGGTCACACATAAACATAATCTGTCAACCCCTACACTAGACTATGCTAGATTTTTATATCAACAAGAATAACATAATAAATTCCACAGTATTTGGAATGATAAACTGCACGACAACCACAAAAGGGTTCAGGGGTGGGGAATCTGCGGCCTCAAGGCCACATGTGATGCTCTAGGTCCTCAAGTGTGGCTTTTTGACTGAATCCAAACTTCAAAGGGCCACACTTGAGCACCTACAGGGCCAAATGTGGCCTTGGGGCTGCAGGTTCCCCACCCCTGAACTAAAATAAGAAAGAGCTTATGAGTGAATACTCAGGACATAAAACTTTTTTGTGTGCTTAAAAAACTTCCTTTTTCAATATTCCCCACTTGACTCCAGTTTCCTCTAAGGCTTTATCCTATGACTGAAATAATACTTCTCATAGTCTTAGATCACTGAGCTCTCTCCATTCTATATTTCAAACAACAACAAAATGACTGGCCATAGAGGAATACCATTTGCTACCTTCTTCCTTTTCCATTTCCTAGTTGTTTTGGAAGAAATTGAGCAGTTGGGATCAGATTTGCTACCTTTATAAAGCATATCCAGATATACCTTTAGTTTGAATTAACTAGACCAGAGAGTTCCACCATCTTGAAACTAAATAGTAGCTGATAAAACTTTTTAAGCAAATGCATGTTTTACTGTTTATAATAATGTTAATAATATAATAATGTAGCTTCAGGCAAGTTGCTTAACCTCTTGGTGCCCCAGGTAACTTTCCAAGACTGAACAGTTGCTAATCTACACGTTGGTAGAGAGAGTTTCTTCCCTCTAAGAGAAATTCCCTACACCAATGAAATCACAGGTATGAACCAAGACAAAATAGATAATGGATTAAATGTAATGCACAGGCAGAAGTAACAGGGACATGTGATAGCTCTGAAAGAAGTCTATGATTCATAAAACTACCAGTTTGCAACTATAAATTCCTCAAAGGCAGGAACTATTTCTTTTACTTAATTTGTACAACTTCTGAGCTTGATATCTCTAAATCAGAACAAATGGGGCAGAAGCATAGGAACACCCCAACAGAAATGCCCTAATGCTAATTTTCCTGTTTAGTGACCTGAAGAAACAACTTACTAAGTAAGGTATTGGGGCCTGAAGCATACAATCAGGTAGGAACTTAGTTACTAAAGGGATCATTCTCATTGTATGACATCATACGTCTCATTATATGTTCATTATTCACCTGAAGGTTAACTATGACCTTTCAATGGCTATCAGGATAAACAACTGGGGAGCAAAGGACCTTCGTGCTAAACCCTCTTTATTTTTGAAACTATTGAAATAGTTCATAGGATCACAGTTTCAAGAGCTAGAATGGAACTCAGAGAACCAATCTCCTCATTTTACAGATATGTAAACTGAGGCCCAGAAAAGTTAATTGAGTTGCCTAAAACTAAACAGATAATGTCAAAGACAGTATCTGAACCTAGACCCTCACTCTCCTTTTCCAGTGTTCTTTCCACTCTTTCCCAAAGTTTCCTCTATTATTTGCTAAACTCTCTCTACACTAGAAAGAAAACCTCAGCTTTCACAACCTTGGAAAATACCCAACAATCTGTCCTACAGCAGGTTGGTGTGTCAAAATCTACAAAACTGAATTAGAATATGACCCAAATGTTAATGGTATTCAAATCTTTCCCTTGTCCTTGGAAGGTCAAATATTCAAAGCAGTCATTAAATCTACACTTCCCTGGTCTCTTGGGAGCTCTAAGACTGCAATAACAAATTGCAACACACAAAAGGGAAAAGTCCCCCATTGCAGACAGGAAGGTTATATTCAAAAGGCATCAGCGGTTGTGTGCTATGGTGAAAGTCAGAAGACCCGGGTTCAAATCTCAGCTCTGCCTCTAACTTACTATTTGTGACAGAATCACATAGAGTTTAAGTGACCTCAGCTGACCTCTGCCATTTATTGCCCATGTGACCTTGAGTAAGTCACTTCTCCTGGGTGCTCTATTCATAAAATGAAGGGGTGAGACTCTTTGCCCTCTGGGGACCCTCCCAGCTCTGGACATATGAGCCTACAAGCCATCTAGTCCAACCCATACATGAAAAGTTTCTCCTATGTAACATATCTAACAACTGGTCATCCAGCCTTTGTTTGAAGAGCTCCTAATGAGGGAGAACTCACCCCCTCTTGAGGCAGTTCATTTCCTGTTTGAGTGGTTTAAATTATTAGGAAGATTTTCTTGATATTATGTTTTTTCATTGACTTTGGTTAAGTGAGAATGTTAGATAAATATTATTAATGATAGCTATCATTACTATTATAGCATTTTAAGGTTCACAAAGCACATTATATGTTATTTCATCTGATTCTCACAATAAGCCTGTGAGGTAGATAGGATTATTAGCTATATTTTACAGATGAGCAAACTGAGCCTGAAAGACATTAAGTGATTTGCCTACCTCCATATAGCTAGTAAGTATCTGAAGGAAGATTTGAACTCAGGTTTTTCCCAACACTAAGCTCATTGCTTTATCCTTATCGTTCTTGATCTCCCGGTAGCCTACGATGCTATTGATCAACCTCTTCTCCTTGATACTCTTTTCTCTAGGTTTTCATGAAACTGATCCCACCCATCTCTCCTCCTACCTTCCTGATCACTCCTCAGACTCCTGTAGTTAATGTTCATCCAGGTCACTCCCACTGACCATGGTGGTTCCCCAAGGCTCCATCCTGGTGTCTTTTTCTTCCACCTCTATATCATTTCCTTGGTGACCTCATTAGCTCCAACGGATTCGATCACCCTCTCTATTCAGATGATTCTCAGATCTATTTATCTAGTCCTAGTTTCCCTCCTGACCTCTAGTCTCCCATATCCAAATGCTTATTGGACATCTTGAACTCTGCAGATATCTTAAACTTAATATGGTCAAAATTAAACTCATTAATCTTCGTTTTTTTCCCAATTGCCTCCTTCAATTTCCCTACTTCTATCAAGGGCATCACAGTCCTGCCGGTCACCCAGACTCAACATGTCAATCTTCAACTCCTCACTCTTGCCAAACTGTTGTTAAGCCCTGTTGATTCTCTCATTGTAACAACTCTCACATATACTCCCTTCTGTCTTCTGACACTAACACTTCCCTAGTGCATGCCCTTATCACTTCATGCCTAAACTATTGTAATAGCCTTCTGGTCAACCTCACTGCCTCACATCTCTCTTGTACTCTAGTTTGTCCTCTACTCATCTGTCAAATTGATCTTCCTTTTAAAGTGCAGGTCTGACCATGTCATTCACACACACATACACACACACACACACACACACACACACTCATCCAACACCACACCCCCATAATTCCAGTGGCTTCCTATTGCATCCAGGATCAAATAGAAAATACTCTGGCTTTTAAAGTTCTTTACAACCTGGCCCCTTCCTACCTTTCCAATCTTTACATCTTTCTCCTCTCCATATACTCTACTATCGAGCAAGACATTCTACCTCCTGTCATGTACTCTTAAAGAAAATCTTCAGTTTCTTCCAATATTTTCACTAAATACAATTGAGAAAGTTTTTAAGCTATTCAGAATTTAAGTTCTTTAGATCTGAGTGTAAACCTTACCAAGAGCTTCTTCTTAGTATTGGAGTTGAGGGATCTTAGCTCAAATCCCAGCTCTGCCACTTACTGCCTGTGTGATCTTGGATAAGTCACTTAACCTCAGTTTCCTCATCTGTAAAATGAGAGGGTTGAATGGCTAATATGGAAATATGTTTTGCATAACTTCACATGTATAATTGATATCACATTGCTTGCCTTCTCAATGGGTGGGGGACAAGCGAGAGGGATAGAGAGAATTTGGAACTCAAAATTTTAAAAAAGTGTTAAATTTTAAAAATGTAATTGGGAAATATTCAGTGAAATAAATAAAAATTTTTTTTATAAATGAGGGGGTTGAATCAATAGGGCTTAACAACAGTTTGGTGAGAGTGAGGAGTTGAAGACTGACATGTAGAGTCTGGGTAACCAGCAGGACTGTGATGCCCTTGATAGTAGTAGCTAGGCATACTCTAAGGTTCCTTCCATTTGTAAATCTATGATCCTATGATCCTAGGGTAAACGAAAAAATCAGGTGGCAAATCCGAGCTTCATATGAAAAATGTGTTTTACAATGGCCAACTTAAGGAATACTTTTGTTGGAGCTAAACATATGGAATGAAAGACTTACTGAGGTGACATCCATGATTCTTTATAATCAGAGTGTTTACTAATAAACACTCCTTTTTTACATACTACTGTGCAAAGCAGAGAAGAAAGAGAGCACCATCCTTAACAGCCATAATAATAACAAAAAGCCTAAATAAGAGGCAGAGGGAAAGGGGGCAAAATCCAAAAGCCAATAAGGGCACTTAATTGTTCAAAGAGAACAGGTGGGCAGCATAAAAACAGTTGTTATGATTAGAAGGGGACTGCCTGAAAGTGTTGCTTTACTGATATTTTGATACCCCAAGTGTTTATCTTATTTAGAGCAGAGCCTAATTGAATAAAAGAGTTTTTAAAATAGTGAGCCATTAATTAGCCAGCATGGGGTAACACAAGGAATTCAGTAATGTATGAGGCTTCTGGGAGCCCAGCAGACTGCAGTCATCGATTTTGTCCAGGTGCCAAAAAGAGGAGGGTGAGCCTAATGTTTTGGCTCCTCCAGAAACATACCTGATAAATTTGGAAGTGACTTCCCCATGCGCACCCTCTGTTCAAATCATCCCATAATTACTCTGGCACTGTGAGCAGGCAACTTGGCATGCTCTGAGAGATATCAGATGTTTTTCTCATGCTTGCTGAACCTCTCTTAGACAAATTTTGCATTGTTTTTTGTGTCGGTTTTATCATGGAACATCGTGTTGCCATCTGGGAAGACAAACAACATGGTCCAGGAGCAGCTGGTGAACGGGAATGGCCAAATAAACATTGGCAGCCACTCTACCATTAGGTGAGATAAGAGGGACTAGCTGGAGCCAAAACCGACAATCCCTAACCACTGGCATCATCCTTGATTGTCTGTCTTATCTTCATTCAAAACACAGCTATGATTCACTCAAAGGCTGAAGCGCCCTATGTGTCAGGAGATGGGCTCACCTGTCTCAAGCATGGAAAGATAAGATATATAGATCTATAAAATCCCTGGTCAATTGAATGTCTGGCTTCCCTTTGGCAGGAGATATGGACCCCACTTTACCCTGGAGGAAGCACGGTTGGATTCACCCAAAAACTTCCCTGTGAGAGCAGGCACCAAAAACCTCACCAAGATGCCCAGCGAAGAATTCATGGAGGTCGCATTCAACATTGATGGTGACGGTTAGAGGCCAACTCCTAATCTTTCAAGGTCTCTTGCATAATGAACAAATACAGGTGATGTTAGTAGCATGGCTTTGGTACATGGGGTAAGTGCTAACAGAATCCTGGAACCAGAGGGCTAGTCCAAATTCATAGGTTTATAGGATCAAATATTTAGAGCTTGAAAGAAACTAAGAGATTTTCCTTCCAAGTCCCTCACTCAATAGATGAAGAAACTGAGCCATATGGAGATTAACTGATTTACCGAGGGTCATGTATCTAGCAACAGAGCCAGGCCTACAGTGTAGCTCAACCTAGATCTCTAGTTTCACGTTATGCTATATTACATCAATATCTTATGCATAAATTTCAGCTTTGCAGAAATGACTTCTTTTTTCCTAGAGATTGTCCATTCTATTTGAATTTGTTATGAGTACCATTGGTTTTAATCACGATTCTTAAAATCGTGGAGGTCTACAAAGAATCTAAACTAGGACAAGGCAACTAGAGCTTTGCACCAAGGGATCAAATTAAAAGAACATTGATTGCAATATATGAGCATCACAGATGCAACAGAGCTTAGCACTTAGTTGGCAAGAATAATTAGTTAAGATCAAAAGCTACCAGATGCTAAGCTGGAGAGACCTCCTTTGCCCCATTCAGCTGCCCCTCAGCCCTTGAACACTCTGACATCTACAGTAAGAACCTCGTAGTCATGGTCCTGGGGTCTCTTTCTATGTTTTCCCCTGCTCAACTGAGGGGTAACTCTCATTGCTTACTCTAGGTGAAAAATAAATCCAGTTACAGCTCTGGATTTGTGTGCTAATAGAGCTAGGTGCTCCCACATATCCCCAACCCCACCTGCCCCATCAATTGAATGTTAGCCTCGAGCAAATTTGACTGGATCTCTCTCTTCCGCTTATCACAACCTACCTTGTATTCTACCTTATTTCCACATATGCCATATCCTTCATATGAAATGGTAAGTTCCTTGAAATCACAACTTTTACTTTTTATTTTTGTGTCCCCAATGCATAGTACAGTTTATGATAGCATAAACTTAATAAATGTTTGTTAGGCTGAATTAAATTGGATAGTTATTACAAAAAAAAATAAACACTAATGGGAGAGATCTATATAGGATGAATTAGAGGTTATGTCAGAGGGAAGACACTAGCATAAAGTAGGACCGAGAGAGATAGGATTGTGGCTGAGAGTTAACGGAAACCACAGAAGCAAGGAGGTAGAGATAAGGAGAGAGCATTCTAGGAATGAGGGTAACCAGTAAAAATGCACAGAATTGGAAAATGGAGTGCCATGTGTGAGGAACAGCAAGAAGACCAATGTCACTGGATCATGGAGTATTGATAGGATAGTAACACGCAAGAAGACTTGAAAGTTAGGAACGGGACAGATAAGGAGTCATTGGAGTTTACTGAATGTGGGTGGTAGTGATGTGATCAGACTTTTGCTTTAGGAAGATCACTTGATGGTTGAATACAGTATGGACTGGAGTAGAGAGAGACTTGAGGCAGGGAGGTCACCCAGAAGGTTATTGCAATATTCTAGACATTAGATAATGAGGGCTTGCACCAAGGTGATGGCACTGTCAAAGGAGAGAAAGGAGTGTTTACTGGAGATATTGATGGCAAAGGTAGAATCAACAGCACTTGACAACAGATTGGATGAGGGAATGAGGGGAAAGAGAGTGAGGAGGTGAGGATGAAAGGGTGACTGAGAGGATGGTGGTGCCCCATTAGATTGTAAGCTCTTTGAGGAGATTATTTTTGTCTTTCTTTTTATCCCCAGTGCTCAACACAGCGTCTGCCACATAACAGGCAATTAATAAATGCTTGTTGACTTGGCTTATCTAGAAATTCAAGCCATGACAAAAGCACTGTTATGACATGGATGATATTTTTTAACTAGAAGATAGTCTACCACCTAGAAAAACAAAGAAGAAAGACTATAAGTGGTTCATGGACCACTCTTGGAGAGTCACTGGCTTTTACCACTAATATTTACCTCTTTGGACTCATCAACCCACTTCAGTGGTGTAGGGGACACCCATTAGATACCATCCAAAAGTTATTAATATAGAAAGTTCAACCCTAAGAAAACAGATGAAGAATCAATCCTCTCCTCTTTAAGGACCTGTAGAGTCAAGTATAAGATTCAAGGACAGGTGTCTTACTTCATTTCTTCCTTTATTGCAGATAAAAATTATTTTATGGAGTTTATGATAAGACTCTTCCAGCATGGCACTGGAGTTGAAGACCTGAGTTCAAATCCTGTCTCAGACTCTCAATGTGTTTTGGCACTGACTCTCTCTGTATCTGTTTCTTCATCTGTAAAAATAAGTGGGCTGGACTCAGCCTCTGAGATCCTTTCCAAGTCTAAATCCATGATCCTATGATGTGGAGCTCAAAGTTCTAACTTGATGCCTTGTCACCATGTATGAGTGAGTCCTAGGTTCTCATCAATTATGCCAGTGTAGCACAAGATCTGATGGGTCCTATGAAGATAGAGGAGCTGGTGATAAACTGTGAGTCTTGGGTCTGAGGCCCAACCAAACCAAGCTTCAGAAAGGTTCACCACCAGTTAAGTAGCACTTGTTATGTTCCAGGCATTGTGCTAAGTGCTGGTGATACAAAGAAAAGTAAAAGACAGTCCCTGCTCTCAAGGAGCTCACAATCTGGTGGAGGAGACAACATAAAAGCAGCTATGTACAAACAGGATCTACATAAGGATAAGCTAAAGATAATCTACTGAGAGAAGGCACTAGAATTAAGAGACCAGAAAATGTTTCTGGTAGAAGGTGGGATTTTTGCTGGGACTTTAAGGAAGCCAAGGGAATTCATGAAGCAGAGGTGATGGACGTATTCCAGGCATGGGGACAGTCAGCAAAAATGCCTGCAGTGGGGAGAAATAATGTCTTGTTCAAAGAACAGCAAGGAGATTCAGTGTGACTGGCTGTCAGATGTTAAGAGTGTTTTGACCATAGCAACTCATGAAAACTAACTACTAGGGCGTGAGAGAGTTGTAATTCGGAATAGTGGAACTTTAGAAGTACTGAAGATATACATGTCTATTAATACCATAGCTTAGGAGTTTAGGTAACAGCTAAAGTTTTAAAGTCTGCAACGTGCTTTACATACGTTAACTCATTTGGTCCTCACAACAACCCCAGGAGGTAGGTGTTATTATCCCCTTTTTACAAATGAAGAAACTGAGGCACAGAATTTTTGTAAATAAAATACACTAATATTTTAGGCACGAGAGGTACAAAGACAAAAATGAAATGGATTCTCCCCTTTTAGGAATTCATATTCTACTGGTATGAGAGGAGAGGAATAAGAGCACAATATATGCACAGAGAAGTAAACAAAAGGAGGGAGGGTCTAATCTTGAAGGACGTCATAGAGAAGATAACAACTATTCTGAGAAGTAAATGATGATAAGAACTCTGAGAGGCCATGTTGGGCAGGGAGTATATTACAGCCATGAAAAATATTTTGTAGAAATGTACTGAGAAAAGAGAAGGAACGCTGAGTTCAGACAAAAGCTAGCAGTCCATTTTGGCTAGAAAATGGAATGTGTGCAGGAGGTAATGCAAAATGAGTCCAAAAAAGGGAGACTGGAACTACATTTTGGAGAGTTTCAAATGCCAGACTGAGGGCAGAAGCTACTGAAAGTCTCTGAGCACAGGAGTGGCAGAATGAGATCTTTGCCTTAGGAAAATTATTTTGGCCGTTCTATGGAGACCGAATTAGAAAGGGGAGAGAGTGAAATCTAAGAGACCAATTTGCAAGGTATTGAAATAGTGGAAATGAGAGGAAATTACGTCCTGAACTAGGGTGTTTAGCTAGGTGAATAAAGAGAAGGAGATATAGGGGAGAAAAGTTGAGATAATAGAACGGACAAGTCTTGGTAAGTGATTGGATATGAGAGGTGATAGAGAAAGAAGAATCCAGGATGACACCAACATTTTGAGCCTAAGAGACTGAGAAGATGGTGGTGGCCTTAATTGAAATAGGAAATTTGGAGGAAAAATCAATTTAGGGGGCAAGTTACTATATTCCATTTTGGACATATTGAATTTGACATGTCCTTGGAACATCCAGATAGAGATGTCCAATATTCAGTCCTTTATGCAGGACTAGAGTTCTAGGAAGAGATTAGGACTGGATATAGATATACGGAAGTTAACTGCGTAAAGATGATAACTGATTGCAGTTGATGAGATCCAGTATCTTTGCCAACAAAATCCCATACAGGGTCACAAGGAGTTGGACACAACTAAACAACAACAAATTATAATCCCCATTTTTGCAAATGAAGTAACTGAGGATGAGAGAAGCTAAACAACCCTTGATCAGTGTCACATAGCTAATAAGTTTCTGAAACAAGATTCAAACTTGGGACTATCTCTATTTCTGTCTCCAAGGCCAAGGCTCTATCTATTTCTGCACCTAGAAATCTGAAGCCCAAAGAGTTTAAATGATTTGCTTATCATCACACTGGTAGTAAGTATCCATATATTTACTGAGGATTTGAACCTAGGTACTCTGACCCCAAATCTAGCCATCTTTCCACTGCACCGCGTGGTTCCCTAATGATTTGGAACAGTCTCTGCAAGAAGGGATCAAGTCAATCATAAAAGAATATTTTTCAAAATTGGTCTGTGATTAAATTCATTAATAGTGTCACACTATTTATTTTTATACATACCTATGAAGGAGGTGTATTGACACTTTGATGTACCTTTCACAGATCTATGATCCCTTTGATGTGGGTACTTTTTCTGACCACATAGATCCTAGCTC
Source organism: Vombatus ursinus (assembly GCF_900497805.2). Classification (NCBI taxonomy): domain Eukaryota; kingdom Metazoa; phylum Chordata; class Mammalia; order Diprotodontia; family Vombatidae; genus Vombatus; species Vombatus ursinus. The sequence goes on along the minus strand of NW_020954572.1, from coordinate 25,166,511 downwards.
ACCCATGCCTTCCCATTCAGTGTCCATACCCCAGAGAAGTACAGTTATCTCTCCCACATCCTGACTTTCCCCATCACGGTTTCAATATATCACAGGTTGACATAAGAAATTAAATGGGAATTTTGGGGGAGTTTTGTAGAAGCCACAGACTACATGCAAAGGCCAGCAGATGACACAGAGCCTATGATTAAATACTTAACTCAAATTTTACAGTAAGGTACTGTAAATACCCCATAAAAGAAAAAGAAAAATTTCAGACTTCTTCTCTGGTACGAAAGAAGGGACAAAAAAATTGAAATTGTCGGGCAATGCCCTCTAATTCCCCACACACAACTGTTTATGGCAATTGGTATTGTCTTTGTTTTGCAGGTCAAAGATACGAGACCTAATTAAAATAGCCATTACCAAAAACAAATAAGCAAAAAGACAACTTTGCTTATATCTTCACTCAAGTCAACCAGAACTGCTTTTGCCAATAATTGGGCTACATCTATATTTTCACAGAGTTTTTTACCCCAATGTAACAAAAAGTATCTGCTAAAGTACACTCATCAGTGAAACAAAGTGACCAGTTTACCCTCTCCCTTTCTTGTCTTCTGTAATTTAGGAAATATTTATTGAAAATATACAATATGTATAGGACTATACTAGACACTGTGAGAATATGAAGAAATATAAGCCACAGGTCCTTGCCTTCAACCAGTTTGCAAGTTAATTGGGGAGAAATTAATTGGGGAGAAAACAAATTCACAATTTTTTAAAATCACTTATTAATGTCTATTATATATAAATACTGTGATAAATGCTATGGGAGATGAGACACCATTTTTAACCTAATAGAATTTGTGGCCCAGTAGAAGAAAGAAAAGATATACATAAATGATTGACAACTAAAGGTGTTAGGATAAGTTAAGTGATACATATATTCAGAGAAAGGGGAAATGACTTCTGGATTGGAGAGAAAGAGATGATCAAGGAAGGCTTCAGAGAAGTGTTAGAATTTGAACTGGACCTCAAAGGATGGTGATTTACTTTGGCAGAGAGAAGGAATGTTTCAGACAAAGAGAACTGTGGTAGGAAAGGCACTGAGATGAAAAGCTAGAGGCATGTTTGGAGAATGGTAACTAGTTCAATCTGGCTGGAGTATAGGGTGAGTAAAAGGTAAGATTTTTGAAATAGGGTTGGTAAGTAAAATGGAGCCAGATCACGGAGAGCCTTAAAGGCCAGACCAACAATAACAAAAAATGAAGAAACATTTATTAAGCATCCATTGTGTCCAGGGCACTGTGGTAGGCACTGGTAGAGATATGAAATTTAGATAATATATGGTCCATGCTTTCATGAAGATTACATTATTTAAAAAGGAAATGGTACATACATAAGCTAAAGGGTTGTATAAGTAATGAAAAGAGGAGTAGAAGGAGAGGGGGGTTGCAAGCAGGTGATATAACCAGAACCACTTTAAAAATATAATCTGGCAAGAGATACGTAGGTGTACTAGGAGAGTAGAAGCTGTTCATTTAAGAGAATACTGAACTAGTATAGGGAAGAAATAATGAGGGATTGAACTAGGTAGAGAGTGGAAACAGAAATAGAAATTTTAATCAACAATGTGAGAATTAACAATAGGATAATATCAGAGTTGCCATTAGGCAGTCATTGATTAAGTGTCATGAATGATTCCATTCATCCCCATGAATTTAGAGAAAGGATTAACAACTGTGGGTTAAAGTGGTCCTAGAAGGTTTCATGGGATATGGCCATGATCAGGGAATAACCAACTAAAATATTTCTAATAAGATGGTAGACCACTAGGCTTTACTAACTGCCCAGCAATAGCTGTCTCAAGTCTACTGCCTCAACCATCTGTTCCACCACTATTTACCAGAGTATTGTTTTGCACCCTAAGGACTCCTAGGCTTTGTCATCCACCCTAATGGTATACACCAAGGATTAGACCCTTCCATCTACCCTGCTACAGAAGCCTCCTATGTTTACTGTCCCCCCTAATTAGATTTCAAGGTCTTTGAGAGCTGCTGTCTTGTCTTTTTATTTGTATCTCTAGGACTTAGAACCATGCTTGGCAAATAATAAGTCCTTAATAAATGCTTTTTCATTCCATTTCCTTTAGATGGAGGAAAAACTTGAGGGGGTCCCTGGAAGATGGATAGTATATGAAGAGTTGGCCTTTCCTTCCCTCCCTATCATTTCTTTCCTGGCTCCTTCTGTATGATGTCTCCTCCCATCAGATCATAAGCTCTGTGAGGGCACTGACTGTCTTTCTTCCTATTAATTGTATCCCCAGTGCTTAGAATAGTGTGTGGCATATCAGCGGTGCTTAATAAATGTTTGTTGGGTTGGATTGGATTGGATTTCTCAAAATACTCACCAAGAAACCCAAAGGGCCAGGTGTATTTTGTGTGACAATAGAGAAGTAGACAACTCAAACTGAGATCAACTGACAGAGGCCCAGACCAAGTGATACATCCTCTAAGAGAAGGCATGTTGAGCTAATGAAGTGACTTAAAAGCAGTACACCAGCTATATAGCATTTGATTAGGAATCTTGAGCTAAGCTCTCAGTAGGGGTGACATGAGAAGAAATTGGAGCTGGAATTAAAATGTGCTGGCACTGGCCAGGCTGATCAATTTGTAAACGATGGATGTTCCTGTTGGAAGGCTTCCAACAAGAGAGTTGCAGCAATTCGGGCAGGAAGTGACCAAAGTATGAATGAGTAAGTCAGCATCTTCCTGTAAGGGGTAATATCCTCACCTCTCAGGGGTCCCCAGATGATAGAACACAAGTGAGTGAGAGGGCTAATATGACCATTACAAGATGAATTAGAACCTATGATCACCCAGAGATTTTTCACCTCAAAAGACAGACCTGCAGCATCTTGTCACTTATCTGAATCAATGAAGAAAAAAGCATATCCTGATGTCATTGAGGGGCTACCCAGTGCTGCTTTATCTTTGCAAGTATTGAAGAGTTAGGCAGTTTAGAGACAGCTAAAAATTTATCTTCTAGTCCCCTGGAAAGGCTCTGTCAGCACTAAAATTCCATAGACATATACCAAAATGTATCAAATAGACACCAGATACTCCATTAATGCAACATTAGGTGTACATATCTAAAAGCTAAGGCCTGTGCAACCTAGGCCTTATGGTAGTGAGGGCTTCCTTATGGGGTCATATGAACTCTACTACAATTGCCCAGAATCACATAACCACAAAATTGTAGAATTAAGAGAGACAGATTCATAGAATTTGGAAGGGACTTTGAAGATCATCTAATGCAACTTCCTCATTTTATAAAAGGGGAGATTGAGGCCTAAAGAGAAGTGAATTCTAAAGGACACACCAGTTATAAGTGGAAAAAATCAGGCTTCAAACCAAATTAATTCTGACTCCAAATATAACACTCTTTCCATCACACTTCAGAGATCATCTGATACAGCCAATATTTGAAGCACACATCTTCTCTATGACATCCTTGACAAGTGACATTTGTTTTTTCCCACCAAAAAATAAAAAAATCATAATATGATTGCTACCCTCCTCTCACAAAAGGCTCTGGCTCTAGGCTCAGATAGACCCAAATTATTTTCTGGGGCAGCCTGAGACTTTAAAAAAGGGGGTCGGAGCATGAGCCTTTAAAAGGGAGGGTTAGGCTTTCGACAAAAGTCTTAGCAGCAACTGTCTTGAGTTCTCAAACAGCCCTGAGGTCACTGATACAGATGACATGGAAAGCTTGGATGAATCTAAGTCTAGGGTACTTACTCAGAGCCTTCAGTGGGATATGTTGAAAGTGTGGTCCTCTTAAGTGTTGAAAAAAAAAAAAGCAAAGATAGGTAGTAGAGGTAAAACCAGCCTTACGAATGGACAAAGTAGACAGTTTTGTGCTGTGATTTAAGATATGATAGGAAGACCCCTTCTACCTAAAAAATATTTCTCCCACTAGTTTGTCACTGCAGTCTGAACTTCTACTGTTAGAGATTTACTCCTTTAAGTAAAGAATTCCCTTCTCCCTCTGGTCTTTTGAGATGCAAATGCTCCTGGAAGGAGTAACTCGTTAATTTACAAATGTCTAACAGATGCTTTCTTCAACCTGAGAGGAATGAGAGAACACTAGGCTCTTGGGAGAGAAAAGGTACTAAAATGAGGGAAGAGGACACAGAAAGGGGACTTAGCATGAACCAATGAAAAACTGCCTAGTCTACAATTTTACCTTAAGCTGCTCCTGACTGTAGGTGAAGGTGGTATAGGGTCATTGCCCTGCTCCATTTTCAGTAACAACTAGGTCTGCTCCTATTGAAGGGGAGTAGGTTATAAATATGTAAAAATTGAGAAAAATCTGTCACTAGCCCCTCAGGGTCTGCTTAGTACAACAGCCTTCTCAGGCAGGATAGAATATTCTGAGTCTGTTCTGAGTCTGTCCCAATCACTTTGCATCACAGCCTTACCTGCTCTTTGTCCCATTCCGTAAAGCTCCTTGTGAAGTTACTGTAGGATTTTTAAGTAAAACCATCATCGTCATCATAGCTGACATTTATATAGCACCTACTATGTGCCCTATGCTAAGCATAGCAATATGCTAAGCATTTTACAAATATTTTCTCATTTTATCCTCACAACAACCTGGAAGGTAGGTGCTATTATTCCCATTTTACAGATGAGGAAACTGAGGCAAACAGGCTTAAGTGACTCACCCAGGGTCAGTCTAGATTTGAACTCGTCTTCCTGACTCCACACTGAGTTCTCTCTATCCACTGTGCCACCTTGCTGCCTCTTAGTATCTTAGTAATCTTAGTATCAAAAAATCTTGGTATCAAAGAATCTTAAAGTTGGAAGGTAGTTTCCCATTGCAGGTATGCCCTCTGACAATTATTTACTATTTAAATACTTCTAATCACCAAGAACTCACTTCTTTTAGTGGAAGCCTGCCCCTTTATTGTCTTGGACCAATCAGTGTGGGAACCTCCCAGAAAAAAAAGTTCCCCTACCCAAACAAATAAGCAATTCTCTTCAACTTGTAATTTTAGGGAGTTACCTGGGGGCAATGAGAGATTAAGTGAATTGCTTGGGGTCACACAGCCAATATAAGTAAGTGGCAAGGCTTCAATTAAAATATTCCTGGTTCCCCAAGGTCACTCCTCTATCCACTTGGCTATGCTTTCTCTCAATCAATTGATAAATATTTCTAATCCCTGATAAATTCTTAGAAAGGACAAGATCTGCTTTCTTATAACTTCCCCGTTTGTCTTCGGTTTAGTCCAAAAGAACAATACAGAATGAACCTAATCCCTCTTTTATGGAATAGCCCTTCACATATTTGAAGATTAGGTCTTTTTAGAATTTTGACAGGGATATAGATTTAGGTTACAAAATCCACTTTTTCCCCTTCTGAAAATATGGACATTTTTTCCAGTCTTTGGAATACTACTTTCCTCCTCCTTGATTTCTCCTTTTTTTCTTTTTTGAGCTTTCACATGCTCTTCCAACCTTGCTGAGGTTTTTTCTTCTATGCATTTTGTGCCATTTTGCCTCAAGGTAGCCCAGCAGATAGCAGATAGAGCACTGGACCTAGATCCAGGAAGACCTAAATTCAAATCTGGCTTCCAGCACTAAACTACCTCTGTGACCTTGGGTAAGTCTCTGTTTGTTAAATCTGCTTGCCTCAGTTTCCTTAACTGTAAAATGGGGATCATGATTGTACCAACATCTGAGGGTCATCCTAAAAATCAAATGAGATAATAGTTATAAAGCCATTAGCACCATTCATGGCACATAGTAGACACTATATAAATGCTAGCTATTGTTAATAGTGTAATTGAATTCTCACAGTCCAATTCTGCCTTTTGCTTTTTCAAATGTTCTACTTAGCAATTTTTTTTAGTGTTTTAAATTCTTCAATATTTTGATAGCCTGGATGATTTCTTACTTAAGAATTATAATTTCTAAATGCTCTAAATCACTGTTGATTAGAGAAATGCAAATCAAAACAGTGAAGTACCACATCACACCTATTAGATTGGCTAACATGACAAAACAGGAAAATGGTAAATGTTGGAGAAGATGTGGGAAAAATAGAACACTAATGCATTGTTGCTGGAGTTATGAACTGATACAACCATTCTGGAGATCAATTTGGAACTATGCCTAAAGGGCTATAAAACTGTACATATCCTTTGACGCAACAAAACCACTACTAGATCTATACCCCAAAGAGATAATAAAAATGGGGAAAGGCCCCACATGTTCAAAACTATTTATAGTAGCTCTTTTTGTGGTGGCCAAGAATTGGAAACTAAAAGGCCCATCAATTGGGGAGTGGCTAACCAAATTGCAGTATATGAATGTAATGGAATACTATTGAGCTATAAGAAATGGTGAGCAGGCAGACTTGAGAAAAATCTGAAACGACTTACATGAACTGATGCTGAGTGACGTGAGCAGAACCAGGAGAACATCGTACACAGTAACAGCAACATTGTGTGATGACTAACTATGATAGACTTAGCTCTTCTCAGAAATGTAAGGATCTAAGACAACTCCAAAAGACTCAAGATGGAAAATGCTATCTACATCCAGAAGAACTATGGAGTCTGAATGCAGATCAAAGCATACTATTTGCTCTCTTTTTGTTGTTTCTTCTTTCTTGTGCTTCCTCCTATTGGTTCTAATTCTTCTTTACAACATGACTGATGTGAAAATATGTTTAATATGAATGTATATATAGAGCCTATATCAGATTGAATGCTGTCTTGGGGAGTGGGAGAAGGAGGGAGAGAAAATTTAGAACTCAAAATTTTATAGAAGTGAATGTTGAAAACTAAAAACAAATAAATTAATTAAAAATAAAAGTTATAATTTCTATCCTTATTTATTTGATATTTCCACTTACTTCTTAGCTCTTCTGAGTCATTCTGGAGGTTCTTAGAATCACTGTTGTCTCCTTTGGGTGCCTCATAGACTTTGTCTTAATACCTTCACTTTCCTCAGAGGATTCTGACTCAAGTTTCTTTGTTGCTAAATACTTCCTTATTGAAATATCTCTTTTCTTTGAATGTTTGTTGTTGCTGTCTTTTAGTCCATTTTTGTCTCTTTATCTGACTTATTTTTCTCTGGCTTCCATGCTGTAAACAATGTTTTTTTTTTATTTTAACCATTAGTCTTTTCCCTTTTAATAGGCCCTGTGTTATTGTATCCCTTCCCCAGCCCTTACTTCTTATCTCTTTCTCTCAGACCACATGAATAGGATGAGGTCAAGTGGTCAGTATGATCTGTTGGGTCACTACCACTATATGGTGCCACTATAGCTGGGCCTGTTCACCACTTTTAGCAGGGCCACTCTTCTAAGTTCCACCCCTTTCTCTAAGAAGGATTTTCTTCAGTCCCTGGGTCACAAAGGCATTGGGTAGGGTCTTCAAGGACACATCTGTGGGGGATGCTTGGAGAAGTTTGCAATGGGATCTCTTTACCACCTTTCTCTCACTTCTACCAATTGCCTGTTTCCTCCTCTACTATATTAAATAGTTGTGCATTTTCTCTTCTCCCTTTCTTCCAAAATCTTCTCCTCTGGGACATTGTTAATACTTAAGTCCAAAAGCTAATGACTAAAACTGCAGTTGCCAAAAGAGATATAAAACAAACCACCAGCCCGGGGCTATCAGAGATAGAGAAGCCAGGAGTAGCACTGAGTAACAGGTTGGTTGGCAGATCTTGGGAGATAGATAGATAGTTGGATGGATGGATGGATAGATGGACAGATATATAGACAGACAGACAGATAGATAGATAGATAGATAGATAGATAGATAGATAGATAGATAGATAGATAGATAGATAGATAGATAGATAGATTTTATTTGTATATATACATGCATATATTAAAAATTACCCATAAGGGTTCTTTCAGTTTTTTCTTTTTGTCATTATTGTATTTACCTTTTATCTTCTTATCATTATTGTGTTATTGTCATTGTTTGCTCCATTTGCCTGTATTACCTTTTCCTGCCATATTTATGGGATTGCTCCTCCTCCATGACTACTTAAAAATTATCAACAGTGGTTCCATGAACAACACTACAGATTCTCTGCCTCTACCTCCCCACCCTCTTCGTGGAGGTAATTCATCTAGGCCTAGAGACTAGAGACTTGAACTCATTTAAAACCATTCAATGTTCTTTTACTATAGTCCTACTTATTGCAGCTGGTACAATAAAAAGGATTTGGAGTTAGAAGATGTGGATTCAAATCTAGCCTCTCCCACTTAGTACTGGATGAGCATGGGCAAATAAATCACTTAATTTTTGTGGCTATCCAGAAAAAAACATATATAAGAGGAACACACTTTTAAGTTTAATCTGCACTATTAACATTTTCCCCATAATTTTCTAAATTCTACCAGGGGTGGGGAACCTTCAGCCTCCAGGCCACATGTGGCCCTCTAGATCCTTAAAAGGGAAACTACCTTTGACTGAATCCAAACTTCACAAAACAAATCATTTTACTAAGGCCTCAAGGCCGCAGGTTTCTCACCCCTGAGTCAATTAACAAAATAATAAATCCATCCCTGATAATGTAGCATTTGCCAAATTCCAAGGTGTCCAGTAAAAACTGAACAATGGGTTCCAGCACATCCCTGGGAGAAAGGCAACTGGTGGAGTAAGGGGGGTGGGGGGGAGACCAGGAAAGTCTTCTTGTAGAAGATGGCTCTTGAGCTGAGTCTGGAAGGAAACCAGGGGTTCCAAGAGGCAGAAGAGAGGAGGTAAACATTCCAAGAATGAGAAATAGCTAGTGCAAAGGCACTAGCTATGGTGAGGATGGAAGAAGAAATGTCACATGTGAGGAACAGCAAGGAAGACAGTATGCCCAGCTCATAGAGTATGTGAAGGAGAGTACATATAATAAGGCTAGGAAGGCAGAATCTGAGCAGGTTGGGAAGAACTTTAAAAGCCAAAGTGGTGAAGAGCCTCTGGAGTTTGTTGAATGGCGGGAAGAAGGAAGAATGGTTAGACTTTGTCCTTTGGGAAAATTCCTTCAACTGCTACCTATCTCACAGTGTGGTTGTGAAGGTTGGATAGGATTAGGGTTACCTAAGTGTGCTACATAAATGCAAATTATTATTAGACCCTATTTATCAAGTAGTGGGTCAATTCCTTCCTTATTCATGTTCTTGCTTGCTCAAAACATAATTCTATCCACTGTGTGTGTGTGTGTGTGTGTGTGTGTGTGTGTGTGTGTGTGCTACTTGGTCTCCCTCTCTCACCTAACTTAGAAGCTCAATGACCACTAATTGGCCTGGCCCCAACCACTCATCTTCACAAGAGCTTTTAACCCACTTCATTTTTCAACATGGGTCAATTCATTCCTCCTCAGACAATTTGATGCCCCGCAACTCCTGGAAACTTATCATAATGATGCTGGATTTAGCTGGACACCCAATCACTCTTAGCCCACTACAGCTCAAAACTCCCGACTCAAGAAATCCACCACCCTCACTCAGCCTCTGTAATGGCAGGAATTATAGGTATGCACCACCTCACACAATTCTAAACATAGTTGGTTTTTTTTTTTTTTATCCTTTGTTATCCTTGGCATTTTTCACAATCTTCAGCTCATTGTGGGCTTTAGCATTCCTGATGTTACCCTCTTTAAAATTCAATTTTATTTTTAGTTCTGAATTCCTGATGTTACTCTTCAATGGTTTCTGCCACTCTTTATTATTTTTCTTTGACTACGTGCCATTCTATCCATCTTTTGAATTTATGCACCTACTTATTTTTTGCTGGAAATGATCAGAGAATTCCTTGCATAGCAACCTGAGTTTCTTTAGATGCCTTCCCCTTTATTTTCTCATTGGGATAATAGTAATATGAGCTAATATACAATATTATATTTATATATAATTTATATTTTATATCTATAATTTATGTGTAAATTATATGTAATAACATATTGTATACTCTATATAGTAATATATGTCTTACAAAACTTTCAGGTTTGCAAAATGCTTTACTCATACTATTTCATTTGACCCTCATGACAACCCTGGGAGGTAGATACTATTATTATCCCTGTTTTTCAGATGTAGACACTGGGGCTGAGAGGCTAAATGACTTGCCTAGGGTTACACAGATAGTGTCTGAGACAAGATTTGAGGTCAGGTCTTCATGACCCCAAGTTCAGCATTCTATCTCCTATATCACTTACCTCCTCACTTATGAACATTTGTGATTGTCTGGCCAGAATATCCTGTGAATTCTATGGATTCATGATTTCATTCATGTGGCTACTTTCTCCATTGATTCAGATTACATCTCCTCCTGGCCTTATCGCTCCATGCCATGTCTTTCCACAAAACTTCCAAAAGGATTCACAGGCCATGTTGGAGGCCTTATTGTCATGCTTTTAGGATCTCAGGGGTCCCAATTTAGCATTCAGGTATTCTCTCTTTCATACTTACTTACTCTATGACCAGTCCACCATTTACTTCTATAGTGATAAGGATAGAGACTATACCTGTGATCTCACTGGTTAGGGGATTCCCAGGTGAGGAAATTCCCTCTACCAAAACAAGTGAGCGTCTTCTGTGCAACTTAGATTCTTAGGAGGGTTGCCCAGAGCACTGAAAAGGTTAAGTAACTCAGTCAGAGATAGTCAGTAGGTGCCAGAGTTAGGATTTTAATCCTGGTCTTCCAAGATTTAGGTCAGCTTTCTACTACTCCACATGGCCTCTAAAAGTACAATGTGTTGGAAGTTTCACAGAGATTTGAATTTGGATCACTATAATCCTATGGAACCATCATGTGTAGTAAAAATATCTTTGCAGTATCTTTTATAACACTTTAAATGTGCATAATTGTCAGGAATATGTTGCAGTCTACTTAAACCCATGATGTATCTTTCCATTGTGTTTGAGGTTGTTCATAATTTAGATTTTCCTGAGATCATGATATTTCATAATTCATAGCCCTTTCGCATCACCAGGAGAAGACTGGTGTTAGATATTGGAGAATACTTGATGCTTTTATAGCATCCAGTGGTTTGGGATGACTCAAAGTAGTGATCAATTTCCCAGGTGAGATTCAACCCAATCTCTGTCTCTTATGTAGTTCTGGGCCCAGTTCATTTTATATATTTAGTTGCTCATAGTGGTATGGAAGTAAAGACTGGGTTTTCAAAGGCTATACCAGAAGAGTACACATGAAGACTGGTTCTACCAAGCTAGAAAGCTGTGGGCCTGGCAACATGCAACGTATGCACTCTCTGAGGAAATCTAGCCAAATACAACTCCTCAACACCAGAAGCTTATTACTATGATAACTAAACAAAAGCTAACATCTATGCAGGGCTTTGAGGTTTGCAAAGTGCTTTGAAGAGATCATCTTGTTTGATTCTCAAAACAACCCTGTGAAGTAGGTACTATTATCTATCCTCATTATACAGATGAAGAAACAGGCCCACAGTCACACAACCTAGTAGGCATCTGGTAGATTCAAATTCAAGTCTTTGCTACCTGAAACCCATCACTTTAGTCACTGGGCCACCTCATTTAGTCACCAGATGATGAGTTTTTTTCTTTGGTCATGGTGATTCACAAAAGGGACAAAAATACAAAATGATCTTCAGTCAGAATGTTTATTCATCTTATGAAGAACATAGATTCAAAGCCAGAAAGGACTGTGGGTTATGAGTAAACCATGTCTGAAATAGATTAAGTGACTTGTCTGTGATCATATAGGTAGCAGGGCACTGACATCATCACATGACAGAGAGGTGGCAGACTAATGGAGTTAATATATAGAATAAGAAATGCCTTTTTGGATGTGACCAATGTGGGAATTTGTTTTCCTTAACTGACCTTATGTGTTATAAAGTTAATATACCTCTCGCTTGCTTGCTCTTCAGTGGGTGAGGGGAGGTAGGAGGGAGAAAAAAAAAATGAATGCTTGATAAATGAAAAAAATAACAAAACAATTTTCAAAGACTAGAAAGTTAGAAATGTGGTAGCCTGCGAAGGGCCTTAAAAGCCAAACAGACATGGCTAATGCAGGAATTTGTTTCTCTTGACTATCAACACAGTATTTGAAATGGGTTTTGTTTTCTTCACCTTCTCAATGAAAGAGGAAGGAGGAGGAGGGGGAAAGGGAGAGAATTTGGAACTGAAAATAAAATAACATTTAATTTTTTTAAAAGGCAGAATAAATTATCTTGTATCTTATACTGGAAGGAATAGGGAGCCGCTGGAGTTCTTTGAGTAGGTGGGGGTGATCTGAAACAAAAGTCCAATACACACAAAATTATTCATGGCAGGTAGGGCAGCTAAGTGATGCAGTGGATAGAACACTAGGCCCAGAGTCAGGAAGTCCTGAGGTCAAATCAGACCTCAGACATTTACTAGCTGTGTGACCCTGAGCAAGTCATTTAACCCTGTTTGCCTCAGTTTCCTCATCTGTAAAATAAGCTGGAGAAGGAAATGGCAAACCAATCCAATATCTTTGCCAAGAAACCCCCAAGTAGGGTTACAAAGTCAGACCCCACTGAAATGACTGAACAGCAACAAAAATTCACAGCAGCACTCTTTGTCGCAGCCAAGTGTATGTCCAGAGACAGACGGATGGCAGAATGTTGCAGTTCTCAACCGCCCACGGCAGCCACCTATTGACGGGTGACTTCTGTAACTTTTTAGAGTCTGCAACGCAGCTCCCATTGGTGTCTTGCTGTTTCAGAACAAATGGCTGGGAATTGGGTTAAACAAAATCCTTCATTGCACGCCTGGTGCGTCACCCTTCATCAAACACGTTGGCCCTCCTAACCTGCCATTAGCAGGGCATGGACTTTCTTCGCCAGCAGCGGTGATGAATTTGTGTTGCTGCGTCCACAGCATCTAAATCCTCCCGTGACCACCAGCTTTGCACTGAATCAAAGTGCCTGGCAGGGGCATAAAGCCGAAGGCTCCCTTGCTTCCGGGACATATTGTTGTGATTTTTTTCAAAGTTACTCAGGACATTTCCTACAGGGCATGAATAAAATCAATTTTGGAAGTACCGTTTCCAAATATTTTGGCTGAGTATTTTATAGGATGCTCTTCATTACAAGCAAAAAGAGAGAGAGAGAGAGAGATCTTTTTCGTCTGCAGTGTTGCTGAGGGAAGCTGAGGTATGTTCTCTCAGTCACACAGGACTAAAAAAAGTGGTTGAACTTTGTTCAAAATTAAGAATCACTTGTTAGTTGCTACAAGGCAAGAGTTTTAGGTCAGGAGTCGGGGGACCTTGGTTTGAGTCCTGGGTGTTTCACTTATTTCCTGTGTGACCTTGGACAAGTTTTTAACCTCTCTGGGCCTCAGTTTCCCATCAGCGAACAAAGGGGTTGAGCTAGATGACCTCTAAGATCTTCCAGCTCTAAATCAATGATCTTAGGATCCATAATGACTGTGATCTTATAAATCAACTCTTTTCAACTTGTGAGCAAGTTAAAAGGCAGTGAATGAGAATTTGAAATAGGATGCTTACACTTAACTAAAACCAGCACAGGGGCAAACCCTTTCACCCCTAAGGACCTGGGAAACAAAATACTCAAGGGCTTAAAATGTAACTGTGGGAAATATCTCAGAGCTAAATAGGGAAGAAGGGGGGGAAAAAAGGGAAGGCAATTCTCCTGAGGGAAGCAAATGGATGTCTACATAAAATACCACTATGAGCAATGGGAGGTTCATCCCCATTGTTGTGTTGTGGTTTGGGGTATGTGTGTGTGTGTGTGTGTGTGTGTGTGTGCCAAATCACTCCAAGAATAGTCCACTGAAATGTCAGAAACAATGCACTCAGCTTGGGCAGCTGGGGAATTTGGGGATTTCCAGCACAAAGGACCATCAGCGAACAGCAGTGGGGATGAGGATTCAAGCACATTGTTTGGCTAATGGACAAGGGAATCAATTCTCCCCGAATGTCCCTCTTCAACCCATTGGAAATGGAATCACCCTTCAGATAATCTGCCCGCCTATTTCTTTTTTCCATTTTCAATTTATAATAACAATAACGACCTAGACATAGGACATTTCCTGGGCTTTAATGACTGTCTGAGGTTAATGGCCCTCAACCACACCTCAGGCCATCAACTCCTCCCAGCTGGTCATTAATCTCCAGGAAATATCCTGTACCAGGGTCATTATTGTTTCAATATCAACTATCCCTTAAAAGCTTTATGGATTCTGCAAATACAGATCTCTTGCCAATAGAGGTTATAAAACCTGTTTAGAATTCTGAAATTATTTTGAATTTGACCTCATGGAGATGTGTTTCATTCAGACCTAAAACTAACCTGAGAAAACACTCCCTATACTTTGTTTTCATTGATATGGTTCAAGGGAAAGGGAAAAAACAACAACAATCTGTTCTGTGTTGCCAGAAAACAGACCAAGCCAATGAGTATTTGAAATAAAAATGTTAACTTCGTAACTGGCAAAATTTCTTTGGGGACATTAAGATACCACAGCTTTATTTTGCAGAATATTATTGCAGAACAATGATTAAATATCACCAGAACATCTATATGCAAAGCCTTTCCCCAAAGTACTAGTATCTTAAATTTATAACTTGATTCATGCATTTGTTCGCAGGTTCAAAGCCTGTGTTTGTACATATGCATAGGTATTTCTGTCCCTAATTGGCCCCTAATAAACTCCCCTTTGCTAAATGACAAATTATTTTATTTCAGAGGCCTGCTTTAGGATTTCACGCTATGTGATATAAATCTTTTAAAAAATACCATGGTATGCAAACTTTACTAGGGAGTAAATTTAAAGCATTAAGTTCCAAAGATTTGCAATGTAGAATCCCTGTCAGGAGCCAAGAGAAACATTAAATTTATAAAATGCAAAATATATTTTACGATTTACCTATCTAAACTCTTCTGGGGCTCCACCCCGGTATTAAAGTTATCTGTTATGTCATTATTTCATTCCCACCGGGATATTGTAAGAATTAAGATGGAAAGTTTTGAAGTTAAAGATAAAGAAACTGAGACAAATGAGGCATTACAGACTTGTGCTTAAGGGATGATATGGTCAAAGCAATGGGTGAGGAAAATTATTTTGGCAACAGCACAGATTACCATCTGCTTGGGGAATGGAGTTGGAAGCAGGAAATTCAATGAATAATGAGCTAAAATAAAATAATCCAAGCATGCAATAACTAGGAGAAGATCAAAATCTGGACTAAAGATTTCAAAATAATAATTACAGCATCCCCTCTGGACTTCTCCTTTAACTTGTATGGTTGGGTTCCCAGAGGTAATCTTCTACCTTAGGTTCTAGGGTTCATCTTGTTAGTCTACACACCTAACACTATAGCTCATAAGCCCCCACCATAAACTTTTCATTAACAATCAGTGAGTAGACACAATTGGCTCTTGGCAAAGGAATTTACAAAAATGACAATACAACCAGAATCTATGAAAACATTACCCTTCGTAAGTCTGGGATACACTCTCCCACAAACACACACAGAGTTCATAATAAGAGTCAGCTTAAACTTAGAGCAAAATGGTGGTGAAGTACACATACAGGTTACATATGTGGCAAAGGGAACTCAAAGTTCCTGGTACTGTAGGGCTTGGAAGTATTTTCCATCCTCATAGAGACCCAATGTTGAATTCTCAGGATCTGTTCCTCTATGTATCCTGACAGTTGATTGCCAGAGGTCGTGCTCTCTGAAGCTACTTTCTACCTTGTATGATCACTCTCTGTATTTCTGTCTGTCTGGAATACAGCTCTCCTCCCTGCTGGATACAGTGTTCCCTACTGGTCCATTATCTTCCCTTCAGAACCACATATGGTTAATGGTAAAGATCAAGGGAAGAGAAATCCCACCCCCAACTCCAAGTCTGTCTTCCATAGACAGTTCCCACTCTCATATTTAAACTTCTCTGCATCTTGACCATGGAGCTTACCTATATAAAGCCCTCAGAGGTACAGTCATTTTAACATCTCAGCCAATCCAGTTGTTCCTTTCTTGACTTAATCACAGACATATTCACACCTGATAAAACATTAGACACCCCCCCTTACAACCAATTTAGCAGCTCATTAATATCTTATGACTATACTCTAAGCCTTTTACAGATCAAATGAAGTGGGAGGGCAATTCCCTCCCTTACAGTTACAATATCAACAATAATAACAGCTTCCAAAGCCTAGATGCACAGGAGCATATAGTTAGAGATAGAAAAGACCTCAGAGATCAAATTCTTGATTTTAGAGATAGTTCAATGACTTGTACAGGGGCACAGAAGTGGTAAATATTGAAAAACCAGGATCAAAACAAGATCATCCTTTGACTCCAAATCTTTCTGTTTTTTTTTTCTTCCTGAGTTGATTCTATCTGGCTTTTATGTACTAAAGTGGAGGGTAAATTGAAAGAAGAAAAATAATGCTTCCAACATATTTCAGCAGAAAATAACACATTAAAAAATCTCCAAGTTTCCATTCCAAAAGAAAAAAAACAAGCGTGAAAAGATAAGTTTGTCCTAAGAATAGTCTCCTTTTAATGCACAGTGTGGAGACTATAAGGGGGAAATTCTCTGGAGAATTATCAAGTTCAGCAAACAATAAAACAAAATGGAACACAAATGATATTGGCCACGAGGCATGATTTTGGATTTGTTTTTATTTTTCCAATAAAAACTAAAGATCTTCCAAATGAGGTCCGGCAATGTTTCCATTTCTGCAAATGGACACATCTCAACATATGAGGCATAAAATATGGTATAAGTGTATAGCAAACAGGAGGACCACATGTAAATTTGTATATTTGTGATAAAATGTCAAAACTAAAACCTATCCTTTGAAAGCACCTTATAATAGAAGTATTTCCATGACCATTATTCCTCCTGAACAATAAGACATCAATAAATTTCAACGCTGAAGCCTCTTTTTGAGTTATGTATTTAGCAATATTGGAAAAGAATAAATTCAAAAGTATTTTTATAATGTGTAGGAAAAAGACCAAACATGGTGGATTAATAGTAATTTGAGAGTTACATTTAATATCAAATTTAGGGAAAATAATTTTCTTCCCTAGAAACAGTTTGAGAACTGAGCATAATTGTTCATTCTCATTGTCATCCACTAACTAGGTCATTTCTAAGGTTCAGATTAGCAAAATGACAGCCAGAGAAACAGCCTTATAAAGTAGAGACCAAGGGTCACTTATCTTGGAAAGAATAAGAGGGACCTAACTGACCCTATAAGCTATATTCACCCATTTCAAAGGATTCAATGAGGAGCCCCTGCCATATAGAATATGATTAAAATGCAATAAGTTTCCATTTTCTATTCAATTTTCCCAAGCTCATAGGAGAGCAAAAAAGTGCTTGTGTGGTTAGAGGGCAGAGGGATGAAGTGGGAGGGAGAGAAAGAAAGGAGGAAAGGTTGGTTGGGTTGGAGGAGCAGGATTCTAAGGGGGGGGGAAGCCTATTATTGAGACAATCTATTGACTAGCTCTATAATTTCTGGCAAAACATTTTCCCTCTCTGACCCTTGACTTCCCCATTTATAAAATAGAGGTCAAATGGTTTCTCTAGTTCCCTGAATGGGGATTCAACATGGAGGATTAATTCTAGTATTCAGATGCTTTTATTCAATAGTTTTAGAAAATATATAGGTTTATTTCAGTTCAAAGCACTGTTGTTTAAATAGGTGTTTGGTTTAAAAGGATCTTTTGGTTTATTCATGAATTGGGATAGAGAATTAAATAAGATAATGTATGAAGATGCTTTGTAAACCTTAAAGCACTGAATAAAGGTTGGCTTTTATCATTACTTTAAAACAATTATTTGTGGCAGCTCAAACTGAAGGAAATTCCTGCGGTCTATTTCCAGCTCCATTACAAGTGCCTGCCCTTGAGAATGCTGCAAGGAAAAGGGAGTATTCTGAGATTTCCAAAAGGACTTTTTAAACCTTAGGTTCTTGAAGAAAAAGTAAGGACGATATGAACAGAGCAGAAGTAATTCTGAATGGTGAGAACAGATTACCAACAATGAGATCATACAGTCCTTCTGGGCTCATTGCGCCTCCTTAGCATTCCTAAGCTGCATAAAAGATGAGGATAGATGACAGAAAGACACAGAAACAATTGCCAAAGTGGGAGCGATGGCAAGTACCGTGAGCGGCCATACCCCTTCTCCTGTTACACAGAGACACCACGGAGAGCAGCTGGAGTATCTACCTTGACACTCGATCATCAGAGATAACCCCGTCCATTTGGGACACACATACAATGCCCATGAGGTAGGAAACCAGAACTAACTACTACACCAGGATATACAATAGCCCCCAATGAGATCACAGCCCTAAACTGGAGAGTGGACTGTCTTTTTCACATTAGACACCACGTGGTACAACAGATAAGAGTGTGAGATGTGGTGTCAGGAAGACCTAGATTCAAATCCCACTGCTTAACGCTTTGTTCCTTCATATTCTATAAACTTGGGAGAACAATTGTTATAGGTGAGAGACAGTAGAGTGCAGCACATAAAGGGACAGCCTTGGAGTCAGGAAACCTTAATTTCACCTGACTCTGACACATACGTGAGCAAATCACTGAACCTTTCAGTATCCAAGAAAATGTCTAAGCCTATAACTTTCTGAGGAGTTATGGACCTGTGTTGGCGGAGGGAATTTCTAGGCAAGGAGTTCCCTACATGGATAAAATCAAATGTCTGGACTAAAAAAAAATTTTTTTTAAATAAAGATAGGGGTAGCAAGGCGGAGCAACAAACAGAGCAACAACCCTGGAGTCAGAACGATTTGAATTCAAATCCAGCCTCAGACACTTACTAGCTGTGTGACCCTGGGCAAGTCACTTAACCCTGATTGCCTCCAAAAATAAATAAATAAATATTAAAATAAAAATACAGTTAGAAAGATAGAAAGAACTATAGATAATATGATATATCAAGATTCAATGAGGCATAGTGGATACAGAGCTGACAACAGGGTCAGGAATTCAAGGATTCAGGTCCACCCTCTGAAACCTATCAGCTGTGTGGCCCTAGGCCAGTCAATTGACCTTGCAATATCCCTTGACAACTCTCTAAGACTGTAAGTTACTGCTGTTGATTGGCTCTGGGAGAGGTTATTTCCTCATGCAAAGCTCTCTATGTGATATCACAGGACTGGGCCAGAACCCACCAGGCAAGATTACTGTGAGGCTGAAATGACATCATGTACTTGAAAGCACTTTGCATACCATAAAGTGCTATGCCAGTATCAGTTACCATCAATGAGCCAGACTTGTCTATGTGCTTGCAACAAGGAAGGCAGAAGTATAATCTCGCTGGTGACACTCCTACCATCCAGGGCATAGAAAAATTGCCAACTAGAAATGAGATCTCAAGAATAGCTATAAAGTTACATCACACACCTTGGCACGCCATCTTTTTTGTCAAGATGGAGCATCTCCTCCACTGATAGAAAAGTCCTATTCACAATCACTCTAAAATCCTCAGAAAAGGCCTCAGTTACCAGTTTATCTTTGAGAGACCCTCAAGGAGAAAGACTGCCTGGAAAGGAGATCCCAATTTTTTTTTCATCCCAGTTAAAGATTCTATCCAATACATTAATAGCCACAATAACCTTGGTCCAGGGCATTTCCTGAAGAAGCTATAACCAGCTGGGGTTAATGAACTCTCCCTCTCATTAATTCCTAGGAGAGGCCATTGGCCTGAATTGTTACTTAATTACTCTTCTGTGTACAGCTTCATAAAGCAGTGAAATACCTTCTTTCAGGAAGGAGGGAAATGGTAATGGGGGTCATCAGAGGCCATTAATTTTACAAATAGTTTGTTAGAAACTACAGTATGTTAAGAAGTCACATTGGCCCACAAATCAATTCAGGATGGTCCTTATTAGTAGGGACCTACAACTCCTTAGGTTTCTGTGGGCATCTCTCTGTGGATTATCCACAGGGAAATGCCAGTTTTGCAGATTCCAGTCAACTAGTTTAGTTTAGATACATAAATAGAAAGATTAGTAGATGAGGGCTCAGCTTTCTCCTCTCTCTCTCCTCCAAAAAATAAATATAGGCATTTTCCTCAGACCAACAAAAATATTTACTTACTATGCAGCTAGCAAAAGGACTCAGAAAAAAAATGAAATATATCAAAGGATGAGAAGATCAGTTCCTATATGATTCTATGAGCCATATTAACATAGGATAATAGATTTAGATGTGGACAGCTTCAGAGACCATCTAGTCCAGCCCCCTCTTCACCACCACCACCACTACCATTTTACAGATGAAGTAACTAGGCCCCACAAACTTTAAGCGACTCACCCCAAGGTCACACAGATAGAAGGGGCAAAGACTTATCCAATCCCAGATCCTCTGATTTGAAATGCAAAACCATTTCCACCGTAACATGTTACCTCTGCAATGGTTTCACTGGAGTCTGGCACTTCATTGTACCATAGCCTACAATGCTAACACCTGAACAGAAATTGAAAGACAATGAAGGGTGTGATCCAAAGCCTCACCAAAATGGGGCCTCCCAGCATGTTTTCTGTCATATTTCTCCCCTAATAAGACGCCTTCCAAAAAAAAAAAAAGATGTAGCCATATCACTAGATATTTTTCAGAATATCTAGTAAGTGGTCTAATGGTGACTTTCAAACATCTTTTCTAACAGTACTCCCCTCAATACCCCCATCACACTGAATAAGCAAGAGTTGGTTGCATATATGTGCGTATGGTTACATGTGGTTACATGGCCCTAATGGTCTTCAGGGAAAAATTCTATTTTTAATCAAATAACTTGTCGGAAGCAACAGAGAATCATGAGTAAAAAGTCAGAGAGACCTTAGTAAATTCAGGTTATATATTAAGACCTCATGTCCAAATACAACAGCTGGTGTCCACCCACCCACACACACACACACACACACACACACACACACACAAATACACGCATAACCCAGATCCTAGCACAAAGGTGGTACTACATGTTGTTCATAAGAGCTCACCTATTAAGTCCTTACTATAGCCCATAACACTAAAATCCACCAAATAAGGCTTGAAATGAGAGAAAAAGTACGCAGCCCAAAATATAGCTTGGGGTGACTCCCTTACTCTGGAGTCCAATAAAGTTCGCAAACAGTCTGGGACCAGACTGATGCAGTTTTTTTCAGCTTGATTAACCTGTTTGAGCTCTCTTTTGGCTGGTAATACTTACAAGAACCTAGGGTCCCCTCCAAGGTTCAAGGAGGCATCAAAGGGCTTTTGGGAAGGCTGTAATCCTTAAGATGAACCAGGCTCCCAATAACAAAATGCATATCCATTATAGGACCAATCTCACTAAGCCCAAAGGGGGGAATCCTCATGAGGATGGCCACCAGCTGATATAATTTTTACTTATGGCCACTAATAAACCATGGAGGGATTATAACGCATGTTAGTGGAGGGAATACACACAAATACAAAATTACCTTTCAAAGGGGATCCAAGAACTGTATGGGAAAGCCCTTCGTAAATCATAAAGTATTTTAGAGGGCGTCCCAAAGCTTTAATAGCTTAAAACCAGAGTAATACTTTTGAAACACCCTGTACAAATGTAATGTACTATTACAATTATCACCACCACTATCCCCGGAGAGGCAGTGCCACATAGTGATAGAAAGCTAGCCTCAAAAGGAGGAAAACAGGTTTAAATCCTGGCACTCACAATTACTAATTATGCATCTGTTACTTGACAAGACACCCAGCCTCTGGACAAGTTGACTGCCCAACCTTCCAATGTTCCCAAGTAACTCTTTAAGAGTATAAGTCACAGGGTAGTTGCTGATCTGTGTTGGTAGAAGGATCTTCCTCAGCAAGATTTAGTTCCCTACGCAAATGGAAATCACCGATCTGAACTCATAGAGCAACTCGGAAAGATGAGCTGACCAGTGTTACAGAACCAATGTTACAGCCGGTGTACCCATTTGTGCCCAGTCAGGTAGCTTCCCCACAGTGATGGCGAGATGCTATTACCACCCCACCTCCTATGACATGGTGCCCCACCCTACTCTGGATGACAGAACAGGCCCAGCCTCCCCTGGCATAACTAAGCAGTCTATATCAAACAACAGGGAGGTGACCTCACTCTGAAGGTCCTGAAATTCAGTCGGAAGATTTAGTTGGGAGACAGAAGAGACTCTAGAAAAGCCAGTGTTCTGGGGCAGTGAGGGGACAAGCCCACATCTGGAGGGAGGTGGGATCTGAGGAAAGGAAGAGGGAGGAAAAAGCAAGAGGACCAGGGAAAGAGATATTGAGGCCTCACTTCCTCCTTTTCTCAACTTGACTTTGGACTAAGAAACGTTGTCTTGACTTCTCAGAACCCCGGTCAGAAATAGAGGGTGTTGTTACAAAGAGTACAAGGTTATGGATGCTGGGCTCTAAGAGGAGGACAAAATACCCAATGTGTTTACATGGTTCCTTAAGGGAAGTCATGCACATCCATCTATGCCCACACTCCAAGGGCCTTTTTAAAGAAAATAGACTGGGTCTACAGGAAACCAGGGCCTAAGAGTAATTCCTTCAGTTACCTCTGTTCCATCTACTATTTTTTTTATAAATTTTCACGATAATTTGTTAAGTTGTATAATCAAGGACTAGATCTTGGATAGTAATATTTTGTTTATTGAGAGGTCAATGTACCTGCTTGCTGGTGGGTGCTTAAGCCTCCCCAAAATATAACCTTTTTTTCTGGATAAACTGAGACGCAGAAGAGAACAACAATCTGAGTCCGAGTGAAGCTAGGAGTCAGGAGGCCTGGAGTTATCATGGCCTGGATTTGAGGGCCAGAGGGAAATGGAGACTGATGACTCTAGTTTTTCCCATATCTGTTGTATTCCTGGGCTAGTTATTTCAAGAACCAGGATGAGATCCACTTCTCCAACACACTAGCAAACCTCTATCTGCATCTGCGCTTTAGGAAACTGATGATGGAAGAAGAAGGGCTGGCCCTGTTGGAAAATGAGTGAGTAAGGAGGACTGCCTCTGGCGCGTCCTCTCGCCAACGCCGGGCTCTGTGCGCCTCTCTTCCCTGCTCTTGCCACTCGGGTGACCTAGCATCATAATGCTCCCTGGACCACTGCAGTGCCCCACCCAGGCCTTATCTATAGTCCATACCACAAAACTACCCATTCCCTTCTCCCCTCTCTCCTCTCTGGAAACTCTGATTCCTCCAGTAAGGTGCTGTCAGAGCACAGTTCCCAGAGAGTTTTGAGGGGAGAAAATTAAGTCACTAATTCACACTCGGGTACTAATAACTCCCCAGAATTTAATGGAATTTCTCTTCCTCAGGATTCATGCATTTTTAAAAGACTACTTGGAAAAGACACATCCTCTATCCCTAAGGAATGACTCTATAAAGAAAGAGTCAATGGCAGGCAGGTAGATGAATACCATCTGGGGACGGAGAGTCCCCCCCATAATACCATCTAGGTGGCCTATTATATACACAAAGCTAACCTTTGAGGTAAGTAACGCTCAGGGAGGGATTCTCCCCATAGCGGTGTTGTAGTACAAGTTCTGCAGGAGCTATCTGGGAAGGTGGAAAACACAAAACCTACGGCAGTGAAAAGCATTCTCCCTGTACTGAAAAAGCAATTTCAGAGAACAAATCTTGCCTTTAGTTTGAATCGTTTTATACCCTTATCAGACTAATAGGGTAGGGAGGGGGACTTTTTATAGGGAGGAGAGGGGAATTTTTCTGCCCTGGAATAATATGGAGAAGGCTCAGGAAATATCTCCCTGGTTACCTTGGTTAAAAGAGACTGGAGCAGATTAAATGGTGAAATTATGAACTCTCCATTTTCAAGATAATAAGAGGTAAGGGGTCCTGGTTTGTGTGTGATCTCCAAAGGAACCAGAGAGACATATGGATGTCATGACTCCTAGAAACCCTTTCTAATTCTATTTATTAAACATTGCTGTTCTCTGGTTATCTCTTTTTTATCGATTTTTCTGAATGGAATCTACAGGTCCTCCCAAAAGATGGAAATCCTACGTTTGGAACAATCTAAGAAGATCCTTCTGAGTTTGAACATGGACCTTGAAAAGGATCTGCAGAGAATAGATGAGGCAAACCAGTCTCTTCTATTAAAAATTCAGAAGGAAGAAGACAAGAACAACAGGTGAGGGTCTGGGGTTTAACTGGAATTAAGGGTACTGCTCCTGTTGACAGATGGGAAGGCGGAGAATGGAGATGAGGAGGGTCTCTTGAAGTCTCCCTGTCTGCTCTCCAAAAGGTCAAACACTCTAAAAGAAAGACCCTTGTCCTTCATTCTTCCTTCTTTTTCTTCTTGAGACCAGGTCTCACCATCTTTCCCAAGCTAGAAGTGCAGTGGCCACTCATAGGCCCAATCCCACTATTGATTGACATAAGAGCTTTGACTCAATCTGCTTCCAGTCCGAACAGGTTCACCTCTCCTTAGGCAACCTGATGGCCTCTTCCAAAGGCTCACCATATTGGCGTCAGACTTAGTGGGAACACCCAGTAGCTTTAGTTCTATGGCAGCCCAGAATTCTCATACTCAAAGAGGTCTGATAGTCTATGGATCAGCACATGGGACCCTCCTCAACATTCTTAGGCAAATTTGTCTGTGGCTGGATCCCTGAGAAACTGAATGTTTTAAATGTTTTGCGTTTTAAATGCCTGGACATTTGCTCATGTTAACAAAGAAAATCTTTGCAAGTTGAGTTTGGTGGCAGGTGGGAGCAATGGAGGAGTTAGGAGAAATTGGGGGGGGGGGGTTCTTAATTTTTTCCTGCCCCTTAGTGATCCAGAAAAAAATACACTGCCAATCTGAGGTTACTGTTTGGTTGTCATTATAAGTCTTCCCAGCCTAGGACATTGAAACAAGCTAAATATCATTCCTCTCTTGATCACCCTTGTGTTGTTCTACAGGTTGGAAAGTGAGCTTGCTCGCTTAGCACACTTAGCAGAAGAACAGGAGAGGAAAGAGTTAGAATGTACCTTATCTCAAAAGGAGCAGGATTTGAAAGAAATGGAACAGGAGACTTCAAAACTAGTAAGGAAATGGCTGGCAAAAAAGCTACGGGGGCCTTCCTTCCTCATTCTGTTACTCTGTCTCTCCCCAACCATTCCAGAAGGCTCTTTTCCCTTCTCACGGCTCCCATACCAGGAATAGTTAACAGAGGGGAAATCCCGGTTTTTGTAGACAGCAAGAGGAAATAGGTAGGGGGAAGGAGATGCATTTGCCTTGAAATTATTTAATGATAGAAACGCTGTAAGAGCTATAGTGTGTGGTGAGACTTCACCACAGTTAATCCACATAACAGATATGCAGAAAAAGTGTCCAGAGGCTAGATCAAGGTTTCTTAACCATTTTTTGTCTTATGAGCTCCTTTGGTGGTCTAGTAAAACCTATAGACTCCTCAAAATTATATTTTTAAATACATAGAATAAAATACATAGGAATTGAAATAAAGTTATCAAAATATTTTTAAATAAAGAAAGTTATCAAAATATGTTTTTAAAAAAAGTTCACAGACCCCAGGTAAGAATTGCTATCTAGATGAAAACAACCGGGATAGAGAAGGATCCTGAGTAGCAATACCATTTAAGGGTCAATTGAAGAAATCAATCAGCAAACATTTATCAAGCACCTACTAGGTGCCAGGCACTATGCTTGGCCCTGGAGATACAAATAGAAAGAAGGAAGTAACTGGGAAGTTTTAGCCTAGAACATGACTGTTGGTTTCAAGTATTTGAAGGGCAGTCCTTAGGAAGAGAAATTAGATTTGTTCTGATTGGCAGAACAATGAGTGAGGGATAGAAAGTGCAAAGAGAAAAAAGCTAGGGCTTGATATAAGGAAAAGCTTCCTAAATTAGCACACAGGCCAAAATCCAACTTGCTACCTGTCTTTGTATGACCTATAAGCTAAGAATGGTTGTTTTACATTTTACTGTGCAAAAACATGTGGCAGGCCAGATTTGGCCCATGGATCTTCATTTGCTGATCCCTGATCCAGATGATCATTTATTAAAAAGGGGGTTCCTTTTTTGGGTGATATTAGTCAGCCTCAGTCTCTCAGCCCCCTTCCAATGCTAAACTTCTATGATTCTGCAGAAAGGGTTTTAGTCACAGGCCAAATTCCAAGGGAGCGTCAATGTGGGGAGAGGTAGAGAAAACTCAGATGAGTACAGTCGTATGGACAGTTGGAGGCACTTAACTTCTTTCTCTCTTTTCACAGGAAAAGATCAACGAGGCTTTGACCCAGAGTATAGCAGCGCTTCAGAATCAGGTAGGGCATGACTCTAATAAGCCCAACAGGGTTACTAATGTCCCCATAGCAGCAACCTTCACTGAACAGAAAGGCACCACAAAATGGTGACCACAAAGGAACCACATTCCTGAAAGGGGGCTATAATCTCCATCCATTTGCTTAGATGGTTGAGTATGAGGCAGCATAGTATGGTAAGTATATAGAGTACTGGCCTTGGAGTCAGGAAGGCCTGTGTTCAGATCTTGCCTCTGATACTTAGCAGCTGTGTGACCCTGGGTATTTAAAGTCACTTTGTTTCTCAGAGCCTCAGTTCCCCCTCCGTAAAATGGGGATAATAGTACTATTTTGCAGAATTGCTGTGAGAATGACATGAGATTTTATCTATCTATCTATCTATCTATATATATATATAGACACATACATATATAGACACATACAGGAGAGTATCTCAATGGCCAGGAGGATCCAACAATGGGGATGATTGAGAAAAGAAGCAGGAGGAGCAACTTCATTGTATCCCTAGTTCCTCAAGTTAAGACTGAGACTGGCAGTGCTCAACCTCTGCCCCAAGGATCATGGTCCTTTCAGCTGTTCTGGTTGGGGGGGGGGCAGGTTGGAGGATGGGGAAGAGTAGCAGAATGAGTAATGAATCCCATTAGACGATACTTGCCCAGTCATTTCCTTCCACCTGGCCCTGGCCCAGTGAGTTGATTCCTTCAGTGTAAATAGGGGGTGTTACTCCACTGGGCATTCCTTGCAGCATATATCTCTACCCAAGGAGAGGGGCGTTATGCTGCCTAAGGATAAGAGCACTTACCCTTCCCAGCACTGGCAGGGACAGTGGACTTCCTGGGAACATTGCCATCTCCCCAATGTTAGGAATATCTTCTTTTCCCGAAGGCTTTTTTAGAGGTCCTGCCTGGCTTCTTAAAATTTTCTAAGCTTAAAAGCTGGAGATTGGGCAGGAAGACAAGGATTAAAATATGAAAATGGGGAGAGGAGCAGAAAAATTTCCATCTCAAGATAAACACTCCCTAAATTCAGGTTGGGGGTAGGGGAGAGGTTTTAGGCACATTCAGTTCAGAGCTGGTCTTTCCAATAGAGTTTGACCTTAGGGAGATGGTAAATGAGGAGTCAGCATGGCACAGTGAAGAGAGTAATAAATTTGGGTTCAGAGGATCTAGCTGAAAATCCTGGTTTTACCATGAAGGTATTACCTATGTGACTTAGACAAGTCATTTAATTTCCCCAGGCCTCTGAGGGGTAGAGGGGTGGAAGGCGATTTCAGGGATTTGGAAATTACTTTCCCAGGCCTAGAAGTTCTCCCTAGCCTCTCAATATTGTCCTTCCTGGGGCATACAAGAGGCCAAATTTCAAAAACCTAGCTGAAAGAGTGCCAGTCTCAGTGTCAGCAGAACAAGGTTCTAGCCTGCACGCTGACCCCGACTCTGGGTGTCTGTTCTCTTCTTTGTAAAATGAAGGGGGTTGGTCAAGGCAGTCACTCGGGTCCCTTCAGGCTCTGACAGTCTGTGAGTCAGTCCTATGAGGACCGGGATTCCATTTGACTCCACCCTAACTCAGCCTCAGTTTCCTTAAGAGATAAATTTGCCTTTCTCAGTGTCATCTTGGGTAAGTCACTTCCCACCTCTGGCGTCTTAGTTTCCTCATCTGTAAAATCAATTAAATGGACTAGAGCAGTAATGTCAAACTCAAATAGAAATGGGCCCCTTAAGGTCATATATTGACTTAGGAAACCATCAGTTATTATCTGTTTTATTGTATTTTTATTTATTTTGTTAAATACTTCCCAGTTATATTTTAATCTGATTCTGGCCATGCTGGGGAATATTAAGCTGCACAGCCCTATGGGCAGTGAATTTGACACCTCTGGACTAGAGAAGTCCCTAAGTTCTCCTAATTTTAATATGATACTTTGAGGGAGGACGGTGTTTGGGGATTGAATTTCAAGCCCACTTTCAGCCCCTTTCTCAAAAGCAATTATCTATTTGCTATAAGTTTTCCACCTCCACTCCAACCACCCTACCCCCCATCTATTAATAAGGCTTCTTAGATGTTAAGTATAAAAGAACAACTAATTATCTTTGAAAACTAGGTCTCAAGGTCAGTTTAAATAGGAAACTACCTATGTTCCTCTTCTCCTAGATGAGAAGAGGGAAAATATTCAGCATAGGTCTTATGGTGTTCTGGGCTCTCTATCTCCTCTATATGGAATGTCCATTCCTTTTTCCCATCTCCCCCCCCCCAAAAAAAAGCCAAAAAACCCGAGGGTCCCTTTTATGCCACATTTCCTGGCCAAAGTTTTTGGAAGTTCTAGTTATGGTTCTACCCTTGAGACAATTTCACAAAAGAACTTTAGTTCTTCTAATGATACTTGTTTCCCAAAGGGTTCCCCATTTCCCCATCTAGCACTTACTTCAACACGCTCCATTTATAGACCATGTGGGGATGACAATGGCACATCCATTGGGGTTAAAGAAATGACCAGAAAATCTTTCTTGGATCAAACCAGAGTGAAACTATCCAAGGTTTCCTTGCTCTCTGAGACAGTTGACCCCAACACTGGATGACTTAGAATGGATTTGAGGTTCAGGTTCAGACTTAGGCTGGATGTGAGGTTCAGGTTTAAGGATGTATCTGACTTGGCCAGCATGATCTGTGAGGCCCAGAAATAAGGAAAGGAGGAGCCTTTCTGGGCTTGCTAGAACAGAGCGGACAGAGCCATTTACCGCCATGATGCCTATTTAGGACTTCCAACATCCCTCTGCCCACTTCCCCTTCCCTGGCAACCATGGGAAATTCAAGAGTCCATTAGCCCTGCATAGGATGTTTGTGCATCTCATTCAGCTCAACATGCTTTTATGTGAAACTACAGCTTTCAGAGAAAACGCGTGCACCCAAAGCATTTGTGCCTGAGGAAGAAAACTTATTGGGATCTCCAGAAGTGGCAAAGGTGAGTTAAAATGTATTCCTGGGACTGTTTAGGTTTAGGGCCCTACTAATTCCCTAGGGGCCAGCTCTCAAGGTCAGCACAAATACACACAGCTCTGAGATCCTACCAAGTCCAAATGAGCCAAGAGCTTCCTGGTTTACCTGTGGCCTTAGCTTCAAAATTCCAGTCTGGAGCCAAATTCTGTATTCCAGCTTCCTTCAGAGTTGACCTCTGCCCTTTACTCATTCATTTAACCAATATTTGTGTGCGACCTGAAATTACCTTAAGTATCTGTTGAATAGCTTCCTATAATAATAAGAGCACATAGTTATATAGTTTCAAGGTTTGCATGATCTACATTAAAGCTTAAAAGGACTCAGATCTGCAGGTACCTTTCCTAACGTAGCAGTTTTGATCCTTAGACATGTCAAGGCTTACGAAGCTTGTTACTTACACTGTCTCATTTGATCCTCACAACAATCCCAAAAGTTGTTCCTTACAGAGGTATTGTATCATCCAGTGTTTAGCACTTAGTAGGCTCTTAATTCATTGACTCTTAGTTCATTGAATGATCATCCTCATGGTATAGAAGAGGAAACTGAGGTACAGAAGAGCCACAATAGGCTGAGAGTATTGAAGAAGGCAGAGGTCATTATGGCTGGAATGGTTGGGAGAGGCTTATCATAGATTTAGAGCCAGAAATTCAGATGTTGCAGGCAATCTAGTAGAACCACATACTTTTATAGATAAAGAAATGAGGACCAGAGTAAAGTAACTTGCTCAAGGTCACACAAGGACTAAGTGACAAAGCTAGTGACTGAGCACAGATCTCCCGACTCCAAATATAGCTCTCTATTCATGGCACACTGCCCTCTCGGAGAAGATGGGACCAGACTGGGGTCGTGAAGAATGGGCAGGTTTGGGATAGTTAAAGAGAGAACAAGAAGAAGGCATTCTAGATAGAGGAACCCAGTGTAAGAAAAGGCCCGAAGGTTGGAATGACATGACCGTGTTCATCAAAATCCGAATTTTAGAATTGCCAGAAAGTCCTTCACAACATCATAGATTAAGATCTAGATAGGGCTTCAAAAATCAGTTAACCCAATGCCATAAATTTGTAGATAAAGAAGCTAAAACTCAGTAGACTGAAGTGATTCATCTGGGGTTGCACTGTAGGTAGGTAAGAGAGCCAGGATTTGAATCCAGGTCCTCTGACCCCATGTCCACTGCTCTTTTCATTGAGCCATACTGCCTTCTGGGGGTAGGAGGTATGTGTGGGCAGGCTGGGAGGGACTGGAACTGAGCCCTGAAAGATGCAGATTATTTAGATGGGCGGGCAAAGGAACACAACCCAAAAAAAAGACCGAGAGATGAGAATGACAATGACATGTCCATTGGTTATAAGGAAATGAGCAGAGAGTCTTTTCAAGCATCATGGTTTGAGAACTACAAGGGTCTTCAGAGATTATTTAATCCAAACCCCTCATTTTAACGATGGAGCAACTTAGACCCAGAGAGATTAAATGACTCACCTAGGGTTACGTAGGTTAATTAGTAGAACTAGGATTTGAACTCAGGTCCTCTGATTCCTCACCCAGCACATTCACCACCATACCAAACCAGGAAGGGGCCAGCTGAGAAGTACAAATATGACAGGGATCTCACTTTGATGTAAATAATACAAGGCACTCTAGGCCTTTAGGAATGAAAATCTTGGTATGCAGACTCATGGAACTCTTAAGAGTCCTAATGAAATCTTAGAAGTCATCTAATTCCAGCCTCTACCCAGTGCAGAAATCCCTTCTCCAACATCTCTGACTCAGAGGAATCAACAAGGTCTGCTTGAGCGCTTCCAGTCACAAAAAATTCAGTTGTCCTCAGAAATGGACAAAAGGACATAGGGAAACATGTTCTCTTCCCTTCTATTGTCTCCTTACCTGACTATGAATCTTCCCATTTTTCATAAACAGGAAAAAAAAACTGTGCATAAACTATGCAAAGCCAGACATAGTTTCTAGGAGTTACTAAGGGAAATGAAAGGATCACAAGATCAGAGATATAGAGCTGGTCATCTACTCCAACTCCCATTTTAAATATATGGAAACTGAAGCACCCATAACTTAAGTGATTGGTTGAAGATTACATAGTAAATAGAAAAAAGGGGGAGAGGGGAAGAGGGAAATCTGACTAGAACGACCATTCTCTTTATTTACTCCAGTGTATGATGAAGAGATCAGCCTTCTCCTTGTGGAGTCCAATTTTTCTACCTGTACCCACAATCCCAACCCCCTCCATCTTCTTTAGTAGTTTGCCCTCCACTATCAACCCACTTCCCATTACAATCATCAATATCCCTAGTTCGTTCTCTGCTGCCTACACATGTCCACAAGTCTCCCTAGTACTTAAAATATTCTCACGAGAACCTTCCATCCCCACTGGCTATCATCCTATAGCTCCCCCTTTCTCAGCCACATTTCTTGGAAAAGCTTTTTACCCTTGTTAACTCCAATTTCTCACTCTCTTTTCTGGCTTTCTAACTCATCACTCAACTGAAATCAGTCTTTCAAAAGTTGTCAATCTAATGGCCTTTTCTGAGTCCTCATCCTTCTAGACTTCTCTGCAGTGTATTCTTGGATATTATTTCCTCTCTATTTCTTTTCATGACACTACTATCTCACCATTCTCTTCCTACCTGTCTGACTCCTCTTTCATTTGTTCATTCATTCTTTCCTGTCTTATCCCCAAAGTTAAAAGTACAGGAGCAAGGACAGGTTATGAAAGTTTTGAACCCCAAACAGAGGGTTTTATATTTGATTACTGAAATTGATAGGAAGTCACTGGAGTTTATTGAATGGTTGGCAATGGGAGGAAGGGTGGAATGTGATCAGATCTGCACTGTAGAAAAATCATTTTGACAGGTGAATGCAGCAAGGAAGTCAACTAGAAAGCTATTGCAATAGTCCAGAAATGAGGGGATGAAAGTCTGCACCAGAGTGCTGGCAGTATTAGAGGAGAGAAGAAAGCATATGTGAAAAATGTTACAAAGGCTAAATCAACAGGATTTGGTAATAGACTGGATATGAGGGTTGAGAAACAATGAAGTCTCCAGGATGACATCTAAATTTCTAATGTAGGTGTCTATGAGGATAGTAGCAACCTGGACAGTAATAACAAAATTAGGAAAAGAGGAAGGTTTCAGGGAAAAGACGATGAGTTCTATTTTGGGCACGTTGAGTTTAAATTGTTTTTGGGAACTCCAGTTTTAGGTTTCCAATAGGCAGTTGTAGACATGAGACCAAAGGTCAGGAGAAAGGTTAAGGCTGAAAAAGAGGATTTGAGAATCATCAGCATAGAAATGATCATTGAATCCATGGGAGCTGATGAGATCACAAAATGAAATTGTATAGAGGGACAGAAGAAAGCCCAGGTCAGAACGCTGAGGGGCACTTATGATTAGATTCCAAGTTCTGGAAGAAGGTCCAACAAAAGAGAAAGAGAAGGAATGGTCAGGCTAGAAGGAGAACCATCTCTCACTCTCAAACCCAATCTAGTTGAATATGGAGTGTGAAAAAGAGTCGAATATTTCATATCGGAGTGATTGGGAAAATAGATGGTGGTTACTACCAGCAGAAATAGTTAAAATAGGAAAGAAAATTAGCAGGCCAGTAAGTTGTTGGAGAGAAAGTTAGAAGCCAACATTTGGGGAAAGGGGAATAAGCTAAAGAGAAGTTGGAAGAGGTGAATAATAGGATCACTCAGCAATAGCAAAGTTTGAATAGCATGACTTTATATAGTAAAATTACCAAACAATAGTAAAATTGGAGAGCATGAATTTATTTATAGTAACTGAAGAAAGGTTGTGCTGCAGCCAGTTTGAACTGGTTCATGTGAGCTGATTGTTAAACTTCCAATGTGAGCATTTACATCTTGAAAATTGACAAACCTACAAATCAAGCCAATTTACTGTTTTGTTAATTGTCTTGACTTAAGAAAGTAATGGAGAAAATGTATAAAATGCATATTAAACTTTTTAAAGTATGTCCTGATTTTTTTTGGTAGGGAGGGCCACTTTTTAAATATTTACCAACATACTCCTGGCTAAAGTGACCCCTGCACCCCTCTTATTAAAAAAAAAATTAAAAATTAAAAAAAAAACATCTGGACAAGTGGACATAGATCACAATGTGTACTATTAAGAGCACTGAATTTGGAATCAGAGGACCCGACTTTGAATTCTGACTCTTTAATTTATTATCTGTGTGACCTTAGTCAAATTAGCCCCTTAACCTCTCTGGGCCTCAGTTTTCTAATCTATCAAATGAGAAGGTTGGATTAGAAGCCACAAAGATCCCTTCTTGCTCTAAGTACGTTATCCTGTCATCCAATACCCTCTGAATTTCTGATGGTTCAAGATAAATAACCTGGAAAGTGATTAGTATACAGTTTATTTTACCAAGTGAGAGAACCATTCATGTTTTTACCTTTCTCCTTGCTGAGTTCCATACCTCCCTTTCTTTTCACAGATGAAAATACAACAGGCTGAAGTCTCTTTGGCAGAGCAAGAAAAGGAACTGGCCAAGGTAAAATTACTACCTTTCCCAAAGCAGGATGGAAGGGAACAGAAGTGAGAAGGGAATAGTAATAAGCATTAGGAGCCTACTGTGTGTCAAGCACCATGCTTAGGTTATCTTATCTAGACCAGTAATAACCAGATAGACTCTCAGATTTAGGTCCTTTATGGAGATATACAGGAAAAGGAACCAAGAGAAAAATCCCAGTTACACCTCTAAATATCTTCTTACAAGATAAATTCTAGACTCTATTTTCTCTCCTTGCTCCCCTCACTCCTCCTACCACCTTATTAAATATAAATGGTTGCCATACCCAGAGCCCAACAGTCCATTAATGTTTTCTAGCTACTAATTACTCAAAATCGAGTTCTAAAAAGGACAGCAAATTTTGCCTTCTATAGGGAGGATTTTTCCTGAAGGGGAAGCCCAGACACACAATAAAAATGGCTGTTGGTGCAATAACAGAGCTAAGGCAATGGTTCAGGACATAGGTAGAAGCATTCTCATTCTTGTATCAACTCAAAGGAATAAATTTAAGGCAGAATTTTGGCCTTCCAGGTACTGGATGAATACGAATCTGTGCAACAGCTCTGTGAGGCCCAGGCCTTTTGCATAAAGGTACAGCTTTTCGGTACGAGGGCAAAATGTCATAGAATGTACCAGAGCCATGTTCCCCCATGGCCAGATCAATTTAAATTCATGCAGGTGGGCATCCACCAACCTCCATACCTTCCAGATTCCTAGCAGTATCTCCCCTGGGTCTTCTACTCTGCAATCCCTTAAAGGAACAATGACTCAGTCATTTTATTTTCATCTACCCACCTTCATGATGCCCAACCCAACCATCATCAAAGTCCTCCATATTGGTACAACTTTGGAGAGGAGGGAATGGTTAAAGGATGAGAACATTGAGAAGGCCATAGATTTATACTGCAATTTAACAATCCTCATGGTTTGGCTGAGAATCAATATATTATAGTGGATAGAAAACCAGTAAAGAGCCCACTTTGGAATCAGGAAGACCTGGGTTTAAGTCCTGCCTCTGACACAGACTGGTTGAATGACATGGGCAAATCACTCAACTACTCAGTGCCCTAAGCAGCTCTCTAAATTATAGATGCAGAACAGTTGATGGTCTTTATTCATAGAAGGAATTCATTTGCTCAAAATTCCCTATACCAATGAAATCCTAGGTCTAATTGACAACAATGATCATTAAAGCAATGACAACCATAATAATTTTATTAAAACATATGAACCTTCCAAAAAGTGATTGAAGTTTCCTTTATTTCCATTTGAAGAAATACCAAGAAGCCCTGAGGAAGATGGAAGAAGAAGTAGAGAATAGGTTCCTTGAAAGAGAAATGTGAGCTTTGGAAAACAACCATCTGGGTTTTAGCAACATTCCCAGCAACTTGCTGAGTTTGGGACAACCTGAGACAGAAAAAAATATTCCTCATGCCCTTTCCTGACCAAAGTCAAATCGGCAACATTTCTACCTATCCATACAGTCTGGGTGGATGTCTGGGCTCATCATCCCAACTGAAACAGACTGAATCCAGCATACCTAGTCACTTCTTCAAACCCTCCCAGGAAAGAACAGGAACATATTTCTCTTCATTCTTTGTCATGTGATCAGTGACTTAAGTTTGTGTTAGGAGCAAAGCTCACTATAACCCATTCTGGCTTTGTGGGAATGATGGGATCATAGATTTAAGAGCTATCATCCTACTGGTGAAAATTTCCAGTATCATTTCCTTTTTAGAAATTATGATGGTACTTTAAACAAGAAGGTGACATAAACTTTACTTTGCCTAGTCCTCTCATTTTACAGATAAGGAACTGAGGCCTACAGAAGTTAGATGGCTTACCCATAAGCACAAACAGAAGTTTTAAGTATCAGAGCCAAGATTCTAACCAAGATCTTTTGACACCAAATTCAGTGCTCCTGAAGCAAAAGGTAACATTGGCAGGGAGCACTCTATACTTCACACACACACACACACACACACACACACAAAACCCTCAGTGAAGTCCTCTTTTTTACTGTGCTATGTTATGGAAATGCTTGTTTTACACCATAAATTTAAAAACAAAATTTAAAAACAAACAAACAAAAAGCCCTCAGGCTACAAAAGTGCCCCATCCCCCCAATAATTCTATAAAAACAATCCCTGGACAGGGTCTGAGCTTTCCATTTCTGTAGAGCTCAGGATTATTCACAACATATGGGTCTCTGCATTCTTTAATTAAAAAAAAAATTAAGATCCAAAGGTAAGAAAAATGTTCCTTGGGTTCATGAGAAGAGTCCAAATAATGAGAAAATGACACACAGCTAATAGAGATCAATACAGTAGTAATTCTTTCAGTGCTCCCATTTCTCTGACTCTGCTTGGAATATAGAATGGGAACCATGGCAGATGCCACTCAATACTACCTTGGTCAAGGTTCCTTTTAGATTTTATAAGGCCTACAGCTGAAAAAGGGACCTTGGAAATATCCAATTCAACACTTCAATTTATCCACAAGGATATAGGTTCATAGAGACAAAGTGATTTGTCCAAGATTATAAGTGTAGCAAGTAGCAAATCTGCAATTCAAAGTCAGGTCTCATTTTAATAGGGATGACATGGTGTAGTATATAGGAGACTGGACTTAGAACGACAAGGACATGGATTCAAATCCTGCCTCACACACTTACCAGTTGTGCAGTCCTAGGCAAGTCACTTAATCTCTCTTTGTCTCAGTTTTCTTTATCTGCAAAATTGGTCAGGGGATTGGACTTAATGGGCTTTGAAGGTCTCTTCCAGCTCAAAATCTATGATCCTATGACTCCCAACTCAGTGCTCTTTCCATTATCCTGAGCTTCTTTTCAGGTTGCTATCTCACAAATCTGAATTATTGGACATCAAAGTAGGTCACTCACATAAAAGTAGCAATTGTGACATAATGGGGAAATGGGAGTCTAAAGTCATGGTTTCCAACACTTTTGCTAGGTACCCTTTTGAAAGATAGCCATTTTTCCTCAACTACTATAATGTAAATATCTTAGTGTACTTTTTTTCAGTCCCTTTCTTGTGGGTTTTTCCACCAGATCAAAAGTCCTAAGTATATCCTCTCAAACAGCAAGTCGAGGGTTAATGCTGGTGGATGACATCCAAAATGATGCGGTAAGCATTTCCCTCCCTCGTCAGCAAGTATTTTTGGAGAGGGGGTAGGAGGTTGGTTCCCCAAAAATTGTGTTGTCTTACCAAATTTTTATCCAGGAGAACAATGCTGGTATATCAGGTAGAAAGCTGGCATCAGAACCAAGAAGACCTAGGTTTGAGTTCTGCCTCTGACACAGTGGCTATGACTGTGAAGAAGTCACTTGTATGTGTGTGTGTGTGTGTGTGTGTGTGTGTGTGTGCACATATATACTTATATATGTATATGTACTTGTTAAGTATATATACATATACCTATATACATCTAGAGTTAGATACATAGATATTTTGTTGTTTTTTTAATAGTTTTTAGCCATGCCTAACTCTTTGTGACCCCTTTCGGGGTTTTCTTGGCAAAGAAACTAGGATGGTTTGGCATTTTCTTCTCTAGCTCATTTTACAGATGAGGAAATTGAGGCAAACAGGGTTAAGTGACTTACCCAGGGCCCAACAGTAAGTGTCTGAGGCTAGATTTGAACTCAAGAACATTAGTCTTTCTGACTCCAGGCCCAGTAATCTAGCCACAATACCACTTACCTATTTATCTATCCATACATGCATGCATACATACATACATGCATGTGTGTATATGTACACACAATGCATATGCATGTGTGCATGCATATATAAATAAATATATAATTATATAACATCAATGTGTAAAATGTTTATATATATATACATACAAATACACATATTTATATGTACTTCTTATATCCCCATTACAATGTAAGTTCAGTGAAAATGGGAATTGTTTCACTTTTTTTGTACTTGTATTCCCAATGCCTGTAATTCTCAATGCTTAATAAAAACATGATTGATTGATTAATTGGTTGGCAACTCTTTTGAAACTATTAAGTTGCAGAGAAGGAGCCTACCTACATTGGTAAAAGAAGCTCCCTTATCAGGAGTTCCCCCTACCAATGATACTTGTGTCTACACTCTCAATGTTAAAGAGTGAGTCAAAATGTGCAATACCAAATACAACCATTCCAGAATCCCCCAAACCTGACCAAAGAGATCACCAAAGAAAGTTCAAGCTGTTTCTTTGTGTTGATTCCATGCCACTCACAATCTAAAATAAATTTGGCCAAGATGTAAGAGAAGGAGGGCTCTGGGCAAGTAAAAATGTTGATTTAAAATATAGCGCACAGTATAGCTCCCTGATAGTATATATCCACTGAAGTAGTGACTTGTTAGAACTAGGGGAAATGAACCTGCTTCAGAGGAAGAATGAATCTCTCATAGCCCCAGCTTTGACTTCTGGAAGAGCTATAATATTGGTTTTCTGTGTTGAGGGCCAGTTACCATTATTCCTGAGCACATAAGGTAACAGTAGAGAGACAGGGTTATTGGTTTGTTTTCTAGAATGAGGAAAATGGGGGGGGGGGGGGGGGGGGGGGGGGAAAAATTTTTTTGGGGGGGGGGAAAGGGGGGGGGGGGGGGGTGATGGGGAAGAAATATGTTTATGAGACTCTGAAAAGCTTTAGGGTCAAGTCTGAGATGTACCTAATCACTGACTTGGCCCGAGGTTAATGGCCTGAGGTTCTCTTCTGGAACTCATCTCTTCTCTTTAAGGTTGGCCATAGCTCTATTGGAAGGGATTATAGGAGGACACAACCCAAGACAGGATGTCTGTCAGGGTATTTGGGTATCTGTTATATTTCCTAATGGGCTGAAGAACTGGACTGTAATCAGAGACACGTTCTCATTCTGGTTTTATCATTTCAGTAAACAGTTAAGTATGCTGAGGGCAGAGACCGGTTTTCAATTTTACCTTTGCATTTGCCCAATGGCAAGTCTTACACAGTGAGCACTTCATTAAATACTTTCTCTGAATTGAACAAATGGGCTTGCCCTCATTAGCTTCAATTTCCTCCTCTCTAAAATTAGCATCATAATCCCTCCTTTTCTACCTCACAAGCCAGTTATGGGGAAAACGCAATCTCAGTGCAAAAAATTTAGAAGGAAGGTGCTGTAGAAATCCAAGCTACTGCCATCATTATATTTTCCTAGATTTCTGTCTTCTCTCTGGGAATAAGGACTTACCATTTAGTTTCCTTTTGAGCTAAGTAATAAGTTGGCATAAGTAATAAATGTAGTTAGACTCAATTTGGTGGGAGTGGGGCATAATTGATAGAGAGCTGACCTTGGAAACAGAAAGGATTCAAGTGCTACATCTGACATATTCTAACTGAGTGACCCTGGCACAAGACATCTAAGCTCTTATTACTCAACACACT
Source organism: Vombatus ursinus (assembly GCF_900497805.2). Lineage (NCBI taxonomy): Eukaryota > Metazoa > Chordata > Mammalia > Diprotodontia > Vombatidae > Vombatus > Vombatus ursinus. The sequence continues at coordinate 25,127,251 of NW_020954572.1, read as the reverse complement.
TTAAGACTAAATTTCAAATGGTCTGCATTGGAGAGGGAGTTTCCATGTCGGAAGTTTCCTATATCAATGAAATCATGGGTCTAGAACCTGACCCCCTTATCCAAAAAAAAAAAAAAAGACAGTTTCCTAGGGTTAGGGGGAGGAGTGAAAATCATAGGCTCTTTTTTACCTTCTCACTGGTACCCTTGCCTCTTCACCACAGGAGAAAATCATTGTTGGAAGAAAGAGGAGCCTCTTCTGGTACAAGTAGGTGGAAAATCTTTGTATTAACTTACTGGAGTCTCAGCCTACCATAAAGGGCCCTTCTAACAAACAAGGAAGTCTAGTGGGGGTGATGGAGAAGAGACAGCCTTGTAAAAAAAAAAAAGTAGCATGTACAATTAAGTTAGAAAATGTAATAGTCACGTAATCAATGACTAGATCTTACGTTGTGCCGTAATGTTTTGTTTATTCAGAGGTCACTGCTAATCTCAACTTTTTCAGATTAGCAGAAAACCTGGAAATAAGCCAGAAAAAGTCCTCCTCTAAGCAGTCAAATTGATTTTACAAAATCCATTCACTAATACTCACACAGAACAGATTCCCAGAGGCCCTTACTCAGAGACCATTTGTTCATTCGTTATGCCAAATTCTAACATACCTAGTTACCTGATTTCCCAATAGATTAAAAGGCTTTAAGTCAAAAGACAGGGGGCAGGGGGGGATGCTACCAAACACGGGCACATTGATATCAATAAGAAACAACAACAATAATAGTTTCCATTTATACAGCACTTTGTTCAATAAAATTCAACTAACATTTTTATATATTATTCGTGGATACTAAATACTTCATATTCATTATTTCATGTGATAGTTAACCATGAAGGAAAAGGCAGAAAATAGAATTAAAAGTAGGGCATGAGAATTCAAAGAGCAGCTAGGTAGAACAATGGGTAGAGTGATGGGCTTGGACCTAGAAAGACTCGTCTTCCTGAGTTCAAATTAAAACTCTTACTAAGCTGTGCAACCCTGGGCAAGTCACTTAACCCTATTTGCCTCAGTCTCCTCATATGTAAAATGAGCCAGAGAAGGAAATGGCAAACCATTCCAGCATCTTTGCCAAGAAAACTCCAAATGGGGTCACAAAGAGTCAGACACAACTGAAATGATTCAACAATAACACAAGAACTCACAAAGGACGATTGTCTGGGGCCAATTAGTTTAGGGGTAAATTGTACTCCATATCCCTGGAACTTTTGAGGGGCAGCACCATATTACTGAGTAGCATGATCCTCGATATTCTTGCAGACTTTAAAGAACATCCCCATCATTTTACAGATGAGGAAACTGAGGCCCTGAGAGGTTAAGTGATTTGTCCAAGATAACACACTGAGTCAATAACAGAGCCCACCTCAAATGCAGATTTCCTTTGACTCTAAATCTGGTGTACTTACCACTATACTATGGGAATGAACCTAAGTCATCAAAAGGAAGTCTAATGTCTAGAGTTTTCTATTTAAGACAGTAGGGTAAAATAGTTGTTGCTGATAATTATGATGATGCGATATGATAAAGAGAAATCCCCATCAATGTTTTAATTGAATACCTAAAGGGATGTTTCATTTATCTGCAAAATTAATTTGCAAATAACATTTAGTCCTCCAGAGATGATAGGGAAGTAATATTCATATCCCTGAAGATGACTCCCCAAAGTACCATTAAAGATTTACTCATAATCCCTGGACAAGGTCCTCAGCCTCTAGAGCTACCTGGTGTTGAAGACGCCTGAAGACAATCAATCACTACCTAACTGAACTGTGACAAACGTCCAGAGCAGATGCCCAACAGTAACTCATAGGGTGATTTCAGTACATGAGGCTACAAAAAAAGGCTTTTCTTTACCCAACTTCTTTTGGTAAGTGCAGGTTGTTGGAGGGGTGGGGACCCCCAAGTCCAGAGAGCTGGGTCCTGCTCTTCTGCACTGCTACACAGTGATTACACTCTGGCAGATTCTCTTATTTCTCGTTGGTTCTTTGGTTCTGATGCTCACAGGGGTATACTAGAATCAGCTCTGTATTTCATGAGAACCTATTATTAAATTTTCAGTGTGAGCATTTACACTTTAGACGTTAGCAAGGCAAACACTACAAATTAGGTCTTGATTTATTGTTTTGTCAATTGTCCAGACTTAAGAAAATGATCGAGAAAATGTTAATTGTGAAGATTAAACTTTAAAAGTGTGTCATGGTAAAAAAAAAAAAATTCTGGAAACCAGTTGTTAAATATCTACCAGCATATCCTTGGATAGCCAGCTCCTGGTACAAGTAATAGAATTAAAATTTTTAAATGCCTTGACTACAGACACTTGACACTTAATAGCTGTGTGACCCTGGGCAAGTCACTTAACCCTGATTGCCTCACCCAAAAAAAAAAATGCCCTGACTTAGTAGTCCAAGACAAAAACAGGCTCTACTCCTTTGCTTCCAATTTACCTCTGTGTGTTTGAGGAACCGTAACCTGGCACTCTCTTTGCAGGACTCTTGGATATCTCTTCTTTACAATGCTATTGCTCACCAGGCTACAAGGCTACCTGCTTTTCCATATTAATCATGTAAATCCAGATCTCATATTGGACACCCTGCCTAAGATGCTGAGCCGGGGTACCTTGTATAGGCTGAGGTGCTTCCTACTGCCATTTTTTACACTGGAGGTAGAAGACGTCTTGCCTCACTAATCCCTGTGTGTGGTATACTAGAGTGACTGGAGACAAAGCGTGACTGACGGCTGCGAGTGAGAAATGGCCAGATGGAGGGGAGAAGACTTTGGATGACAGCTGCTTTCCCGAGGTCTGCTGTCCTGGGGACCTTCCCATCTAAAGTTTTCCTTCCACGAGTTCTCTCCCCCGAATAAAGAATTTTGTCATTAAATTCTGGAGACTGTGGATATGCAGTGTGAGGGGCCAAAGTTTTGTGAAAGGGAGTGGGATGCGGGGGGAGGGAATCAGGCAGCAGGAAATGACTACCTCCAAAATAGCATGTTAATAATAACCTGACACTCTCTCTGCAGGGCTCTTCTATGTCCATTCCTTACTTATTGTGCATTGGGCTTTTCTATATTCATTTTGCTGAGTAGAAGTAGAAGTGGTCATTGCCCTACTTGGGTTGGGGGTAGGAGGGGCAAAGGCAGCTAGAACGTTATAACGCAGTAGCTTGCTTGTGGCTAGATACAATCTTCTACATAAACACACAACTGAAGACCAGCTAAGCAACTTTTGCTATCAAGTCACCTTGTATTTTGTATATAACCTTCTTCTTGGGGGTATGCCTCTCATGGCCTTGCAAAGTCATGGTTTGAACCTAGGTCCTTAACTGTACTGCAAGTGTTGTACCATTCAGGGATTCCTAGGTCAGGCTGGCAGCTCACTACACTTCAATCAATCAGTCAGTAAGCCTTTGTTAAGCGCTAATATCTACCAGGCACTGTGTTAGGCTCTGGGGATAAAGAGACAAAAAATGAGAACAATTCCATTCTAAAAAGGCACAGTACATTCAAATGTACTGAGGTGTCCAAAAGATCTTACTGCAGGTTTCAAGCTTTAATAAGACTTTAGAAACATCTTGTTTGGATTTATTCAAAACACATGCAAAGCAGATCCAAGATGACCTTAGGAGATGGAAGGCTACTAGCATCTGGGGAGACCAAAAGAAATCTCATGCAGAAGGTGGACCTCATCTAAATCTTGAAGGTAATTAGGAAATCTGAAAGGTAGAGGTGAGGAGGAAAAGCATTCCAGGAAGGCGGGCGGGAGACAGCCGAGGTAAAGGCATAAAGAGGAGAGATACTGTGTCATGTATGAGAAAAAGCAAAAAGGCCAACATGGCAAGGCCATAAAAGGTGTGGAAGTAATGTGCAATAAAACTAGAAAGGTAGGATAAGATCTGGAATTTATATTTGATCCTAGAGATAATAGAAAACCACTGGAATTTATTAAGTAGGGCTATGATATTATCAGACCTGAATTTCAAGGAAATTTCTTTTGTAGATGGTTGGAAGATGGGGTTCTGGACACTAGAGGCAAGGAGATGAATTAGAAGACTATTGCAGTAGTCCAGGTGAGAGGTAATGAGGTGCTGAACTAGGGTCATGGCTATATGAGTAGAGAGGAGACACATATGCAAAAGAAGTTATGCACGTAAAGTCAAGATTTTCCAGCTGACTGGATATGTGGAATGACAGGGAATGAGGAGTCCACAATGAAACCGGATTTTGAAGCTGGGTAACTATAAATGCAGTAGTACTTTGGATAGTAATAGGAAAATTCAAAAGAGGGGGGGGTTTGGGGAAAAAGAGAATGAGTATTTGAGTTGTGTTGAATTCGAAGTACCTACAGAGCATGCAATTCAAAACGTCTAATAAACAATAGGTGATGAGGGATTACGTCTCAGGAACAAGACTAGGGCTGGACATAGTAGGATTCATGTTCAAGAGGTGATCACTGAAACCCACAGAAGCTGGTGAGTTGGCTAAGTAAGAAAGTGTAGAAAGAGGAGGAAGACATAGGACAAACTTCTGAGAACACCCACAGTTTGGGGGAGTGGCATGCATCTAGTGACAGAGACTGAGGAGGGGAAGTCATACAGATAGAAAAAGAACCAAAAGAGAGTCATGTCAGGAAAACCCAGGAAGAAGAAAGTATCCAATAGAGACTGATCAACAGTGTCCAGTGCTCCAGAAAAGCCAAGGATGAGGAACAGGGAAAGGTCACTAGGTTTTTAGTTAAGAAATCAGGGATAACTTTTTTAGAGGGTGGATTCAGTTGAGTAATGAAATGGAAAGGCAGATTGCCAGGCAGTTTAGACAGGACTGAAAAGAGAGAAAATGGAGTCAACAAGTGTAAACAGATTTTTCAAGGTGTTTGGCTGAGAATGGAAGGAAGAATATAGGGCAATATTCAGGGATGTCGGATCTAGTGAGGATTCTTTCATGATGATGGAATATGGGTGTTTCTGTAGGCAACAGGGGAGGAACCATAGAGACAAGAGTAGACAGAGAGGGAAGATGACAGGAGTTACAATCTGCTGGAAAAAATGAAAAGGGATGGAATCAAAGGGAGATGTAGAAGGGCTTAGCCATGAGGAAAAGAAAGGTCAACTTTTCACTAGGGAATGATGTCAAGGGGTTATGGGATGAAGAGGAGGAGAAAAGAGGAAGCTAACAGCAAATGGCATCATGTCCTTGGTAATATAAGAGGCAAGACCTTCAGCTGAAAGAGGTTGGGAAGGGTGGGTGCTCCTGGAAGATTGAAGAGAGAAGGACACTCTCTTTTTCTGTGGAAACTAACGTAGATTCATATAATCATTGCATCAGGGTGAAGGGGCCTCAGAAGCCATCTAGACCAACCCCTTGACCTCACAGATGTCATAAGCCTTGCTTTGTGAGTGCCCAGATCTACTAACTTGGACATACCCAGCTCCTGGGAGGAGCTCCTATCCCATCCTGCCATTCTCTACCATGTGGAGGGAGCAGCCGCCTTCAATTGACTGTGTAGCCAGAACAGGTTGCATCTTTAAAAAATAAATCCAAAAACTTTAAAAATAACCACTCAAAATTCAGCCACAGCATACATGCCATGAACTAACTAGGAGGGGGCTAGTACCTGCCTCCCTGCCTTCTCTCCTTTTAGGCCCCAAGGCTTGAGGTGTTTCTATTTCTGTTTTGTTTTTGTCTTCAGTCCCTACAGACCTGGGAGTTCAAGCTCTGACAACCTTGGAGCCAGGATTCTAGGTGAGATCAGCCAGCCTAGCAGAGGAACCCAGAAATGCCACGGTGCCTGGGACTTGACCACAAAGGGTGGGGGATGGAGGGTGGGGAGAGATGGAATTGGAACTTGGAACTGTGCTCTCTAGAAACTGAGCTAATTGTGAACCTAATCCTTTTCTCCTCTTCAGAGACTGAAGTGGTATAGGGCAGATTCAACCACAAATGTTGAGAAATAAGTTTGTATATTTGTGAATTATACCTTTAAAGTAAATATTCTGTTGTAAAAGCTAATCTATCAGTGGTTAAATTGAACTGAGGTGCAGGCTGGGGGAACACCATCAGTGGAGGCTGGAACCATTGGCAGAAAGACTAGACTTCCCCCCCCCCCCCAAAAAAAAAACCTAGAAGAGAAGTGAAATGTAACATACCCGGCCTAAAGGCAGAAGGGGTAAGGGGTCAGTGCTTCACAGATTAGGAAACTGAAAATATTGTGTTCATCATATTTAACATCTGCCATAACAATATCGGTCAAGGTTCTTTTATCTCTGTTATCCAAACATTAATATCATTTCATGGGGGAGCAGTACAACCCAGACATAACAGTCTTAGCAGCATCAGTGGGACCCCACAGCCAGAGGCAGGGGATGGGACCTGGCACAAACCAGACCCCCCCCCACCCTTCTGCCTCTGAGACCACTCTCTTTCCATTCTCAGAAACCAACGCTCATTCACAGATATACAACTGAATAAAACTGGAAGGGATTTTGGAAGCCATCTAGTTCAACCATTTTATTTTTAAAATGGCATAGGGAATTTAAGTGACTTTTGTTGTTGTTCAGTATTGTCCGACTCTTCGTGACCACGTTTGGAATTTTCTTTGCAGAGTTATTGAAGCAACTTGCTATTTCCTTCTCCAGCTCATTTTACAGATGAGGAAACTGAGACGAACAGGATTAAGTGACTTGCCCAGAGTCACACAGCTAGTGTCGGAGACTGGATTTGAACTCATGGAGATGAGTCTTCCTGACTTCAGGCTTGGCACTCTATCCACTGTGCCACCTAGCTACCTAGTTGCCCCATAAGGGACTTAGCAGAGGTCAAATACGAAGTAAGTATGAGGCAGAATTTGAACCCAGGCCTCTATAAAGCCTCTGCCATTTCCACTATACCACATTGTCTCCACAATTCAAAAGTCCCTGGGATTCCCTACCTGCACTGCTTAGAGGTTCATACCCCCAAATGCCCTAACAGCCTCTCCCTGATTCCCAGCCATCCTCAGCTCTGTTTCTCACTCTCAAGAACACTCCTATTCTTCACAGCACTCAATATTCCTCTTTTCCTGAGTTCTGTCACAAGAACATCCTGATGCTTTTAAAAATATTCCTCAGGGAATAATTAAAATTTTTGAGCAGCTGTTTCTTACCATGAACAGCTGTCTGCCTTTCAAGTCCAATGTCCCCAGAGTCAAACACCTCAGTCTTTCTTTTTGTTCTGAATCAATGGAAGTGGGGCAGGGATGGCAAAGGACCCATCCAGTTTCCTTTCCACTGTTGTTATTGGCCAACTGAAATGCCGATCAGGCCAGCCAGGGACAACGTTAACAACCAATTAAAGACAGTGATGTGGACAGAACAAGGGAGATGGAGAATTGGTCTCCTCCTCCTCCAGTAAACTTCATACTTTGATGTGTCCCCATCCCTCTTTTTGGGACTTTAGCAGTACAGAATTCCTGCATATAGCCCTCATTAAGCCACAGGAAAATTACTGTTTAACATGCAAAGAGCCATGCATTTCCATACATTAGCTACATAAATAAGTATGTGCCCAAGACTTAAATGAAATTAAGCAAAAGATTCTGAATCTACTGAACATCATCTACTATGCCTTTCTACAGCTGAAACCTCTTTGTAGCTTTCTTGTAATCTTTTTATAATAATAGCTAGCATTTACGTAGCACATTAAGATTTGCAAAATGTTTTACATGTCTTATCTGACAACACCCCTGTGACGTAGGTACTATGATATCCCCATTTTACAGATGTAAAAACTTAAGCTGGGGAACCATTCCTGTAGTCAGGAGGACCTGAGTTCAAATCTGGCCTCAAATCCAGCTGTGTGACTCTGGGCAAGTCACTTAACCCCAATTGCCTCGCAAAAAAAAAATAAAAAATAAAAAAATAAAAACTGAGGCTGAGAAAGTTATTGACTTACCCAGGGTCACAGAGCTAAATAATATCTCAGAGAGGATTCGAACTCAGGTCTTCCTGGCTCCAAATCCAGCATTCTATTCCCTGCATCATCTAACTGACTTTTCCTTATTAAATAGCCCTTGCATGCATACATCTATCATACAATGATGATAGCGTTCATAGACATGACTCACAAACAACTACTTCCTGACTCGTCCAAAGAAAATTTCATTTGTTCTACATGGTTTTGATTCTCTTCATGTGCAGTAACATTCTAATTTATTTGAAAATCAGTAATGTGTATATAGGGCAGCTAGGTGGCGCCATAGTGCACACAGTGCCATCCTTCTGGATGGCACTCCTTCTGACTTCAAATCTGACTTCAGACACTCACTAACTGTATGACCTTGGGCAAGTCACTTAACCCCATTTGCCTCAGTTTCCTCATCTGTAAAATGAGCTGGAGAAAGAAACGGCCAAACCATTCCAGTATCTTTGCCAAGAAAACCCCAAATGGGGTCACAAAGAGTCAGACAAGACTGAAACAACTGCACAACAATCTGTGTATATAGTATATATAGTACACATCTCTCCTTTTAGGCCCCAAAGCCTAACTCTCCATTAACCAGGGAATCTAAACAACATTTTCGAACCATACTGGATAACAGAAAATTGACTACTTTCTTTGGGCTTAGTTTTCAGAGGATTCTGGGCTTGATCATCAACAGTGGGTATATTTGCCATGGGCAGACCACAGACCAGAGGCTAGTCTGAAACAGAGAAATCAAAAGAGAAATAAAACAGAAGCTGTTCCAGGCTTGATGTGAGCCACTGAATGAAGATGGCTTCAAATAAGTTGTCTGTTGTATCTGAACACAATGCCATTGCCCTACCACCCAACAGGACTGAAATTTTAAATTCTCTGATTGTCATGCTTTGATCCATCCACATCCCCTTGCCTGTAACCCTTTCAATTCAGCAAGCATTTAGTAAGTACCTACTGTGTACCAGTCACTGGGGTAATTGAGGAAATTTTGATAGATAGATAGACAGACAGATAGATACACACACACGCACATATACACACATGTCAATATATGTATTCAACATATGGGAGAGAGATTGGGAGATGGGGAGAGCTATGATTTCTTTGATATAGGTAATTCCCAGAGAGTTAATTCCCTTTAACAATTAAGATAGGCATCTGTTGTAGAACTTAGAGTCTTAGTGAGTTGGATGAGACATTTGAAAGAGAAAATGTCCTAGGTTACTCAGTTGATAGGTATCAGAGGTAAGATTTGAACTCAGGTCTTCCTATCTAGAAGGCCAACTCTCTGTCCACTGCAACATGCTGCAGAGAGAAAATAAATATAAAATAAGTATTGGTCCTTCTGGAAAGATTTGTATTGACTGCCTTGAAAAAAGGCCGAAGTCACTGAAGACCCTGGGAGTTGCATTTCTTCTCTGTATCGGAAAAGAGGAAGTTGACATTAGAACAGGATTCCAGGGTGGGATTTCTAAGGATCTCTTGTAGGATGGTAGAAAGGATACTCAGAGGGGAAAGAAAGATCGAGCTCTGCTTCTGATCCATGTATCAGGGAGATGTAAGTCCCATCACCTCCCTCCTCTCCAAATGTATTCTCTCCTCTCCCTGAAGAGATCTTTAACAACTCTTAATGTAGGTGATGAAAGGACAGTGAAGCCTCCTCAGAAAGTTTTCCAATGCATTAATTATATTAAAATAAAATTATCAATTTTTTAAGTTCAAATCGTTTCATTTTACAGATGAGAAAATAGTTGCCTCAAGAGTTTACAGATTTGTAGATAGAGAGATAGATAGACTGCTGTTGTTGTTCACCCTTTGTTCTCAAAGAGAACCATGACATCATGGAGGTGGTGCCATGACATACAAGTGAGTTGGATTTAAGTGAGGCAGGGCTGTGCAAAGTCACCAGCCTCACTTTCTCCTCTGCAACCATCTGGGCCCAGTGGCAAGATATGGATCAGGACAACTGGAGATGGCCCTGGATAGATAGATAGATAGATAGATAGATAGATAGATAGATAGATAGATAGATAGATAGATAGATAGAAAGATAGATAGATGCATAGATACATAGACAGATAGGTGCATACATACATAGATACATAGACAGATAGATAAATAGATGCATAGATACATAGACAGATAGATGCACACATAGATAAAAAGACCAACAGACAGATAGATAGATACATAGATAGACAGATTTATAGATAGACAACAGTTTACCTCAATAGGTAAAATAAATTAATTGTCCAAGGTCTCACAACAAAAAGTCAGGCAAAGAACCCAGGCAGAGCTCAGTGACTCCTTTATCTATTTTCTTTCTTATAACCATGCTAAAGAAACACAAAATAAATTGATGACTCAGTTTCATTCTGTTCTTTTCAATAATGACAATAGACATTTATGTATCACTTTAGAGTTTGGAAATTGCTTTCATACATCATCTCATTTAAGCCTCACAACTGAGAGAAATTATTTTTAAATAACTAATTGTTAATATTGGGGACACCCAGGATTTTTCCCCTTTCTCATTTGGTGATTAGGTCAAGGTTTGGTTCTCTTAAAGGGTGGGGTGGATGAGAAGATGAAATCTAGGAGTGTTGCTCTACACAACTGGAGAACCTTACAAAAAATTTAATCTGGTGAATTCTGGCCCATTGTGTTCTACTCAGGCTTGGGTGGGGATAAATTCTTTGATTACATTGCCCAAGGCTGGGGGTGATTTGGAAGTAAATGAGATGATCAAAGTCATAGTTCCCCCCACTCACCCACCCACCCACCCAGCCCCTCATTAAAATAGGTCCACCTCTCATTATAATAGTCATTCTCTCATTTGGTAACCAATCATAATTGATTGCCACCCTCAGGAATACCCACTCTTCTGAGGGCATATAAGCATTGATGTTCCATGAGGGGTCTTTGACATTGGAGAGTGTCACTGACCTCTTTTATTAATTATTGCTAGCATGATTAATAAAATGATCAATTATCTACAAACTATGTCTCTCAAAGTTTATATACATCACACAATAATCCTATGAGGTAGGTATCATAGGGATTCCTATCCCCATTTCACAGATGGTAAAACTGAGAAAAATTTAAAACTCAAAAGCTTATGGAAGTGATTGTTGATAAATCAAAATAAATTAATAAAAAAAAAGTATTAAAAAAAAAGAACTGATTTGGCTTATTGCCTCTACCATCTCCAAAATCCCTTTTGAGTGATTTGCATATTATCACACGGCTAGCAAGTATCAGAAGTATTAATTAAATCTAGATTTCTTCTACTCCAACTGCTACATTCCATCCATCTGCCCTAGAAAATAACTGATTTGGATTGGACAACATGAAAAACAGGAAAATGATAAATGTTGGAGATGTGGGAAAATTGGAACACTAGTGCATTGTTGGTGGAGTTGTGAAATGATCTGACCCTTTTGGAGAACCATTTGGAACTATGCCCAAAGGGCTATAAAAATGTGCATACCCTTTGACCCAGTAATACCTGTGCTAGGTCTGTATCCCAAAGAGATCATACAAATGGGAAAAGGACCCACATGTACAAAAATATTCATAGCAGTTTTTTTTGTGGTGGCAAAGAATTGGAAATTGAGAGGATGCCCATTAATTGGGGAATGACTGAACAAGTTGTGGTATATGAATGTAATGGAATACTATGGTGCTGTAAGAAATGAAGAGCAAGCAGACTTCAGAAAAACTTGGAAAGACTTGTATGGTCTGATTCTGAGTAAAGTGAGCAGAACCAGGAGAACATTGTACACAGTAACAGCCACGTTGCTCGATGACTAATATGGATAGACTTAACCCTTCTCAGCAATACAAGGATCTAAGACATATCCAAAGGCCTCATGATAGAAAAGGCTATCCACACCCAAAGAATGAACTATGGAGTTTGAATGTAGATCAAAGCATACTATTTGCTATTTTTTTTCTTCTGTTGTGTTTTCTTTCTTCTTTCTGGTGGTTCCTTCTATTGGTTCTAATTCTTCCTTACAACATCACTAATGTGAAAATATGTTTAATAGGAACACATATGTATAGCCTATATCAGATTGCATGCTGTCTTTCGGAGGGAGGTGGGGAGGGAGGGGGAGAAAAATTTAAAACTCAAAAGCTTATGGAAGTGATTGTTGATAAATCAAAATAAATTAATAAAAAAAAAGAAGTATTAAAAAAAAAAAAGAAAAGAACTGATTTGGCTTATTGCCCCCACCATCTCCAAAGTCCCTTTTGAGACCTATGGCAACAAAGGCAAAGCAATACACTGAAACATCTTAATTAGATCCCAATAATGTAGAATCTGTGATCATTCAGATGGGGCTAGGCTGAAGTTTACCCTTGCTCTATCTTACCAAGCAAGTTAACAGTGTAAATAATATTTCAAGTAGAATGTTTACCTAATTAAGAGAACAATGTTCCTAGTATTTCAGAGGCACATATTTGCATACAGAGAATGAAATTATAATGTCAGGAAAGGTTAATACTACTTAAACTGGGGCTTATTATGTCATTCTTATCTATTACTAATAAAGTAGGACCTCTAATTAGCAATCCTTTCTTTTCTTTAAATTACTTTATGTATTCAAAACTGTGGTTCTTTTAAAAAAATATTCAGACTACATACTATTTCAGATTAGTCTTCCTGCTGCTTGGTCCAAATTAGTGGCCCTAGAAGAAATGTGAATGTCTAGAAATAATACTGCACTTGGAGTTAGAAATCACAACTTAAATATCAGATCTGTCACTTTCTACCAGAATGATCTTGGGTAAATCATTCAACCTTTGTGAGCTTCAGTTCTCTTCTAGATAAAATGGAGATAATAACGCTTGTACCACCTACTCATAGAAGACTTTGATTTTGCTTACCAAAAAAAAAGATAATATATGTAAAGTGCCTTGTAAACTTTAAACCACTGTATCAATATAAACAATTACTATTATCAGTATCCCGTAGAATACTCAGGTTCTACTCTTTGCTTCTTAATGGACTCAGACAACTTGGTCTCCCTCAGTTTCCTTGTTCATTCAAAGAAAGGATACTATCCATCTTTATTAATTCATGGAGATGAGAATTACAAAGGGCCAGCCAAGTGAGCTCTCCATCCATGTCTACTCACTAGCCCCTAGCTAAGCACATTTTCCCTCAGTCTTATAGTTGCTAAGGAAAGGTAACTGAATGAAAAAGACACCATCAATGTATTCTGTAGACTCCCCATTGCAGCTCCCACCCCCACTTAGTGTTAAAAAGAACAAAAATATCATACCCCTCTCCCATACCTCCCTTCACTCTCCCCAAGTATGAATAAAAACTCATTAATATGAAGCTAGGTAAAGTAGTGGATAGAGCTCTGGGCCTGGAGTCAGGAAGACTCATCTTCCTGAGTTCAAATCTGGCCTCAGACACTTAGAAGCTGTGTCACCCTGAGCAAGGCACTTAGCCCTGTTCACCTCAGTTTCCTCATCTGTAAAATGAGCTGGAAAAATGAAATGGCAAACCACTCCACTCTCTTTGCCACTAAAACTGCAAATGGGGTCACCAAGAGTCAGACACTAAAAAATAACTGAATAACAAAGAATATCAGCCGTAAGCAGGTTTTTTTGCTCCCCAAATCAGGAGGTGGATGGGTTCTGTTAAATTCATTTCTGTTGCATCCAACAACCAGTGTTTTATTTCTTGATTCAACTTCATTCAAATAGTTAATTACTAGACATCACCTGGGTCCTACTGTTGACTCACTGGACTTTCTCTACCATGACTCAGCAGCCTCCTCACACTGGAAGTTCATTCTCCTCTTTGCCTTCTCCTACCAGAAATACAATCCACCCTGGTAACCCTTTCATCAGACCTCCTAGTTCCTCCCAGCATCTCCATTTTAAGGAAAATGCCCAATCCATCCAGCTCTTCATTCCTCTTTGGATTCCACTCCTGACTTTCTAGACTTTCTCTTCCATGTCCCCTAAATAGGCACCCTCTCCTCCTTTTAGCTCCTTTTATGTATGGCCTTCCCCTATTAGAATGTAAGTACCTTGAGGATAGGGACTTTCTGCTTATATTTTTATTCCCAGTGCTTAATATAGAGCCTGGTACATAGGTAGTGCTTAGTAAATGCTTGTTGACTTGACATGACCCTGGCATTCCTCACAGGGTCAAAAACTTTCACCTCAAAGTTGCTCAACGAATGACCTAGAATCAGATTTTCTAATTTACCTAACTATCCTGATGCAAAGCTGCTCTTGGCCACTTCTATGGCAACCAAAAGGTTTATAGCTACAATCTTTACAGAAGCAAAGGACTAGAAGTAAATTGGGTAATTTAATTTGGTAAAAAATTGGGTAAGTAAATTGGGAAGTAAATCTGCCTATTGATTAGGAAATGATTAAAAAAACCAAGGTATCTGAATATAATGAAACAGTACTGTGCAATAAGAAATGATAAATATGAAGAATTCGCAGAAACAAAGGAAGATTTGTATGAACTGATAAGAATAGAGACTGGGTCTGTGATGCCACTGGTATAAGGAACTTCTAGGTGAGAGAGTTCCTTTTACCGATGCAGGTCAGCACCTTCTCTGAAACTATATGTAGACTTCCAGAGTCACCTACAGCATCTGTGACAAGCAAAGCAGCTTGTCTAGGGTCACACGGCCAGTATGTATCAGAGACGAGGCTTGAACCCTGGTCTATCCACCAGGCTTGCGCGCCTCCCTTGTATGAGCTGATATGGATCAGAATAGGTAGAAACAAGACAATAATATACACAATTACTACAGCAATATAAATGAAAAGACTGCCCCAAAGAAGCTGAACTCTGAAAGACTGAAAAAACAATGAAGGTCCTGGATTGCAGAGGATAAGCCATACCACCAAAAGAGGTGGGGGGGTCCATGAAGACAGAACTTTATATACAGTGTCAGATATAGTCATTAGATGGGGTGTTTTTGCTTGATTGTTTTTTCTTTGTCACAGGAGAAGACTTAGGTGGTAAGAAGGGGAATCGTATCTTGAAATAATTGTAAAGACAAAAGGCAACAAGAAAACATTTTAAAATTAAAAATTAATTCATATGCCAGTTTTCTCTTCCTCTTCTTCACGTAGACAGACAATTTAACCAGCTATTCTGTAAAATCAGATGACGTGCCAGAACTCAGTGGACAGAAGCCCCGGTTTCTTTCCTCTGCTGCCCCACATTATTGTTGTTGTTTTAAAAAAAAAAAAAAAAAAAAAAACATCAGACTACCTAACAGTGACTCAGAAGAGATCATAGGAAATGAAAAGCCACCAAGATTGCCATTTCCAAAGGCCCAACGCTAGGGACTGTATTATTAGCATCACAGGAACAGACTATACTAACTTTATCCACAAGATGGCAATATTCCCTAAGAATTGTCTTCCCTTGTTAGCGGTTTCCCCCAAGTAAAACAAAAACAGCTCCACTTTAGCTTCTTTCGGCAAAGCGTACTCCGAGTTCACTTTGGGGCTTCTTTAAAAAGACGGTACAGTTGCCTTGCAAATAAAAGTCCCTGAAACTTCCAAGCTCCCAAACCTCCACCCAGGGAAATGAACAAAATCATCAGTATTCTTTCTTTTCCATTCACATAATGGCAATAGCTGCAAAGACTTCCTTTTTTTTTTAAGGGGGGGGTGACATTACTTAGGTTTTTAAAGTAAAATTTGTGGTTCTGCATCGGGTTATTTAAATATCCTATTATTAGGTCAAAGAGGAGAGGAGCTTTAGGAGACATTTCCAGAGGATCAGGCTTGTTCTGACTAACAGGAGGCCAGGGTAAACAGTGGCACGAGTGCATGGCACTCTCCAGGAGAGAAAAAAGAACCCTGTGTATTTAGCTTCTGAGCCGAGCCCACTGCTGTCCACCTGTCACATGCCTAAATTTCACCAGCTGCTGATTGCTTTTGTACAATTTGTAAATATGAACAAGAAAAAGGAGAGGTAGGGAGGGAGGATGAGAGACAAAGACAGAGAGAAAGACAGAACCAGAGACATAAAGAAATGGGATAGAGGGAAGGAAGGAAGGAAGGAAGGGAGGGAGGGAGGGAGGGAGGGAGGAAGGAAGGAAGGAAGGAAGGAAGGAAGGAAGGAAGGAAGGAAGGAAGGAAGGAAGGAAGGAAGGAAGGAAGGAAGGAAGGAAGGAAAAGAAAGAAAAGAGTCCTGGTAAATTTTATAAAGTATGTGAAGTTGCATTTAGGCAACCAAAGGGATAACAATTATACCAATTATCAGATTATAAACGATACAAATAAAAAGCAAAGTCATCAGATATCATTTTAAAGTATTTTCAATCTTTAGAAAGAAAAGTATCCAATAAAAGCTCTTCACTTGGGTTTCTTAGCACAGATGGGAAAGGCATGCAACGGGAAAGCAAATGCAGAAAAGGAATAGGTGTAGCTAGGTGTACCCTGGGGTATTGTTGTGCCATCATGTCCAATTCTTTGTGACCCCTTTTGGGGTTTTCTTGGCAAAGATACTGGAGTGGTTTGGCATTTCCTTCTCCAGTTCCTCTGACAGATGAAGAAACTGGCAAACAGGCTTAAGTGACTCACCCAGGGTCACATAGCCAATAAGTGTCTGAGGCCAGATTTGACTGACTCCAGGCCCAGTGCTCTATCCATTACGCCAACTAGCTGCCCCATACCCTGGGATAGTATCTGAATTTGGTGTTTTCAGGCACAGAGGTTTATTGAAGTCTATATATTTAAACTGACCAGGTGACACAATCATTGGCCAGTCTCACCTGGGATCATTCATCGAGGGCATTGTGCCTGCTAAACAACAGAGGTAACAAGGGTATCAGGGATGGTGAACCTGAGGCCTCGAGGCCACATGTGGCCCTCTGGGTCCTCAAGTGAGTCGCTTTAACAAAACTAGATTTGTTCTGTGAAGTTTGGATTCAGTCAGAAGGCCACTCTTGAGGACCTAGAGGGCCACATTTGGTCTCGAGGCCGCAGGTTCCCCATCCCTGGAAAGAGCTTAGTGGGAGGGACTTAGATGTTCCATACAGAGGCATAGCTTTGTCAGTATGTAGTTGACGGATAGTGCCCTCCTATCTGTGTGTTCTACTGGCCCACTGTGCCTGAGCTGACAGTTAGCCTGCAAGCATTTATTAAGTGTTTACTCTGTGCCAGGTCCTATGCATATAGTATTTTTTTCCATTGTATCACCTACGCTTAGTTTAGCACATACTATGCCCAAGTATAGCCATAGCACAGGCACATTAATAAGAGTAGTTGTGGGGCAGCTAGGTGATATGGTGACTAGAGCTACAGCCTTGAAGTCGGGAGGACTTGAGTTCAAATCAGGCTTCAGACACTTGACACTTACTAGCTGTGTGACCCTGGGCAAGTCACTTAAGCCCTATTGCCAAAGCAAAAAAATAAGTAAATAAAAATAAGAGTAGTTGTAATAGCAACAATATCTGAAATACATAAATTATTTTTAAAGTGCTTTATGTACATTATCTCATGTGATCCTTACAAAAAAGTTTGTGAGGTAGGTACAGTAAGTATTATTATTCCCATTTTTTACAATAGGCGACTGAGGCTCAGAGAAGTTAAATGCACAAATATGGCCATATGTTCCCAGGTAAGGAGGCAATTGTTATTATTACTGTTGTTTGTCCTTCTTTCTCAAAGAAGACCATGGTATTGGGAAGGTGATGTCATGACTTGCAAGTGAATTAGATTTAAGTGAGGCAGGGCTGTACAGAGTCACCAGCCTTCCCTCCTCTTCCAGAGCCATCTGGGTCCATTAGCAAGATATGGATCAGGACAACTGGAGATGGCCCCCAAGGAGGCAACTGGGCATTAGCCAGGTACCTCCATCTCTTGTGGGGGGATGGGGGTGCAGAAATACTGCATTTGCTAAAAATCTGTGCTTCCAATATGATGTAATGGAAAAAAACACTAGATTTGGAATCATGACCTACGTTCAAATCTTGACTTTGCTGCTTTATAACTGTGCGCCTTTTAGTAAGTTATTTATTCGCTTTACGCCTCAGTTTCCTCACCCCTGAAATTAGTATCTTGGACAAGAGAGCCTCTGAAGTGCTTTTCAGCTCTAAACGTTTGACCTACGAAGTCCTGTAAAGGCCACTGGAGCAGCAGTCAATGTGTCTTAGATCTGCCTGCTATACCGGAATATTGGGAGGAAAAAGCCTGAGCAAAGTGGAGCAGTAACCCACCCTGGCTATCCTGAAGCAGCAAATCCACCGGTCTCAGGTATAGATTGCAAAACAGGCCTTGGATGAGGAGAAGGGAGAACAGAAAAGTGCCGAAGCGTGGAAGGTTACCACCCAACATCCTGCTCTTTTAGGAGAAAACCCTCCAAATTGGGGGCTGAGCAATGTTGGGGGGAGGGGGGAAGGAGATGGAGGAGAATAAAGGAGAATGGGCCTTTGGAAGGGGGATGGGCAGGGATATTGTTAGCAAAACAAGGAGATCAATGGGGCGGAACTTTGGAGGCACAAAGGGAGCAGGTGTGCTTGACTGCGCTGGTAGAACGCCAGCCTTTCCACCCACACGGAAGCCGCCCACAGCTAGTGTATTTGAGCAGTTCTGAACTGGCCCTTTAGGACCCTAAAGATGCAGGAGGAAAGGCTGTTGGGGTAAGGGGCAAAGCCAGGTGGGCCTCGGGTCTGAAAACAGAATAGGAAGGACTGCACTCGTCTAGGATCCCTGATATTTCCCTCCTCATCCGGGTCTGTGTTCTGTAATGATCTGCCTACCCTCCTAGGGATACAGCCAAGAGAACAAGTGGCATGTGTGTCCTCTCTCAGGAGGGCCTTGTCTGCCAAAGGTTGTTCTAGAGTCAAGGGTATGAACTGATACAGAATGAAGTAAGCAAAACCAAGAAAACGACATACACAATTGGGGCCGGGGCAAACCAAAAATGAATGAATGAATGAGTGGAAAAGCATGTACTGCGCACTTATTATGGCCAGCTAAATGCTGAGGAAACAGATATGATCAAGCAATACCATCCCTGAATTCCAGAAGCTTACATGCTAAGACAGGAAGACAGCAGATATATGGGAGTAGTGGCCAGGAAGCGACATTTTGGATAAGGAAGTCAGAATTATGATTGGAATAACAGAGCAGTTAATTGCGATGCCCTTGCCAAGAATGGGAGAGTTGATATGGTTACTGTTCTGAAAAACAGAGGTGGAAATGTGTGGCATGCCTGGTTTAGAATGGTATGAAAAACATGGAGATGGGCCAGGAAGTGGCATGGTGGTCTGAGACAAAGCATGTCAAGATGAAATGCTCATCAGTTAATGCCTGGGGTCAGAGTGGTGAGACCTTCAGTTCCAGTGGGAGATGGAAGCTGGAGTGAGAGGTGGCAAGGTATAGACAGCCAGGAAGAGAGAAGTAAAATCACTGCCAAGAGTAGTCTGTGATAACTATGCATTTGGTGGAAGAAAAATTACACACCTGTTAAATAACATCAAAGACAGCTCATTCCACTTACTATGCATTCCACAGAGGCTAGGGATGGAAAAGATTTGTACAAAATCAGTCTATGCCTGTGGGTCCTCCATTGGATGGACATCTGGAAATGCAATCACCGAAAGATGTGTACCCCTGGACTATTATGACGTCACCCTTTCTTTGGAACAGCCATCAATTCCCACCATTAGAGTTACTCCTTTCAGCCAGGCAAAAAATACTGGGAACATTGTCTCTAGAAGACTGGCTAGCTGATGGGAGAGAGAGAACTTCCATTAGCAAAAATTGGTTGTATCTGGTTAGCTAACCTAGAGGAGTTCAGAGTGGGAAGGAAAGAAAATTAGAGTTAGAAGATAGGCATAAGAGTCCTCCCTTTGCCCTCCAGGAGCTGTAGGATTGACCTTGGGAGTGTTGTTTAACCTCCCTCATTTTTATTTTTTTAACTAGCTCTATGATTTCATTGATGTAGGATACTCCCAGTGAAGAACACCCTCTACCAATAAAGATCAGCACCTATTCTGTATTTTATGGTCTTAGAGAGTTGTCCAGGGCAATGATTGATTGTGTCTTTTGTCCAGGGTCACATAGTCAGGGCAGGACTTGAACGCAGGTCTTCCTGACCTCAAGACCAGTTCTTTTTCTGCTATGATGCAATGCTAGTCATTTGCTAAATAGAGACAATAAATAACTGCCCTGCCTACCTTACAAGGGTAGTTGTGAGGACTAAATGAGATTAAATATGAAGTACTACATAAATGTAAATTACTGTTATACTTTTAATTGAATGGACAAAGGGTGCTGAGGGAGATGAGATATAGTATGCATTCAGCAAATATATAGTATATTGCTATACATGCAATATACTATGCTAGGCACTGGGGGTGACACAAAATCAAATCAAGTCAACAAGCACATATGCTAGGTGTGGTGATAAGCCCTAGGGATACAAAAAAAAAAAAGAGAGAGACTAAAACAGTCCCTACCCTCAAGGACCTTATACCGTAATGGGAATGACAACATGCAAACTATGTACTTGCAATATACAATTAACCCTTCCACACAGGGGTGGGGCAGAGAGTTATGGGAACAGCACCCACTTCTCCCACCCACTCCCCCACCCCAGCCCCCTGAGATCTGGAAAATCCGTGTAAAATTTTTTGGCTCTCTTTTCCTACCAGGGAAGTCTGATTTTTTTTTTCCTTTTATTTTTATGGGATGTTTACAGTACCTTATTATAAAATTTGGGTTAAGTATTTGGTCATAAGGCTCTGTGTCCTCTGCTGGCCTTTGTATGTTGTCTGTGGCTTCTGCAAAACTCCCCAAAAATTCCCATTTAATTTTTTCTTATGCTGACTGTCGATATATTGAAATCAGGATGAGGTAAATTGTGATGTGGAAGGGATAAGTGTATATACTGGGTAAATTGGAGGTAATTACAGAGGGAAGAAGCTAGCATTGAGCAGGACCAGGAAGGGCTTCCTGGAGAAGGTGAGATTTGAGCTGAGGCTTGAGGGGTGACAAGGGATGCCAGGAGACAGAGAGAACTAACACTTTGACTCTGCATTAAAGGAATTTAGATTCTAGAAGGGAAGATAACATACACAAATAACCATTCATTCAATAAACATTTATTAAACCTATACCATTATTGAGGCAGGGGCCAAGCCTCCAGGGGCCAAGAAGAGGCATGTAGTATAACACAAGCAGGGAAGGCAGGCAGACCTAGGTGGTATATACTGATGGAAACCCTGAGCACAGGGTGCAACCTGAGAAGAACAGGATGGCACGGAAAGAAGGAGAACCCTCCTGGATAATGGGGCACAGTAGAAGGAGCACCAAAAGTAAGGGTGAAATGATAGAAGCAGTGCTGAAGGGTAGAGGGAGGATGAAGGCTGCAAAAAAAACAACAAAACAAAAAAGAAAGCAAAAAGCAATCCTTCAACAAAGAACTTCCAGAGAAGAAACACACACACACACACACACACACACACACACACACACAAGCACACAAGACCACATTTTTGCAGTCAAATAGCAAAAAAATCAAATTAATCCACAGCAGGCTATACTAGGCTGGCCAGAGAGCAGGCTTGGGATTCCAAAGGCAGTGTGAGAAAAAAAAAAAATCTCAATACTTGACAATTAGGAAGCTTTTCTGAATCCCAGTTTTTGACTAGGGGAAAGGCAAACCACAAGATTTACTAATGAGTCATGTGATCTTTAGAAATCAGGAATGGTTTCCTGTGGAACACAGAAAAAATGATGAAGACGTGGTCTCACATGTCCTGTTTCCCACAACCCATATGGACACAGAGTGGTGAGGGGATTCAGCTGGAACAAAGGAGGTTTGCATCAGACTAAAAGTCAGAAAGACATGAGCTTCTGAAGTTTTGTTCATCAGGCTTAGGGATATTTATAGAATTTTAAAAACCTAGAAAGGACCTTATGAATTCATTCAATACCATAACTTTACAAAGAAGGAATTTGAGGTCCATGGCAGAATGCGGACTAGAACTTGGGTCTCCTGATACCTTGCTCCGTACTCCCACCACCACATCATTCTGCCTGAGGAAAATTATGGAGTATCCATCATTGGACCATCTTGAGAATCCGAAGGAAGATATTTGTAATAGTACAAATTCTTCTTCATTTGAACAAGGGATCACGCTTAACTTCACTAGCCCTCAGCTTTCTTATGCGTAAAATGAGTTTGGACTATAGAAAAACTTTTATTAAGTGCATACTTATTAAATCAACTTCTGCGCCAGGCACTGAGTATAGAAAGACAAAAATGAAATCATGCCTAGCGTCAAGTTGCTTACATTCTACCAGGATAGACCATCATACATATATATGTATGTGTGTATGTATGTATGTATGTATTATGTGTATATGTATGTGTACATGTATATGTATGTATGTGTATATATACATTATATAGAAGGTAGCACTTATGCTGGTTCTAGGAGGAAATTAGGGATTCTACATGATATGTGAATTGCCTGGGACAAAGAAAATTAACTTTATTGCAATTTAATAAAATGTAAAACTTTTTCCATCTTTAAAAAAACTTTTAATATGTCCTTTTGCTGAGACCACTTGTTTTATATGATTAAGCATTGAGTTCGCAAAATATAACATTCATTTTCTCATTCTTTATCATGAAACTACTTTTATCACATTAGATATTAAACATACTTTGGACAGTCCATTTTTCCCAAGATTAGCTTTGATTATAGCCCACAGGTTTTTAGTAAAGTTTAAATAAGAATTCTCAGGCAATCAAGGCATGTTTATCTCCATCTCTTAAGTAAATTTCTTGACCTTTCATGACATGTGGCTTAGTACCAAGTCATGTTGCAGTATTCCATCTCCATCTGGGGATTTCCATACTCCTTGACTCATTTTTGCTTCTCAGTATATCAATTTTAGACCTCATCATCATTACTATTATGACAATTATCATTATCATAATAATCATCATAGATTATTAGAGCTCATCATTTCCTTCAATGGAGATAAGATTTTTAGGCTTACTAGAAATAAAAAATCCCCACCCCAATCCAGGGGACACAATGTTTGCAGAAGATCCCCAGGTCTTACAGGCTCACTGGGCCTTTTGGGGGGGTTTTTTGGACAATGTTTTAGAATAACCTTGCCTGAAAAAGTAAATTTCAGCAGAAAACTTACTATCTTACTAGCTATATGATTTACACTTACTAGCTATGTGACAGTGGGCAAGTAAAATCCCCCTGTAAAATGGTGATAATAATAGCACCTACCTTCGTAAGTTCTTATAAGGATCAAACGAGAAAATATTTGTAAAGTGCTTAGCACAGGGCATGGCATATACTGAGTGCTACATGAAAAATAGTTGTTAATGTTGCTGTTCAATCGTTTTCAGTCATGTCTAACTCTTCATGACCCAATTTGGGGTTTTCTTGGCAAAGATACTGGAGTGGTTTGCCATTTCCTTCTCCAGCTCATTTTACTGATGAGGAAAATGAGGCAAACAGGGTTAAGTGACTTGCTCAGGGTCACACAGCTAGTAAATGTCTGAGGCCAGATTTGAACTCATGAAAATGAGTCTTCCTGACCCCAGGCCCAGCACCCTATCCACTGTGCCACCTAGCCACTATCACCATCATCATTAACGTATAATAAAGCCAGGTTGTGGCATGTAGTAATGGTCCTGAAAAGCCAAACGAAAGACCTTATTTTTAATCCTGGGGGTAACAAGGAGCCACTGGGATTTCTTAAGTGGGGAGCACCGTGATTAAATCAGTGTTTTAGGAAAATCATTTTTGTTATCTGTGGAGTATAGTGAAAAAGCACTAAACCTGGAGTCAGGAGAGGTCTGGGATCAAATCTTGCTTCTAACACAAGCTCTGTGTGAGCAAAAGCAAGTCACTTCACCTCCCCATGCCTCAGTTTCTTCATCTGCAAAAACAGGATAACAATACCTTATCGTACCTACTCTACCCAATTGTTATGAGGATCAAATAAGTTAATGTGTGCAAAGTACTTTGCAAACATTAAAGTACCGCATAAAAGTCAATTATTACAATTCAACTTCAGGTTCTGAGGTTTCATCTGGCATAGGAATGCCATCCACTGCAGCTGATCATCACTTCTATCACTCTCCTTAGGGAATGGTCTTCATAAGTTCTCATTGAGTTTGAGGCAAAGCTTCTATTAATATTGATGTTGATGATGATGATGATGATAGCTGGCATTTATACAGAGATTTAAGATTTGCAAAGTGCTTTGTAATCATTTCATTCTACTCTCACAACAACCCTGGGAGGTTAGTGCTACTATTCCCATTTTACAGAAGAATGAATGAATGAATGAAACATTTATTAAGTTCTTACTATGTGTTAAACACTAGGGATTCAAATAGAAAGGTCAGATAGTCCCTGCTCTCAAGGGGTTCACATTCTTATGGGGAAACTACATACGAAAGGTTTCAGCTACAAGTCAGATGGAAAGGGTCCATAGTCCTTAGAGTTTAGCAGCAAAGTAGGTGTTAATATGTCTTCTTTAATGCCATTTCCACCAGAAAGAAAAATCATATTGATTTCTGATGTTGAACCATTTGATAATGCCAAGGATTTTGGTATCTCTTTCTCTGTATCTCTGTGTCTCTCTGTATGTCTGTCTCTATTTCTGTCTCTGTCTCTCTGTCTCTGTCTCTGTGTCTGCCTCTCTCTCTATCTCTCCCTGTCTCTCACTCTCTCTGATTTAATCAGCTTAGAGAGAGCTCCTGGTGAGGAATTCCTTCTCCCAAGGCAGATCAAACATCTTCTCTGCAACTTAGAGTCTCGTTTGCCTGAAGCACTGAGAAATTACCATGTTTCACTGCATAATCATCACAGATTTATGCCAAATTTTTTTGCAAAAAAGTGGGGTGCAGGGGGGCCGAGCTAAGATGGCAGAGTAAAAGCAGTGACTTGCTTGAGTTCTCCCCCAAACTCCTCCAAATACCTATAAAAATGGCTCTAAACAAATTCTAAAGCAGCAGAATCCACAAAAAAGACAGAGTGAAACAAATTTACAGCCCAAGATAGCCTGGATAGGTGATCAGAAAGGTCTATCATGCCAGGCGGGGAGAGGAGCGCAGTTCAGCATGGGCACTTGGCAAAACAGGCCTCAGTGAACTGGAGCAGGCCTCAGAGGACTGAACTGCGGGAAGCTGTTGCAGTTTCCAGACTTCTCGACCCACAAATGCCAAAGACAACTTAGAAGGTCAGTGGGAAAAGTCTGTGTCTGCAGTGAGAGGGAGAAGCATGGTCCCAGCCCCAGTCACCAAGCTTGGCCCTGGGGCAACGGCTGCTTCCAGAGCTTCTGACCCACAGACTGAGGGGGAATCCAGTGGTGATCAGAGGGGGATTGCAGGGATCTCTCTGTTGGTTCAGGATTCTCTTGCTTTGCCTGTGCTTAGAACTGGGTCACAGTTTTCGGTGGTGGCCCTGGGGCTAGGAGGAGTGCTGGCATTGTGGAGCTCGTAGTGGCAGTGGAGAGAAAATCCTCCTCATAGTTCCAAGACAGAAAAGAGTGCTTGTGGTCACTCATAGAGCAGAGCACAGCCAGGAAAAAAGTAAACACCTCTCCCCTGATCATAGCACCTTGGAAGAACTGAAAATTTACAGGTCCCTAAAAGTATCTCTGAAAACAGCTGCACAAAACCCCTGAAGCTTGGGACAGTACATTCTCCACACTGGAAGCAGACCCCTACCTTAAGAAAGAGGTTATAACAAGTAATTGGCTGAGATCATGAGCAAGCAGCACAAAAAGAGTCAGACCATAGAATCTTACTTTGGTGACAAAGAAGATCAAAACATACAACCAGAAGATGACAACAAAGTCAAGGTTCCTACATCCAAAGCTTCCAAGAAAAATATAAATTGGTCCCAGGCCATGGAAAAGCTCAAAAAGGAATTTTGAGAAGCAAGTTAGAGAAGTAGAGGAAAAACTGAGAGTGATGCAAGAAAATCATAAAAAACAAGTCAACAGCTTGCTAAAGGAGACCCAAAAAAATACTGAAGAAAATAACACCTTAAAAAATAGCCTAATCCAAATAGCAAAAGAGATCCAAAAAGCCAATGAGGAGAAGAATGCCCTAAAAAGCAAAATTGGCCAAATGGAAAAGGAAATCCAAAAGCTTACTGAAGAAAATACTTTCTTAAAAATTAGAATGGAGCAATTGGAAGCTAGTGACTTTATGAGAAATCAAGACACTGTAAAACAAATCCAAAAGAATGAAAAAATAGAAAACAATGTGAAATATCTCACTGGAAAAACAACTGACCTGGAAAATAGATCCAGGAAAGAGAATTTAAAAATTATTGGACTATCTGAAAGCCATGATAAAAAAAAGAGACTAGACATCATCTTTCAAGAAATCAAGGAAGGGGCAGCTGGTGGCGCAGTGGATAGAGCACTGGCCCTGGAGTCAGGAGGACCTGAGTTCAAATCTGGCCTCAGACCAAACACTTGACACACTTACTAGCTGTGTGACCCTGGGCAAGTCACTTAACCCCAACTGCCTAAAAAATAAAAATTTTAAAAAATTTAAAAAAAAAAGAAATCAAGGAAAACTGCCCTGATATTTTAGAACCAGAGGGCAAAATAGAAATAGAAAGAATCCACTGATCACCTCCTGAAAGAGATCCCCAAAGGAAAATTCCTAGGAATATTGTAGCCAAATTCCAGAGTTCTCAGGTCAAGGAGAAAATATTGAAAGCAGCCAGAAAGAAACAATTAAGTATTGTGGAAACACAATCAGAATAACACAAGATTTAGCAGCTTCTACATTAAGGGACCGGAGGGCATGGAATAAATATTCTGGAGGGCAAAGGAGATAGGATTACAGCCAAGAATCACCTACCCAGCAAAACTGTGTATAATCCTTCAGGGGAAAAAATGGTCATTCAGTGAAAGATGGGACTTTCAAGCATTCTTGATGAAAACACCAGAACTGAATAGAAAATTTGACTTTCAAATACAAGACTCAAGTGAAACATGGAAGAGGTAAACAGGAAAGAGAAATCATAAAAGACTTATTCAGGTGGAACTGTTTACATTCCTGCATGGAAAGATGATATTGGTAACTCATGAGAACTTTGTCAGTATTAGGGTAGCTGGAGGGTAAAAATTACATGTATGTATGTAGATAGATAGATAGATAGATAGATAGATACAAGGCACAGGGTGAGTTGAAGATGAAGGGGTGATATCTGGAGAATAAAATTAAGGGGTGAGAGAGGATTATACTGGGAGAAGGAGAAAGGGAGAGGTAGAATGGGGTAAATTATCTCACATAAAACAGACAAGAAAAGACTTTTATGGTGGAGGGAAAATGGGGGAAGGTGAGAGGGGATGAGTGAATCTTATTCTCATCAGATTTGGCCAAAGGAGGGAATAACATACCCACTCAATTGGGTATGGAAATCTGTCTTACCCTACAGGAAAACAGGGGGGCATGGGAACAAGAGAGCAGGGGGATGATAGAGGGGAGGGCAGATTGGGAGAGGGGGTAATCAGAAGCAAACACTTCTGAGGAGGGAAAGAGTCAAAAGAAAGAATAGAATAAATGGGGGGAGGGGATAGGATGAAGGGAAATATACTTAGTTTTTCACAACATCAAAAAAAAAAAAGTAGGGTGTAACCATGATGGGAAGCTTTTTAATTGTGCCAATATTATTTAAAAATCATTTATTACCAAACTGTCTTCGGTGCAAGACTAGGATGCACAGAATACTCATGAATATATGTTAAAATTGGAAAGATGCAAGTCTTACCATATCATGTGACTTACTCATGGCAGCTTCGCCTGTCCACCCACTCCCCTTGGGCCTACAGCTCTTTACTGGGTTGTGTGACAATACCAAAACACACTGACAATGCACCTGTGCTGAGAATTCTAGGCTTGTGGCTCTCATATGCCACTGGTGAATATGTTACTGCTCCGTTTACCTTTTAAGCAGCATGATGAACAGAATTATACCATGCAACAATTACACAATGAAAGGTTATAAACCAATTTTTGGACTGAAAAAACGGGATGTGACAATTATGCAGTGGCACTGATTATGTAGTAAAATATGATAAGCCAGTTGGTCAATTAATATTTATTAAACACTTATTATGTGCCAGGCACTGTGCTAAGCACTGAGGACACAAAGAAAGGCAAAAACAGTTTATGCCCTCAAGGAGCTGACCTTCTAATGGGGGAGATGATATGTATATAAAAAATATACATAGTAGCTGGAGATTAACTTACCCAGGGCCACACATCCACTATCTGTCAGATGGGGAGCTTCTTGGAACACAGGACTTCTTGATACCGAGGATAGGGATCTATCCACTATACCTCTTGCTCTTACCAATGTGATAAGAGTATTTCTTGATTGCCAACAATACTCTGTCAGGACTTACACAGACATTTTGTTGTTATATGGTACAGGGTACATGGTTGACCTAAGTCTGAAAACAATAGTCACAATCAACACTATGAGAAATAAAGACCATCAGCATATAAAGAGTTTTATGGCCAAGAATGACAGAATGTTCAGCACACTGATGGATCTATGCCATAGGTACCATCTGCTATTACACTGGGTAGGCTGCCCAGTTTGGTGTTACTGAATGGAAGGATTTGCTATGAAAAGTTGGTCATCCTGGCTTCTCCTCTGAATACACTCAGGTTTCTCTTGACCATCTGCACAACTGATCAGGCATACAGAGTTAAGAAAGGCAAGCCTATTACTTTATTAATTAATGCTACAGAAGAAGGAACAATGCAGCTCTTCACAAAATTCTGTGCTCCAGATAACATGACTTCCGAAATTTGGAATCTACTCTAAGAGAAAACAAACTGAGGTTGAAAATGGAAATCATGCAATCAAATGCTGTATGTCCCAGAGCTTCTGTTCCATCCACGTTTTTGAACCACCAAAGCCAAATAAGACAGGTACATGCTGCAAAACAACACTTTGATGAAGGACTTTCATAGCAAATAAAAGGAAATCGGAACAATTATATATGATTATTGGTCAATCAATATGCTCATTAATTTCAAACACCAACCAACAAAAAAGGCACATTTCTAACCACATTGAAGTATCACATGTACACCTTCTTTTCCCAGAAAGGTGATTTTAAAAACATAATAATAAATCCACAAGCATTTATTCAGAACCTCAAACATGCCAGGCACTTGTGGTAGATGCTGTGGATACAAAAACAAAAGTGAAAGTCTCTACCCTCTAGGCGCTTACCTTATATCAAAGAAGACAACCTGCACATCAAAGTATATAAAAATGGGAAGTAATTTCAGGGAGAAAACTCAAGTACCTCGGGAAAATCAGGAAAGGTCTCAAGATAGGTGAGAACCCAGAGAAATCAAATGACTTGTCAGAGGTTCTCGTAGGAGATTGAAATGGGATTAAAATTTAGGGATTCAAACTTTTGTAGGTGGATAGAGGGGGTTGGGGGAGATGAGCTCTAAAGTCCCCACTTCCACTTAGATTCTAGGATCTCATAATTACAGTAAAGTTAACCCAAATCCACTAAAAATTTTTTAGGGACTGAATTAATGAGTAAAGATAAATGAGTAAGTGCCTCAAACAACCTCACCCATATATCCTAAAACATAATAGCCTAACCTTGCCATTTTATATCTTTAGCATATCTAGGACCAGGCAGGTACCGTACTTAGAAAACCACTGAAATTTTAAAGCAAGAAGAGACTTAGGAGGTCACCCAGCACAGCTACATCATTTTTCAGATGAGGAAACTGAGGTCCAGAGAAATTAGGCACTGTGATGTAGAGCAATGGATATGGAGTCAGAAATTATTAGCCACAGGACAATGCACAAGACTAGCAGGAACTATACATACAAGGTAATGTTTGGAGTAAAGAGCCAAAATTACTTACATATAATAGAAATTTAACAAGTGTTAGTTGAGTTGAATCGAATTCATTTCTCTGAAACTCAGTTTCCTCATCTTTAAAATGGAAATAATAATACTCATTTTACCTTCTTTGCAAGGTTTTTGCAAGGAAGGAGTTTTTAACCTGAAAACCACTACTTCAATTATTACTCACAATGTTATTATTATTACTTTCTCATATTTCTTAACTTTATCAATGAGGTTTAGACAGAAATGATTCAGGGACAAGTTGTTATCTTGTAATCACCTGTGGATGATTACACAAAGGGATAAAATAACTTTTGGAAACAGTCAAAAGAACACTGACTGGAGTCAGAAGGTCTTGGTTCAACACACTCTCTGACACTGCCTGTGTGACCTTTAAGAAGTCACATAAACTTTGGTTTCAGTTTCCTCACCTGTAAAATGAAAAGGTTGGACTCGATGACCCACAGTATCTCTCTCAGCTCTAGTTCTTTGACCAAATGACCTCTAATGGGTGACATTGTTATTATCTGTCATTTTATCTTATTTGATGGAGTTCATGTAAAAAGTCTTAGGACAAGTTTCTATCCTGCTATTATTCTTATAGATTTAATGTTCAGTGGACTATTGCACAAGTTGATGAAAGAACTATTTTTTATCACTGAATAAAATTATTACAATGTAAGCTTATCTTCTGCAGGCTCACTGAAAGTATCCCTGGTACATCCCCAGGAGCAGACAGAATGATAGACACATTACATACCTCATCACAATTCCCACAGGCTTTAGATTTCTTCTGCTAGTTGACTATATTTTGAAAGTATTTTGTATGGTGACCTCTATTAAAATATTATGTATTTTGTATGGTGACCTCTATTAAAATATTATGTTTTAGGTTCTATGGATCAATATTCTACATGGGCTATTGTAGGCAATAATTCTATAATAATGCCCCTGTTGCATTAATGGTCATTGGATGAGTTCTCAAGTATATTTTGAAACGTGTATTTGTTGCTTAGGGATTTGTCATCTATCAGGGCATGAAAGATAGTGGGCTTCCATCACATCATTCTAGCTACCTGATCATATCCCTCTAGGTACTCGTACAAAGTTTTTGAAGCCTGAAGTGGTGTGTTGCACAATTTCTACCAGTTTCTTGCATAATCTGTATTTAGTCATAAAATATGGGCTCCCTAGGAATATAACTTCAATAATTTCTGGTGGCAATGACCTGATCCTTCAAAAACTCTTACATTTCCATAAACAAATCTATATGACATCTATTTGTTCAGCCCTTTGTCAACATATTGTTGACCAAGTTCACGCAGATGTCATCATAGCTAGCTCTTTTTAGGAGAGATGATAACTAACCTAAGGGTAGGCAGACCTATATAAGGTTCAAACTGTTTCCATGAAAAAATGTCACATTTTATGTCAATTGTGCTTCACATTATTGTAATGGTGATGTGTTTTAGAGAATAGGTTTTTTTGTGTAGAAGTCACACACTCTAGCACTCTCATTGGACGTGGCTCTGTAATATATATTTGCAGCATATGAACAAGCAACGAATGGAGAATTTAGTCAAAGGCATTGCAAAAATCATCAAAAAAAACAATGTTATGGTGCTTTGGGGGTGACTTCTTAAATAATTACAAAATTGAGAAGAAGTTGCTTTATACGTAAGACTTTTTTTGGCACACCAATGTTGTTTCCCTGGAAACGTTTAAAGATGGGGGGTGGGGGAGATGAAGGCTGTAAAAGGTTTGAATAAAGATCCTGAACATGTAATAACCTGTATTTGGAGGGATCACTGATGTGCTGTCCCAATATAGTATCCTTGTATATGCTTATCATTTCTGTAAATGTTTATGAAAATTATCATTTTCAGAGCTGAAACAAAACTTATATTTAAGAGAAACAAAAAATAGAGGAGAGCATTTTCTTGTGGGAAACAGAGCTCATATTGATTTTTTTTTCTTTACTTCATTCCCAAGCTATCTATATATACTTCAGTGATAGGAACTGAACTCTACTCTTAGTCATATCCCTACATAGATACTCCAGACATTTTCACTGGCTGTCTCCCATGCTTTGAATGATCTTCATCTCCACCTCCTGGCTTCCCTACCTCCCTTCAAGTTGCTGCTAAAATCCTGCCTTCTACAAGAAATCTTTCATGATCCTCCTTAACTCTAGTACCCTGACTCTGTTGGTTATTTCAAATTTATCATATATATATATAGTTTGTCCGTAGTTGTCTGCGTGTTGTCTCCCTTACATTGTGAGCCCCCCAAGTGTAGGGTCTGCCTTTTGCCTTTCCTTATAACCCCAGGACTTGTACAGTGCCTGGCACATGGTAGGTGATTAATAAATGGTTATTGACTGCCTAACCATGAGCTTTTTAGAATTTTCTTTCTCTGCTCTGTGCCCTGATTTTTTTTTTCTTTGTTCAATTTAGCCTATAAAATCCAAGGCTCTGATGGTTAAAAAAAAAAAAAAAAGTAGTCATAGAATCGATTCAACAGACATAATAATGACAGCACAGTCTCATTTTCTAAAATTCCTAGAACTTACATATCCAGAGCATTTCTTTAATTGTATTTTGCTGGGAACCAAACTCTCAAAATGAAAAATGAACTTCATCCTAAAATTTAATTCTTCGAGTGCTTCCTAGTTTTTATTCAACATCCATTCTCCAATCCAAAAAGATCTCAAAAATTACCTACCCTGACTTCACTTTTTTTTTTTATAAATTCATACCTGGTCTCCAAATATCCCCGATGCTTCTTCCATTTCCTCATGTTTAATTTCTCACTGACTCCACTCCCATGTCTTTCTTCCTGCTTTTCATTAAGTAGTAAAGTAGAAGATCCCCAAAGTTTTTGAATTTGCTATGGCAAGCTTCCTCCTAGTCTACTGATTACCCCCAACAGCTTTCATCAACATTCTTTTCAACTGTCAACATTCTCTGCGACTGTCTTTAAAGAGTAATAGGGGTTCCTGTGTTAATGGAGAAGAGGTGAAAATGTACAAACCAGTTGAATGACACGTTCAGCCTGTTCAAGAATGCCTATCCCTCCCAACCAGCATGAGTCTAAAATTACTTACTCTGGTCAAAGTATTCTTTACTCTACATGTGCCTCTCAACATCAAGAAAGAGGAAAGGGGTGGAACATAATTAATAGTAGAGCATTAACATATAGTCTAACAACAGCCTACAATGAAGATAGGTCAAAGAGAAGAAATGAGATGAGTGAGATAGGGTGGGAAAGAAAATCATAGAATTGTAGAATATGGAAATGTAGAACCATGAGGTCATCTGCTCTGTTTGTGAGGAACAGGATTGAGATTGCTGGTTCTTGGGGAGTGAGAAAGAGATGAAAGATGTCATAGGAAAGCATTCTTATTAGGGGGAGCAGGAAGTTCAGCTGAGGCTAGTCAGGGGAGGGATATAGTCTCTTGGGCCCTGCTAGAGAGTCACATCTGTGGATACCCGTCCCTGACCTTCCCCTCTACATTTCTTTTTCCCCCTTCCAAGATTGCCCTCCTGAAATTGTCAAACTTCCTCATTTTGGGGGTGGGGAGATGAACTTAGGGTTTGAGTGTACAGTTGTTCCTTCCACATCTCTACTTTCTCCATCACACGGATCAGCATAAGAAATTAAATGGGAAGTTTTGGGGAGTTTTGCAGAAGCCGCAGATGACATGTGAAGGCCCACAGACAATGTGGAGCCTATGACCAAATACTTAACCCAAATTTTATAATAAGGTTCTGTAAACACCCCATAAAAGAAAAAGAAAAAATTCAGACTTCTCCGGTATAAAAGGAGGGCCAAAAAATTTTACACGGATTTTCCAGATTGCCAGGGCTCCACACCCCTGGCCCCCGTGATATGGAAGGGATAACGGCACTTAGAATCTATTTTAATTGGCCCTTCTCCCCGCTTACCTCTTCTTCCTGAGTCATGAACTCAAGTATCACTGCTCCAGAAGATCATAAAGGGCTTTAAATGCCAAACATGGTAGTTTATATTTGATCCTGGATATAAACTGGAATTTATTGAGTAGAGGAGTCAGATTAGTACTTTTGGAAATTCACTTTGGCAGCTCTATGAAAGATGGCTTAGAGTCAGGGAGATCAATCGGAAGCTATTGCAATAGTCCAGGTGAGAAGTGACAAGGACTTGAACCATGGTGATGGAGATAGTGAGTTAGTGTAGTGGAATGAGTATCGGAAAGAAGTTTGATGTAATTTATTTTGTGGGAATAGAAGTGACACAATTGGGAACCAAGTGGATATGTGGAAGTAACTGGGAGTGAGGAGGAGAAGATGACACTGAGGTTGAGAATCTGGATAAATGGCGGTGCCCTCAACAAAAGTTCAGAATACAGGTGGGTTGCGGTTTGGGGTGAGGGATAGATAATCTATTCAGATTTGGACATGAATTTGAAATGTATATGTATGTACACATATACATACATATGTACACATATACATCTCTGAAACAAAGCAAAGAACCTCCTAGGATATATGAAAATACATAGTAACCATGTTCTTCTAGTGATTCATATGGGTACAAATGATGCTGCCAGAACCAACTTAAAAAGTATTGCCAATGATCGAGCCTTCCTGAACAAGAAAATGAAGACATTAGAGGCACAGGTTGTGTTTTTCTCGCTGTTACCCACTGAAGGCAAAGGATATAAAAGAGAAAAATTAAATTGGGAAATGAGCAGCTGACTAAGTGGTGCCACAGAATGGGATTTGGATTTCTGGACCACGGCTTAAAATACAGGAATGGCAGTTTCCTGGCCGGTGATAGAGTATACCTAAAAAAAGTCGGTAAATTGTATTGCCAAGTATCTTGAAAACCTAATCAAAAAAGGCTTTAAACTATAAAAGATGGAGGAGGGGGAAAAGTTTTCCTACAGAAAAGGAAGAATAGCAATAGAGACACCAAGAAGTTCAAAAGTGACAAAATCCGAGAAAGTAATACAGCCTGTGGCCTCTAATACCTATAAACAAATGTCAGTTGTTTAAGGAACAGTTCTCTTGTTTGCCAACAAAGAAAAGAAACTAGAGGTCCTAACACAAGAGGGAAAATTTAACCTCATAATTATCTCCAGGATTTGGTGGAATAAAAACCATAAATGAACCATGGGTCTCATTCAAAAGAAATGAGATAGGTAAAAAATGTGTGTTGAGGGACTGGGGAGGGCAAAGAGATGGGGTAACATTGTTTATTAAGAAAGTATGCACATGGACAGCTAGGTGACACTGGATAGTGTGCCAAGCCTGAAGTCAGGAAGACTCCTCTTTCTGAGTTCAAATCTGGCCCCTGACACTTACTAGCTGTGTGACCCTGGGCACATCACTTAACCCTGTTTGCCTCAGTTCCTCATCCATAAAATGAGCTGGAGAAGGAAGTGGCAAGCCACTCCAGTATCTTTGCCAAGAAATCCCCAAATGGAGTCACAAAGAATTGTATACAACTGAACACACACATATGAAGAAATCTAGGAAGCAGAGAAAACTAGAAGGATAGAAAGTATTCAAGTGAAGGTCGATGGAGGGAGAAACAGAAGTTATATCAACATTGGAGTATACTCTCAGGGGTATGATGCAGCCAGCTCACACCAACTCTTGAGAGCAGATTGTTAAGGTTTCAGTGTCAGTATTTATACTTCAGAAATCAACAAATGCTACAAAAGCTTGACTTCTGGTTTTGTTAATTGTCTCTTTTCCTCCTCAACCTACCCTTCCCCCAAAAAACAGAATGGTTAATAACTTCTGGCTCTCCTTAGTGATAATTTCATCATTCAAAAGGTAGAGGAACTGAAAAAGGGAAATTCTATTCTGAATGTGACTCTCAATAACAAAAAGGAACTGGTTGCTGGGATAGAAATGATGAGAACATGGGGAGGTGGGGAAGTTAGCACACCCTTTTAGAATTTGTGAGAAATCTGGGCAAAGTCTGACATGTAACCCATATATTTAGATTGCAAATTTCAAAATATTCAAAGGGAAGATAGAATCCCATAGATGAAAGCGCTACAGAAGAAAGTGAGCCCAAGTAGAATACAAGATACTCACAAATGAAAGTCTGAAGATACAAGGAGAAACTATTGCAATGATGTGGGGGAAATGAGCTTTATTTGAAGAGACCACTGTGGTCACATAAAGTAATTACCAGCAAACTTTGTATCTTAACAAGGAATGTGCAGAAAATGGAAGGAAGGCTAAGTAAAATAGAATGAATGTAAGAGCACACAGCACAGTGCTACAAAGCAATGTCAGTAATGAACACTCTAGTTCATGTAATGGAAGCTGCATGGGCCTAGGGGGGGCCATTACATGAAGCATGTACCCAGAGCTTCTCCAGAAACTTTCATGTAGTCCAGGGACACAGCAACACATTGTTTGGGCCTTTTTTGGTGATGATAAACTTGTGGCTACTTGCATGTGATGGCCAAGTGCTAAAAAGGAGTGGTATTTAAAGATGTGGTAAATGCTGAGTGTTGTCCCTTTGTCTTTTCCTGCCCTCTGACGGTGTATCAGTTTAAAACAAGAAATAGCTTCCAGTTTCTCATTCTTGGCTTCAACTCTCCTTTATGGCCAAGAACTACACACTCTGCTTTGATTTTTCCATGCAAGGTACAGGGGCATGGGCAGCACTCTTTCCCTAGATTCTACTTCTAGTACAGTAAAGAAAGGAAGGAAAGACACATCTATTAAGTACCTACTACGTGCCAAGCACTGTACTAAGCACTTTACAAATACTATCTCACATAAGTATGGACCCAACGAAGCGAACTTGCAGCTAGCCCTTGCCAGCCTTTTCGGCTTTGTATTTCCTATCCTTGATAGGTGACCTTGCAGGTTTGAAAGGTCTAGAGGTCTGGTAGTACAAGGGTTGCAGTATCTACCAGAATGACTCTGGTCATGACCTCTGGAGCGAGTGATTGTGGCAATGGCAGGACCAGGTAGGGAGCAAGGGAAGCGTTTGCTTTAGAAAGGGTGGCCACTAAAAAAAAAAAAAAAAATGGTCCAAGATTGGATGGTACCAAGCTAAGACAAAATGTTTAATTAGCACTCTCAAAAAATGTATATATGTTCTGATAAGGCTTAAATATTAGCTTCCTAACTTATTATAACTAAAGTTATAAAGGTTTTTTTCTTTTAAAAAACATAATTATACATTGTTGCTGAACCCTGTTAAATCTGTTACTGAATACTATCATTCTTTATGTTAGGCATTCCTTTTTGTATGTAGCAATGAATTAAATTATCCCACACCTAATTCTTATTATACATTTGGCACCTTTTTTTTTACCCCCCCCTTTTGGAGGAATTTCTTATACCTATGAACTATAATTTAATTTACTATAATTAAAATCCTCCCTGGGGCAGCTGTAATGTTAGACTTAAAAAGCCAATGAGTACCAATGAATGTAATGGAATATTACTGTGCTATAAGAAACACTGAATGTGATAAGTACAAAGAAGCTTGGAAAGATCTCTATGAACTGATGCAGAGTGTAGATAAGCAGACTCAAGAAAAAAATATGCACAGTAACTACAAAAAACAATGGGAATGGAAAGAATAACCACCCTAAAAAAAAAATCAACAGGGAATGTTACAAAATTTAAAAAACAAGCATGTCTTGAAAGTAGAGATAGGAGAAAATGCTCCCAGCCCAGAGGTGAGAGTTTCACAAGTGTTGCACACTACACGTTTTCATTTTTTCAGTAAATTGATCAGTTAGGCTGATCTTTCTTTTTCTTTTTCAGCTTTTAAAAATACTATTTGTTATATGGGATAGCTCTCTGGGAGGAAGGGGAAGAGGGATATTGGAAGAAACTAAGGTGATATAAAAATATGTCAATAAAAGCTTGTTTTAGAAAAAAAAAATAACAAGTCGATGAGTAGGAGAAAAGGGAACCTCCTTTCAAGTGAGTCCAGGCTTTCCAGGACTGACACCAGACCAAAACCCGTGGCTGGATATAGGACAGGAAGGGGCAAGCACCCCAGTCCTTCTGGGCTCAGTCAAGTCATCACTGAGAAATTAATTCAGGAGATGAGACTGTCATATGAAGCTAAGTGGGGGGAAAGATTTTGTTTTTGTTGTTTTTAGCTACATTGGAAGAAAAAAGATCATAGAAGGTATAGGACCTTTGGGGCATACAGTGCAATGATAACTGACTATAGAAAAAAAGTTAGAGGTGTTGAATTCTTATGTTACTTCTGCTTTCTCTGCCAAGGAATGACTTTGGCAGTAGAAAGGATAGAACAAAAATGATTAATAAGGAATTGGTACCCAAGATTGATACTCTTTTACTTAAAGAGGGAGTCGCCTTTGATGAATTCAAATCACCTGATCCAGATGAAAAAAGACTACATCCTGCAAACGTGTAAAAGATCATGAAAAACAATATTGAAGAAGGGCAAATATACTGATTTTAAAAAAAAAGAGGGGGAGGAGAGAAAACAGAATCTACAAAATATAGGTTAGTGAGCTTAACTTTAATTCATGGGAAAAATCTATAACAAATAATTAAAGAGATGGTTGATGAATATCTAGAAAAAGAACCGATTACAAAGCCAACATGGTTTCATAAGACCAGGTCATACTAGAATAACCTCCAGAGGAGGTCTGATGAGGACAGGGTCCACTGTGCTCTTTATCTGTTTATTCCTGGAAGATATGCCTTGAGGGGATGGGGGAGGGATATAATGGCCATGTTCCACAATTTGAAAGGCTATCATAAGGAATTAGCCTTGCTCTGCTTGGCCTCAAAGAGCAGAACCAGGAGCAAACAGTGGAAATTGCAAAGTGGTAAATTTAGGCTTGATGACAAGAAAAAAGTCCTAATAATTAGAGTTATCTCCAAATGGCATGGACTGCCTCAAGAGGTGGTGAGCTCCGTCTCCTTGGGGGTCTTCAGTCAGAGACTAGATGACCTCTTGTCAGGTATGTGATAGTGGAGGTTCCTTTCACACATGAGTTGGGCTGGTTGGCCTCTCCGTCCCTTTCAGCTCTCAGTTTCTCTGATTCTGTGATTCTCTTTTTCCATCTTTCTCCTATGGTTTTCTGTAAATGCATGTGACTCAGAGTTTCTAGGCCTTGTTTCTGCCTTTGGGGCTTCCGGTAAGAGGCAGCGCAGTACTTTCCTCTGAGCATGAACATGTGCATGTCGTGATATTTAGGGAATAGAATTTAAGAGTTTATTTGCAATTTAGAGAAACTATTTATACATAGATTTGCATGTTTGTTTTGAGCTAGAAATGTCCTTGAGCTAATCCATGTGCATTCTATTTTGCTGTGATTTTTTTTGTCACTGAATGAAATCCACGTGTTTTATTTTATCTTGATACATCTAACTGGAAAATGCTGTGACTAATGAAAAAGCTGAGAGATAGCGTTTCAGGCTAATTAATACTCAATTCATTAATTAGGCTGGCTGATAATCAATAAATTGATGGTCAGTGGTTTCTCTTGGTAACCAAAGACACCTAATGGAGACACTGAAATGCTTTAAAATCCTGTGGAAAGGGGAGTTCCCCTAACAGGTGAAAATCAAACCTGATTGGCGAACAATTAACAAGGAGGTGGGCTAAAAGTCTTCAGCTCCTTCTGCTGAGAATGCAACTTGATCTTGAGCCTCAGCTGCCTCCAGCAGTCTGGGCAGAGGAATTCATCTTCACCCAGACCACTCTGGTTGGTTTTCTTTTTCATGAGCTGGGTCACCCTAAACTCCAATGAAGGGGTTCAAGGGCATGGGCTCATTGCTTTGGGGCAGGAATTCACCTAGATTAGGTTCTGTTTACACTCTAAATAGAAATAAGGTCTCCTAGTTGGGTGGAGGCCAGTCCAAAATGGAGGAGCACATTCCCCCAAGGATTAGGGAAATCTCATCTCAGTCATGTCCTTCAGACCCTGGCTGACTGACCTGCAGGGACTGGTCCTTGAATGAGGACATAAAAAGCGAGGATCCTAATTAATAATGGCTTGTTAATAAAATAGAAAACAGTAATTTCTTTTATTGCAAAAAAGCTAGCATCTCAGGATTTTTAGGAGAGTGGCTTCCCAATAGTATTCCCACTCCTTGCCCCAGAGTAGTCCTGGTTAAAAGGTCCACCGCAAGGCAAAAAATACAGCATAGTATCACCGTGATCACAAAACACAGGTATTGCACAAAGAGGATTATAGTGGTTTCTCAGTTATCCAGAATTCATAAGGAAAGAAATCATATTAAATTGAATATTAAATAAATGAAAGTTAACATTCAGCACAGAATCTTTTTTTGTTTCAACCATGGGATGAGATGAAAATCATTTTGATATGTATTACATACATCTGTTGTGGTTAACAAAGTACACTGAAGATAATCGAAACTTTTTCTGAAGACTCAAGGTCATTTGAAAATTATAATTGAAAGGGAACTTAGAGGTAATATAGTCCATCTTCCCACCCCAAGCAAGAAACCCTTTTAATACTTTGGGCAGACAATCATCTAGTTCAGGGTTGGGGAATCTGTGGCCTTCTAGGTCCTCAAGTGCAGTCCTTTGACTGAATCAAAATTTCACAGAACAAATTCCCTTAATAAAAGGATTTGTTCTGTAAAACTTGGACTCTGTCAAAAGGCCCCACCCAAGGACCTAGAAGGTCACCCTTCCCCTGATAGCTTCTGCTTAAACATCCCCAGGGACAAGTAGCTCACTACGTCTTCTATTTTGAGATAGTTCTATTTGTTAGAAATTTCTTCTTATATTGAACCAAAATTAGTATCGCTATAATTCCCACCCAGTGGTCATAGATAATAATAATAGCTAATAGCTAATATTTATGTAGTGTGTTAAGGTTTATGAAATGCCTTACAAATAAGTATTTGAGGTAGATTTAAACTCAGGTTTTCTTGACTCCTGTTCCATCACTATATCCATTAGACTATCCTGCCTCAGCTTCCATGGTATGTAGAACATTGTGCTAGGCACTGGGAAGATACAAAGTTAGATAAGACACAATGCTGCCTTCAAGGAGCTTATAATGTAAAAGGACAAGAAAAAAATTAGATGGATTATACCAATGTCACATCATAAGTACATTAGAGTGAAAAAATAAAGTGCTATGAGAAGTCTGAATGGCGAAGTCATTCCCAACCAGAGGAATTAAGGAAGGATTCCTAGCAAAGGTGGGATATGACTTTGGCTTTGAAGAATGGGTAGGAATTAAACAGACCCAAAGAGGAGGGAGAAGGGTATGCAATGTGTAGGTAATACAGCCTGCACAAAGGCTCAAAGGTTTGAGGGTACAATGCATGTTGGGGAAAGAGTTGGGGGTCGAAGTGGGGGGTTTGCAAAGAGTTGTCCAGGGTAACTGAAGAATTCTCATATAATAGAAGGCAGTAATGTGAAATAAGGCTGGAAATAGAAAGTTTGCATTAGGTGTAAAGAGACTTGACTACCTGAGAAAGAAGTCTGAACCTCATTCAGTGGAAAACGGTGAACCACTCACTAAAGACCCTTGAGCACAAGAGTGGCTTCTTCTCAAGACCAGATGGGTGCATAAGATTATTTTGACAAAAATATTAAGGACTATTGGAAGGGGTAAAGAGTACAAGCAGGGGAGATGATGCTCAGGTTGTCAAGCTTAGTGGCCACTGCCTCTCAACTCAACCATTTTCTGCAGACAGAAATGCAAACCGACTTTCGCCTACAGGTTAACTTCCCTAGGAAATGCAACAAACATGTAATAGGAAGCAGCAGGTAGTACCCTTGCCGTTCATGGATGCTTCTAGTGTGGTTTCAGTTTGCCCACCAGCCCTGGAATGTCTGACATGTGGGCTGGAGCTTTGTCTGGAATGGGGCTAGGCAGAGCACTCACAAGAGAGACAAGGGAAGGTTCTGGGAAGAGAGCAGGAGCAAGGGAAAAAAAAATGATGAAGGGTCCGGGAGGTTTTCCCTCAGCTGCATTTAGCTCCTGCTGGTGACTCCCCCTCGTTGTGTGTAATAGGGAACAACAGAATTTGCCTTTGCCATTGAAGGATGCTTACAAAGCCTCTTTGGTTTGCCCACAAGTCTCAAGATGCCTGGCGCCTAGACGGGGATTAGTAGCAAAGGAAATCTTTGCTGTTCCCTATTACAAACACATCTATTGTGGAAGAGAAAATAGCATAGAGTAACACAGAACACACACACACACACACACACACACACACACACACAAGCATAGCCAAGATAGTTGTGGTTGCATCAGGGATTTCCTCCAAAAGGATAGGAAGTCAGTGGGCTATTCTAGACTTCAGAGACCTAAGTCACCAACAGGAGTGAGAGAGGATCTGCTGCTGCTTTTACTGCTCAGCCAGAACTTCACCCATGTAAAAATGTCTCAAGATCAATTTCCACCAAGCGCCAGACAGCTGTCCAAAGAGATCTAAACCTTGGCCTTCCAAAATCACCAAGTGACTATCAAGCCAAAAGGGCTTCCTTGTGTTGAACGAGAAAGGCAGATGCAGAAACAAAGACTGGGCACCTCT
Organism: Vombatus ursinus; assembly: GCF_900497805.2. Taxonomy (NCBI): domain Eukaryota; kingdom Metazoa; phylum Chordata; class Mammalia; order Diprotodontia; family Vombatidae; genus Vombatus; species Vombatus ursinus. Next base: position 25,084,829 of record NW_020954572.1, on the reverse strand, counting down.
AAATTAATGGAATCGAGAGGTGGGGTGTGGGATCCCAGAGAGATGATGTTCCAAGCCACACACACACACAAAAAAAACAAATCACTTCAGTTGGTCCTGTAAGAGGAGAGAAAGAAAGGGGGGTTGGTGAATCACAGAAGCCAGAATGTGTAAAAAGGACTGCTGGGAGAAGCAATGATCTGGAATGAAGAGGTAAATGGAAAGTTATTTGCCTCTCTGCTTCCCTGTGTTTGAGGAAAGCTTAACTCCTCACTCTTCCATATGTATAGCTAGATTCCTGAATAGAATATTCACAAACACACAGACACATACACACACTTACACATACGGGGTTCAAGCATATGCGACAGCCCCATTCCAAAGCAAGCACGCCACCAGTTTGAGACTTTTCATAATGGTTGGATCCGACCAACCCAGAAGCAATGAGAAATCAGGGTGAGACAAGAAATCAACAGCAACTCTTCGGCAATGTACACTGCACCTTCTTCCAAGACTGGAAGAGAGTTCTACGAATAGCAGACGTGTTGCTGCCATCCAGGAGAAAGCCGACGCTCTGCTCTGGGGAAGCCGATTTGTTCTTCTGGTCTACTTAGGGGCCATTTAGGGTCATAGACCCAGAGCTGGAAGGGACCCCAGGTGCCGTCCAGTCCAATCCCCAGGTAGGTGAAGTGAGTGCCCAGTCACACAGGTAGTAAGCATCAAAGGCAGGATTTGAATCCAGTTCTTACTATGCAAGGGCCACTGACATCTATACTATACTAAAAAAAAAAAATCCTATTAGCCTAAAAACATTAATTAACTATCAAATCTGACTTTACTTTCCACCATCAATGAGATTTTTATCTGGGCTCATAGCACCCAGGCTTTGCTAGGTGTCATTAGCTAATGTTCCTAATTAACTAACCAGAGTGGTTGTTACCTGATGAAGGCAGCACAGCTAGGCAGTGGCAGAACTCTGATCACGCAGAGAGCTTTCAGAACTTCCCACCTCTTAAGAGTGGTCTTTTTTTTTCTTCCTTGAGGTCCTAATTCTCTCTATACTCTCTTTTCATTCTAAAAATGCTCTTCATTCTAAAATATATCCCTCAGGGTACCATACAGGGCCATAGTGGAAAGAAGACAGGACTGGGAGATTTGAGCCTTGGATTCTAGTCTAACCTTTGTCACTAAAATAGCTGCATGGCTTCAGCGCGATGCTAGAATTGGAGTCAAAAGACCTGAGTTCAAATCCTGCCTCCGATACTTCCTAGTTGGGTGACCTTGATTATAGGTTAATTACCTAACCTGTTTCTTCAACAACATCAAGCATTCACTAAGAGTATACTGTGTGCTTGGCTCTGTCGGTTTCAGAAATAGTTTTTGGTCTCATAGAGTTTGCCAGGGCAATAGAAATATATACAGAGAAACAAATACAAGTTATTTTGAAGAAAGAGAGAGACAGAGGGAGAGAGAGGGAGGAAGAAAGGAAGGAAGGGAGGGAGGGAGGAAAAAGGAAAGGAAGAAAGAGAGAGGGAAAGAAAGAGAGAGAAAAAGGAAAAATGAGAAAGACACAGAGAGAGAGAGAGAGAGATGGAAGGAAAGAGAGGGAAAACTAACAACTGGAGGTGGGGTAGACTTCAGGGAAGGTTTCACGTAGAAGAACTCTGAAAGTAACAAGCATTCTTAGAGGCATAGGTGAAAAGGGTACATTCCAGACATACAAAGGCACAAGTGACAAGAGATGGGATGCTGAGTTCAGAGAACAATGAGTACACTACTTTTTGCTGGAACAGAGAGCACATGATGGGGAATAGTATTAAATGTCTTGAAAGGTAGGTTTAATACCAGATTGAGAAGTTTGTATTTTTTCCCCCTGGTGAGCCACTGAAGACTTTTGAGCAGATGTCATACCTAATCCTTTGGAAAATTATTTTGGCAGCTGTGTGGGAGATGGGATGGAATGGAAAGAGAAGAGCCTAGAAGACCAGTTAAGAAGCTGCTATAGTACTAGGTAAGAGGCAACGAGGGCTAAAGTAGGGGACAAAGGAGTGGAGAGAAGAGCCTGCTAGCATAAACCATGCCAAGATGGAGATTTAGAGGATATTTGAAGCTTCCACTCTGTTGAGAATCCATTTCCCATCAGTTTCAACCACTATATTCCCATAAATAGGGAACTCCCAAGTCATCTGAGGTAAGTCTAGTTGGATAGAGAGTCGTATGCTATAAGCAGCATTAGATGACTTTTCATATTAGTTACTGCACATTGAGTCATAGTTGCCTGGTAGGAAATTAGAGTCAGATCACAGAGAGAATTATGAAGGCATTCCACATGTGCCTCTGTACCACACACGCAGTAAGACCCTGCTCACTCTCCACCCACAGTATTCTCAGGAATCGAACATGCAGAGAATGCCAGACTTGTGAAGGTAAAGAAACTGAATCCTGCTTGAGAAGAGTCAGAAACATCATGAGCCTAAAATTCAGCACATGATACATTAGATATGAGAGAAATTTCTGCCTGGAAGGATTGCTAAACATAAGTGACTAGGGAATATGGTGGAATCACCTTATTTGGTAATGTTTGAAGGATGAAAAGTGTTATTCATCACTGTAATTAAGTGTGATCTTTCCTAAAAGGAGAGAGGAAGGGATGGACCAGATAACTTTTCTATGTATCCCCTACAGCAAGAAATATAGTGATTTACCATCAGTTCATCCCTCCTTCTTCTCCACTCCTGCCATGTCCTCACTTTCCTCCCTTCACAATCTTGAACCTATAGTATATAAAATTCAACTACAGTATAGTCTGTCCTCTACTCCAGAAACCTTTGACCTCTTGCCTTAGTACTGTTCAAGCTTTGCCAAACCCTAACCCTATCCACCAACCCTGTTTTCTGATTCTATACTACCATTGAATTTGCCTGGAAAAAGTCATACAACCCTAGGAACTGAGTCCACTCCAAATTCTTGTTTTCTAATCTCAGCTGGACTCATTGTTAAATGGAGAGCCTTTTATTCTTTTTTTAAAATTGTATTTATTTTATTCATTTTGTGAAAAAAATTTCCATAACATAGTAGAAAAAAGATGATTACTCATGAAACTACAAATCCATTATGTACAACTTGTTATTCCTTTTAAGTATATAATAAAGTTATCATGTAAATTTCTTTTTTCTTTTTTCTTGCCTATGTATGTATATATGTATCTATACATGTCTATATGTGTATATATGTATATGTGTATGTGTGTATGTGTGTGTATATACACACACATATATACATATATATGTATATGTATGTGTGTGTATGTATGTGTGTATGTGTGTGTATATATATATATATATATATATATATACACACACACATATATATCTCCAACTCTAATCTCTTTCCTGAGCTCTTGTCCTGTATCTCCTCCAACCAAGTGTCCTGTAGGCATCTTTTTTTAATTTAAAATTTTTTTCTAATTGACTAAACTATGTTTTCTCTCTACAATTACCTCCACTGGGGAGGGGAGGGGAACCCTTGTAGCAAATATTCATAGTTAATCAAAATAAATCCTAGCATTGGCCATATCAAATAATAATAACATATTTCATTCTGCATCCTGAGGTTATCCACATCCTTTTCAGGGATAGGTAATATGCTTCATCACTGGTTCTCTGGAATTATGATTAGTTATTGCATTGATCAGAGTTGTAAAGTTGTTTGTTTTTAAAGTGTTGTCATTAGGGGCAGCTAGGTGGCGCAGTGGATTCAGGAGGACCTGAGTTCAAATCCGGCCTCAGACACCTAACACTTACTAGCTGTGTGACCCTGGCCAAGTCACTTAACTCCATTGCCTAGCCCAATCAATCAATCAATCAATAAAGTGTTGTCATTGTATAAATTGTTCTCCTGGTTATGCTCACTTCACTTTGCAACATCAGCTCATGTGAGTCTGCCCAGGTTATACTAAAACTGTGCCTTTCATTGCTTCTTGTGGCAAAATAGTATTCTTTTACATTAATATAATATAATTTGCTTAGCCATTCCCCATTTTATGGATACCCCTTTAGTTTTTAGTTTTCTATAATAAAAGGAGCTTCTGCAAATATTTTTACACATATGGGTCCTTTTCCTCTTTCTTTGATCTCTTTGGCATATAAGGCTAACATAGAGGTATTGCTAGGTAAAAGGGTATGCATAGGTTAGTGACTTGGGGTCAGAGTTCTAATTTGATTTCTAGAATGACTAAACTTACTCACAGCTCTACCAACAGGGCATTTTTGTGCCTATTTTCCCACAGCCCCACCAACATTTGTCATTTTCCCTTTTTGTCATCTTTGTTGATCTGATGGGTGAAAACTAGAACCACGTTGTCGCTTTGATTTGCATTTCTTTAATTATTAGTGATTTGGAGCATTTTTTTCATATGGCTTCTGTTAGTTTTAATTTCTTCCTTTGAAAACTATTCATATCCTTTGACCATGTATCAACTGGAGCTGTAAATATCTTTCAAAACACAAAACATTACTTTGATAGATTCTTTTTGTCTTTATATCATATTTATTTCTGAATCCATCCCTCCACCCAGTGAGTTATTCATTATGATAAAGTTTTAAAATGAAAGAAAAAAGTAGTTCAACAAAAGCCCACCAACACATCAAACATATCTGACAGCATTTGCAAAATTGAATACCCAAAGTCCCCTGCCTCTACAATGAAGGGAGGGAGATGCATTTTCTCAACTCTCCTCTGCAGAGCCAAGCTTGATCATCACATTTATGTAGCATTTGGTTTCATTTTATTGGACCTTAAGTTTATATTGTTGTTGTTATCGCGCATAGTGTTTTCCTGGTTCTGCTAAATAACAACTCACTTTACCCACCTTATTTTATTTGAGCCTCAAAACAATCCTGGGAAGTATAATGGTATTATCCACATTTTATAGGTGGGAAAACCGAGTCTCAGAAAGATTAAGTAATGCTGCTAGTGGTCAGAGGTAATATTTGAATTTGGGTCTTCAGGGCTCCAAATCAGGCACGCTCTCCAATATATCACTCTGCCTTTCACTGCAGTCATCTTAAACTCATGTTCAAAGTAGTGCTCATGATCTTCCTCCAGTCCCCCTGTCCCTCCTCCAAACTTTCCTACTTCTGTCAAGGGCACCATTACCCTCACCTTATGAGCTCAGGTTCCTAATCCCAGCCTCATCTCCACACTTTCCATTCCCTCAACTCCCATATCCAATCAGCTGACAAGTTTTATTGATTCTACCTCCACAATCATCATCCCTCTCTCTCTCTATTCACACAGTTATCACCCTAGTTCAGATCTTTCTCTCATTGAGGAGTGCCACAGCCTCCTAACTGTACTCCCAGATTCCAGTATCTCCCCTCTCCAATCTATTCTCTACATATATGCCAATATAATTTTCCTAAAACACAAGTTTGACCTTGTCACTCCCTTACTTAAGAAGCATAAGTGACCCCTTATTGCCTCTAGGACAAAATAAAAACTCCTGTTTACTACCTATATGACCCTGGTCAAGTCACTTAAGCTCTGTACTTCAGTTTCCTCCTTCGAAAAAAATCATATGGGGACAGGAGGAGGGGAGGTAGAATTAAATAGCCTATGAGGTCTCTTCTGCCTCTCAATCTATGATCCTTTCCCCTCAAGAAGTACCCAATAAATGTTTGAGAGGATTTGGAAAAATTGGGACACTAATTCATTGTTTGTGGAATTGTAAAATGATCCAACGATTTCGGAGAGCAATCTGGAATCATGCCCTAAGAGTTATTAAACTACCTATATATACTCTTTAGGTATAATAAGAGAACATTGTATCTAGTTACAAGCAATATTGTTTTAAGAATGACTTCAAGTGAATAAGTTATTTTGTCTGTCATAAACACCTAAACTAACTATAAAGGACATTTGAAGACACTATCTGCATCCAGAGAAAGAACTGATAAATAGAAGTATATACAGAACAATTTTACATATATACACATATATATATACATAAATATATATATATATATACATATATATGCCTATTTTGTATCTAATGGTAGCCATCTAAGGGTGGGGGGGGGCCGAGGGAAGAAAAAAAAAGGGAAAAATTTTACATGATAATTTTGTTTTATTTTGAAAGGAATAGCAAGTTGTGTATAGTAGATTTGCAGTTTCATGTACAATAGTTTTCTTTATTTTACTATGTTATGGAAATTCTTGTTCTATTCCATAAATTTAAAATAAAATAAAATAAATTAAAAAAAAAAAAGAAGTACCCATCATCTGTGTCTGAATACTTTCTGGGAAAGTTTGGCCCTGCTTAAGAGTCTCTAATAATCAAACTGACATTGAAGAGCAAACATCTAGCTTGTTGAAATAACACAGAGGCACCCACCAAAATGTTCAGCAACTGTCCATATTGGATAATGGAACCAAACACCAGAGGGCACCCTGGGCACCATGACAGCTGGGAAGACACGCAGTCCCCCATGTTGCAGATCCCAGCACTCTCCAGAAATGTCTCATCACTTCTCACATTCCCCCACACCTTCTGTGAGGTAAAGTGAGGACATTTATACAGATGGCAAAACCAAGGTACAGAGAACAGAAGTGAATTTCACAATAACCCAGAAAAAAAGAACTTAATTCAATTCAAGTGAATTCATCAACCACTTATTAAATGGCCACAAGAGATATAAAGGTAAAAATGAACCAAGACCATCCAAAAAAGAGTTTACATTCTATTAGGGGAGTGGGATATGGATTTGTAAACTTGAGAAAGGAGAGAAGAGTAAAAACTCAAAGATCAGGAAACATTTTACAAAAGTGGTGGCACCTAAGATGAACTTTAAAAAGAGATAAGAATCTTTAGAGGTCAAATTGAGGCCTTCCAAGCATGGGAGATAGCTTGTAAAACCACCCAGAGACAGGAGATAGAAGGTGAAGTTTGAGGAAGAACTGGTGGGTCACCCTGACTTGAACGGAGAGAGGAGGAGACTCTAGGAATTCTGCAAGACAGAAATCAATGACCTATGAGCAAATTCCAGGCTTGAAGAACACCGTGATCAAAGACATGGAAATGGAAGGAGCAGCTAGGTGGTGGAGGGAATACAGCGCCAGTCCTGGAGTCTTGAGGACCTGAGTTCAAATCTGGCCGCAGACACTGTATGCTTACTAGATGTGTGACCCTGGGCAAGTCACTTAACCCCATTGCCTAGCCAAAAAAAAAAAAAAAAGACATGGAGATGGGAGATGGAATGTTGTATGTGAGAAACAGCACCAAAGACAGTTTGACCAGATTATGGAATATGTGAAAAGGAGTAAGCCTAAAATGGAAGGTTGGAGCCAGATTATGACAAACAGAAAAGTTCACATTTTGTGCTACAGGCAACAGAGAGACACTGAAAACTTTTAAGTAGGAGTGACATGTGACATCATCAGATCCATGCTTACGAATATCATTTTGATAGTTGTTTGTAGGGTGGATTAGAGAGGGGAGACACAAGAGTCAGAAAGATAAATTAGAAAAATATAAAATAAAGAGAAATTGTAAGAGTCTGGGCCCAGGGCCTCTTAAACTTTTTCCTCTCGGGACCCCTTTTTACATTTCAGCAGCTGGCATGGTGTTGTGTGGCCTGAGGGCATGCACGGTGCAAAGTGCACATGCTTTGTATTCAGAACCAAGACTGCAGTGAAGTCGCCCAGCGCAACACCAACAAGCACTGCCAGGAACACCTCGGACTCATTATGCGTTTGATTTTTAATTACTTTTTGGTGGTTGCACATGGTCAGGACCCACAGTTGAAGAAGTGCTGGGAGAGATGTCAGAGGTCTGAACTAGGGTGGTAGCCCTGTGGGTGGAGAGAGGGAATGAATGTGAAAGGTAGCATGGGGGTGGAGTTAACAAAACTTGGCATTTGGTCGGCTGTGTAGAGGGAGAGAGAGCAAAGAACTGAGGATGCTTTTCAGGTTGCTAACCTGGATGATGGGAAAGATGGTGGTAACTGGGGCAGAGACAGATCAATTAGGAAAAGGAGTGGTTTTGAGGCCAAGATACCAATAGATGCAGTCTCAACAGGAACTTAGGGAGCAAACATCTCTGAAAAGCTAAAGTAATGTAGATATAGGCATGCTGATAATAGGTTAGAGATAAAACCATATCTATTTCCATCAATCTTTGACTTATTCATTCACAAGTCTCCTTTATCTTCCACATTACCCTGCCTAGCAAGCACTTTCAGAGTCTCTTTTAGTGACTGGCCTGGAAAAGGAACCTTACCCCAGGAAGTTGATATTGAACACATATCTGTGAGTCATCCATCTGCTACAGATAAGTTATGATTCTGCAAATAAATGGCACTTCCTCTCTAACTTTGCTTTCTATATTCGAGTTGGCATAGCACTAATTATTGCTGGGAAAATACAGGTATCTTTTTTTAATTGTCCCCTTAAATAAATCATATTTTCAATAATGCCAGTGAAGAATCAATAAAATCACTGACTCGCTAAATATTAAGATGAGGTTTCAAAGATCATGTGGTTCAAACCACACCTGAAGTAGGAGAAGGACTCCTAGCTGAAGGAAAAGGAGGAATTAAAAGGAAAAACCTGTAGTGAAAAAGGAGCAGAAATAGGACTCTAGAAAGAGAAAAGGAGGAACAGCTTGAAAAGACAAATGAAGTAAACCAAAGTAAGTAAAATAAGTTGGCAAGGCAATGTAAGCAGTCAGTAAGACAAAGGAAAGGATGTTACATATGTGTAGTCATCAAGGTGATATGGTGCTAACAGGATAAGGTGTTAAAAATCCATGGAACCAAATAAACTAAGAAGGAAAGTGATAGCTCTAGACCCCCACTGTGCCATAAGAAAGGATGACTGAAGAATTCAGAGGGGGGAAAAAACTCTTATAAAATGATACAGAGGAAAGTAATAGCTAGGAAAAGTAATATATACTATGACTACATAATGTTAGCATCAAGAACAATGAAACAAAACACCACTTAATTAGAATGATCAAGCTTGGCCCCAGAGAACACACGAGAAAGTTTTCATTGAAAGAAATGGGGAGCAATGGTTGTCAAATATTGAATGTACCATCAGACGCATTCAATGTGTTGGGGTTTTACTGAACTGTTTTTCCTTTAACTTTTGTTTTTTTAATCTTTAATATACAAGAAGTTTAATTGAATAGGCAGAGAAGAGGAGATATTTGGAAAGGAACATGACACAAAAACAAAAGTTGTTAATAAAAATATAATTTTTAAAGCTTGGCATTATCTTGTAAGAACAGCATCAGGACCACTAACACTCAGAACAAGGCGAGAAGAGCCAAGAGGGAAGACATGCTCAACACTCATTTATTTTCTTTTTTTCTCTACCAAGGAGAATGATCTTTGGACTAGAAAGGACAGCATGAAACAGGTAAAATCCAAGATTAGGAGGCACATAAAAACATAACACCTGGCTGACTGAGATGAGTTCAAGTCACCAGGCCAAGGAAAACTACATCACAAGATACTGAATGAGCTTGAGGAAATGATTGCTAAAAGATCATGGTGAATGAAGGCAGTGTCATTGGATTGGAGAAAGACAAATGTCCCAATTTTTCAAAATAAACAAACAAAATAGGAAGGGATTGATTCTACAAATTATAGGCCAGTGAATGGGTCAATTACTGGAAAAATTCTAGACTTTTTATTAAAGAAAGAATGGTGAAAAGAATACAGGGATGACAAAGAACCATTATGGCTTTATCAAGATCATATCTTACCAAACAAACCTCATTTCCATTTTTTACAAGGTAACTAGAGGGATAGATTAGGGAATTGTTATAGCTATCTCTGACAGTGGTTGGAGGTAGAGAGTTGTTTGCCGGAAAATAAATACTAGCTACTCCCTCTCTCAAGCCCCCATCATCTTGTGCCACTACTTCTCAACTCTCATCAAGAATCCTAAGCATGAGATTTTTTTCCCCTTAGTAAATGCTCTCTCTCACACACACACACACACACACACTGCCTCTCTGAAGGGTTTTTTAAACCTGCCCAAGAGAGGGAATTGAGGAAGGAATTTATCCAAGGCCACTATCTCTGTAGGACTTCCTCCTACTTAATCAAACCTTCATCTCCCATCAACCAGTTGGCTCATTTGTGCCCAGGGGAATCCAACATGATCTGGATTCATTTTGATCTCTGTTTGTCAAGAGGTTACTAATATGCTATCAATAAAAATCACTTTGGTTTGCCTTGAGCCCACAGCTCAGCCAATTAGAGAAGGAATCAATCCATATTTGTGTGTGTGTGTGTGTGTGTGTGTGTGTGTGTGTGTGTGTGATTATGACAACCCTTCTCAGGTGGCTTGCCCTTCCCTTTCCCTCAGGAAAAGAAGTCCTGTTTAGAAATCACAATTTGCTCAAGTCAATCCATATGACCATGAATCCTTTGAGGATCAAGGAGAGGAAGATTATGAAAATCTCAACCTTGATTAGCAGGTGTCCATCCCTAGCATATACAGGGTGTTCCAAAAGTCTTAATCTCTAATAGATTAAAACTAAACTAACATTTTTGGGACACCCTGTATATCACCTTGGTACCTGAAAGGGTGTTGTTATATACACTTTAGCTAGAGTTTAGCAAAACATTTGAATGCCTCTCAAGCTAGTTTTGTGGAAAAGATGGAGAGGTTTAGGCTAGACAACAGTACTGTCAGTTGGATTAGGCTCTGACTAAATGTCCTGATTTGAAAGGTAGTCCAAAAAGATCATCAAATACTAGAACACTGGGCCAAATCTAATAGGGAGAAATTTAATAGTGATAAAAAGAAATGGATGAGATCATAAAAAATAAAATAATGTTGATCAAAGTAAAATGAAATAATGAGATGGAAGATTTTTTGCAACAAAATCAATGCATCTAAGATAAGAATAGAAATTGTTGACTAGGAAAATATCTTTGCACCAGATTTCTCTGATATCTAATCTATGTGTGTGTATACACATATGTATATTTGTATACAGATTAACACAAATATATAAGACCAAAAGACATTCTCCAATGGATAAATAGCCAAAGGATATTAACAAACAATATTCAAAAGAAGAGTTGTAAGCTATTAACAACCACATGAAAGGTTTGTTCCAAAAATTCAACTGTACAAGTTAAAGATGGATGAGCCATGGATAGATAGCATTTCAATCGGAAAAAAAAAAAAATAGAGGATTTGAGGAGACTAAGATCAACAAGTTCATTAGCATTAATTAAGTGCTTACTGTTGTACCAGGCACTGTGCTACAAGCTCAATATAAGTCAGTAGTGTTATCTGATAGTCAAAAAAACTAACTTGACCTTGGGCTACATTAAGAGAGGGATAGCTTCTAACACTAGGGAGGTGATAAACCTGTTGTAGTCCAGTTTGGTCATGCCTCATCTGGAATATTGCTTTCACTTCAGGGCACCACATTTTAGGATGCATGTGATAAGGTGGGGGGCATCCAAGATAGTGAAGGACTTTGAAATTCTGATTGAAGGAAAACTAGTTCAAAGACCTGGGCTGGGGGTATTAGCATGGAGAAACTTAAGGGTGATTGAATAGCTATACCCAGGTACTTGAAGAGGGCATCAGTGTAGGAAATAGTATGGTACAATGGCTCTGGAGTCAGAGGTCTTGTCCAGTTTTTTTTCAGTCACGCCCATCTCTTTGTGACCCCATTTGGGGTTTTCCTGGCAGAGATCCTGGAGTGGTTTGCCATTTCTTTCTCCAGCTCATTTTAAAGATGAGGAAACTGAGGCAAAGAGAGTTAAGTGACTTGCCCAGGGTCACACAGCTAATAAATGTCTTGAGTCCACATTTGAACTCAGGAAGCTGAGTCTTCCTGACTCTAGGCCTGGTGCTGTATCTACTGTGCCACCTAGCTGCCCTTGGGTTCTGATACCACCTCTGATGCTTACTACCTGGGTGACCTCAACAAGTCATTTTACTTTGGCCTCAGTTTCCTCACCTATAAAATGAAAATGTTGGACTAGATGGCCTTTGAGGTCTCTTTCTGCCTTAGATCTGTGATCTTCTTATTCCTGGACATTATGCTTCTCTTAAAGCAGCTCAGGGTTGAATAAGAGCAATTAGGCTTGCACAGTGGATAGAGCACTGGCCCTGAAGTCAGGAAGACCTGAGTTCAAATCCAGCCTCAGAGAAAACACTTAACTTTTACTAGCTGTGTGACCCTGGGCAAGTCACTTAACCCCAATTGCCTAAAAATTAAAAAATAAATAAATAAAAAAAAATAAAAGTATTCTTTGTTTTAAAAAAAAAACCGAATTAGGCTTTTCCTATTTGGCCCCAGAGAATAGAACTACAGGACTAGGAGCAACAGGTAGAGATTGCAGGGACAGATTTAGGCTTAAAATAAGAAACAACTTTATAATAATTAATTATATACAGAATCTTCATAGATTTAGAGGTGGAAGAAACCTAGTGAAATTCTTTCATCTCACAGACGGGGTACGATTGAGGTTAAGAGACTTGTCCAAGGTCAAACAGGTAACAAATAGCAGAGTTAGGACCAGACCCAGGTCTTCAGACTCCAAATGCATCATGCGGGCTCCCATTCAAAAGTAGAGGGAGGCAGCTACCTGGCATTGTGGATAGTTTGCTGGAGTGGGAGTCAGGAAGACCCCAGTATGAGTCCTGTTTCAGATGCTTACCAGCGGTGTGACACTGGGAAGAATGACCTCAGGAGCCTCCCCTCCACACTAAACAAAGAAGCCACAGGGAAGCTCAAAAAACCCTGAATTACCCCAACAGAGTAAGACCAGCAGTAACAGTGGAGGGAGGGAGTGGAGTGTTGTAAATCAACCAACCTCCAAAACTCTAGTCTTTCTTTTCCCCTACTTGCATGAATCAGCACCAATGTCTTATGTCTAGGATCCTTACTCCCTTCCCCCAATGCCTGGTCCAATTAGGCCAAGCTAAGAACCCTATAAAAAATGCACTAGACTTTCCTGGTTGGGGGAGAGGAGTACAGTATCCCCTCTGACACCCCGGTGGAGTGCACCCAATTCCTCTGGGTTGTCCTAAAGGACCGGACCTGTTTCCACCATCCTTCCTGACTGTTCTTTGTACTAAACTAAGCCCCCTCATAAAACTAGCTTTCTTTACTATACTGTTGTGTGTTCCATGTTTCCTTGTAGTGGATCTTGGCATTCCAAACCTTCCTGAGTCTTCATTAAGACACTGGGTGAGTCACTTAGCTTCTCTCAGATTCAATTTCTTCATCTGTAAAATGGGGATAATGACAGCACCTACTTCACTGGGTTGACATGAGGATCAAATAAAATTATATATATATATATATAGATTACCTTGCAAATCTTAAAGCACTATAAGTTATCTATTATATCAGTAAACTATTTGTAGTATTGTAGGAATTTCCTAGCCTGGGTTCCTTGAGAGCCCAGGAGGAATCTTATCCCCCATCACATCTGAAATTTTGGGGAAGGGAGGCCCTTACACATTGGGTTTTTTAGACTCACTTAGAATACACAACAGGGCAACTAGGTGGCAACATGGTTCATAGATCTCTGGGCCTGGAGTCAGGAAGACTTCTCTTAAGTGAGTTCAAATCCGGCCTCATATACTTAGGAGCTGCGTGACCCCGGGCAAGTCACTTAACCCTATTTGTCTCAATTCCTCATCTGGAAAATGAGCTGGAGAAGGAAATGGCAAATCACTCCAGTATCTTTGCCAAGAAAAACCCCAAATGGGGTCACAAAGAATCAGACATAACAACCGAACAACAAACAACACAAATACACACAATGCAAATAAGGAAAGCTGTACAAGCAAGGTTGTAGGAGTGACTACGGGACAAGTTTGTTCCTCTGGGAAATACATTTCTCTGATGTTAGTCTTATCAGAATCCCCTGTATTGACAGGAAATCTCTTAGGATGGTAGAGGCCCCTTTTAAATTAGAATCATTCTTGTTTATCCTGTTGCAGCCAGTAGGAAGAGAAGCAAATGATAAACCCTACAATTCTGTGTCCTTGGTCCCAGGTTACTTTATCTGGGGAGAACGTTTCCCCCAAACACACCCAGGTCTGATCCCCTGACTCCTATGGACTATTTGTGTGATCTTAGACAAGCCTCTTACCCTCAGCTGCACCTCATCTGTGATCCACGGGGGTTGGACGAGGTCTCTTCCATCTCCAAATCTATGGAGATTCCATAGTTAGCTCGAATTGTTAGGAAGTTGCTCCATAGCAGGTACTGTATTTCACTCTCTGGAGGTCTTATTCACAGATAAGCCAGATGCCCACATTTCTGCTGTCTCGTAGAGAGCGTTTTGTCTAGTAGAGTTGGACCAGATGGCTCTCGGAGCCCCTTTCACCTTTCACACTCTGTGCTTCTACGGACAGGATTCCTCTTTACAACACTTCCCCAAATGGCCACCGAGCTGGATTCTACTGGTCCTCAGTGGAAACTTAAGCTCAAGAGAGATGATGATTGTACCCCATTGCTTTTTTCAATAGCTCTCAATGTCTGGATGCTTTTCTTTTCCCCTAAGCCTTTCTTCCTTTAATTTCTACCTATTAAAGCCAGATGAAGAAGCTGAGACTCGGAGATCATAAGTACCTTAGCCAAGGTCATACAGTTAGTAAGTGTCAGAGGCGGGATCTGATTCTGGCTACAGGGCCTGAACTCTCTCTATGTGCCATGCTCACCCATTCACGGTGGGGGGGGGGGGTCCTCTCCACCTATGTGTATTTTTATCATTTTGCTTCCAAAAGGATTTCCCTAAGCTTCGAAAGATGGCAGATTTAGAGAGGGAAGAGAACTTGGGAGCCATGGAGTCCAATCCCATCACTTTATAGATGAGGAAACTGAGACACAAGGAGGCTAAGTTGACTTGCCAAGAGCCAGCCAGCTAGTAAGCATCTGATAGGAGATTTGAACCTAAATCCTCCGGACTCTTTTCCTTTTTTAAAATTTATTTAATTTTTAATTTATGGAATAAAACATGCATTTCCATAACAGCATAATAAAAAGATAACGGCACATGAAACTGAAAATCTATTATGTACTTGCTATTCCTTTTAAACATAAATATATATATCATATAATTTTCTTTTTTTCTTCCATCCTCCCTGCCCTGCCCTAGAGATGGCTACCATTAGACATGTGTGTGTCTATATGTATGTCTATATGCATATATATAAAATGATTCTATGCATACTTCCATTTATCAGTTCTTTCACCATTCACCACCTAAAAGGGACAGCAGGAGAAAAACTTAAAGGAATGTCATAGCCTCCTGACTCTTTTCATGCAACTTTTCTGAGACCATACAAGTATTGGGCAATAGTTGTTAGCTTGTTGCAAAACCACACACATTTATTGAGGACCTACTATTTGTCAAGCTCTGGGCATGAAGGGTATGTAAAATAATCAGCAGCATTACACTTGACCTGGGCTTACCACTACCCTCATAGGATAGCCTGGGGCTGGAGGTTATTAGAATCTAAATCTGCCTACTGACATATCACAACGAGAAATTATGACTCAATGGATCTACAAGGTCCCTTGTAGCTCTGAAACTCCATGAGCTTATGATTTCTCCCTCGTTCACAAGTTAGAAGGCACGAGGTTTTCAGGGAGATGGCGTTAATCAGCCTTGATGAATCCCAACCCAGTCAAGTTGTCTCGGGCTCTCATTTATTGCTCCTCTCAGCCCGGCTGCTTAAACAATTATGTTTGTCCTCATATTTTCTTTGTCAATACTTCCTCCAGCAGCCAAAACAAGCATTACAGAAACACACCAGCTCCAGAACAGAGCGGGAAGAAAGAGGAAGAAAATTAAAACATCACCAAACAACATGTGGGACACAGGAAAAAAGAAATTCACTCTCTGAAAAAAAGTAAATCCAACCCCTCACTCTTACACCCCATAATCTCCCCACCACCCTTTTAAAAACAAAACAAACACACGTTTAAAAAAAAAAAAAGAGCATTTCTTAAACCTGGGATTACTGCCAGAGGGTCAAGGATACTGGCTGATTCAAGCCCAGGCCCCTTCCGGCCCTATCTCCTCCCTCCCAGAGCTGAGGGAGGTTGTTTCAGACCTACCCTCTATGGGCCCCAAAGCCCTCCCTCCCAGAGAAACCACAGCTCCAGCTGTTAAGACTTCCCATTCCTGTAGCAGATGCATCAACCTCTCTGGGATTTGTGTATAGGAAGGTATTTAGGAGGGTTGGCTAGGGGCCCCAGAGGTGTTGCAGCTGGTAAACTTATGGAACCAATAAACCACCAAGAGACAAAAGAGGCCAAGCAAAAGGAGAATTGTCACGATGGTTGAAAAAGAAGACTGAAAAGTCTTATTCTGGTGAAGGAAAACGACTGGAGCCAAAGGGAAGCTTGAAAGGGGGGCCATAAAAGACCTGAAGGAGAGATAAGATAATGGACTACTCTGGGTTTTGCTTTAAAGTCACCAACTAATGCAAGAGGAGCCACCTATAATATAAATGTCCTTTTGATTTTTGGTGAGATCTAGGCACCTATCAGAACTGACACCTACTCCATTATCAAGGGCCAAAGCCTAAAGCAAAAATGTTAAGCCAGTGAAATTTATCTTTGGAATCCTCCCACCTCCCATTTTTGGTCCCTCTCCTACTTCTGGGCAATTCCAGGTCTTTATCGAATTTTCTATATGCCCAAACTTACACCCCCTACATACACACTGGTGTCCTAACCAAGCCCCTCCTTTTCCACTCAAAAATTCTTTCTATCTACACCTTTTTGTGCAAAAACTTATCGGTAAGACACATAGGTGTTTGAAGGAAACTATTCTCATTGGGCTGATTCACACTAAATTGTGAATGACTGATAGCCTCATTTATATTTTCATTTTTAAAGAGCTGAGAAGCGGACTACTAGTGGACAAAGAGCTGGCCTTGGAACCAGGAAGACGAGTTCAAGATGCCCCTGTGACACATACTGGCTATGTGACTTTGGGCAAGTTGTTCAACTAAAATCACTCTCTCCAAAATACTAATGATGTTTTAGTTGTCAAAACCAATGACTTTTCTTCATCCTCATTCTTTACCTCTCTGCAGTCTTTGACACTGGGGATCACCCTTTCCTTGTTACTCTCTTCTCTCTAAGTTTCCATGATACTACTTTCTCCTGGTTCTCCTACCTAGGACACCACTCCTCATTCTCCTTTGATGGATCTTCAAGCAGTTTATGCCCACTAACCATGAGTCCCACAGGACTCTGTCCTGGGCCTTCTTCTCTTCTCCTATACTATCTAAACATGGTGATCTCATCAGCTCCCATGGATTTAATTATCATCCCTAGGCTGATGATTCTCAAATCTACTTAACCAGTACTAAAACTTCTCTGTTGATCTCCAGTCTCACATCTCCATTTGCTTATTAGACTTCTCAAACTGGATGATCAGTAAACATTTTAAACTCAACTTGTCCAAAAATTTCTCCTTAAACCCTCCACCTCTTCCCACCTTCCCTATTACTCTCAAGTGCTCCACCATCCTCCCAGTCCCCCAGATTCACAACCTAAGAGTCATCCTTGATTCCTTACTATTCCTTACCCCCATTATCCAATCTGTTTGCCAAGGCCTGTCAATTTCATCTTTTTAATATCTTTTGAATAAGCCTCCTTCTCTCCTCTGACATTGCAACCATCCTGATACAAGCCCTTATCACCTCATACCTGAGTACTGCCATAACCTGCTGATGGGTCTGCCTAACTCAAGTCTCTCCCCACTCCAGTCCACCCTCCGTTAGGCCATCAAAGTGATCATCCTAAAGCACAGATCTAACAATGGTACCCCATCATTCAGTAACCTCCAGTGTCTCCCTATCAGCTATAGGATCAAATATAAAATTCTATCTGATATTCAAAGTCCTTCATAACCTACCTACCCACACACACACCTTTCTAGTCTTCTTGTACCTTGCTCCCCACCATGTACTTTTCTATCCAGTGACACTGGCCGCCTGGCTATTCATCCAACATTCCATCTTCCAACTCCTGGCATTTTCACTGGATGCCCTCCATGTTTTGATACTAATCCCTCTTTATCTCTGTCTGCTGGTTTCCTTCAAGCCCCAGCTAAAATTCAACCTTCCACAGGATAACTTTTCCCTATCCTTATTCTAGAGCCTTCCCTCTGTTAAGTATTTCCTATTTATCCTATGACATAGGACCTACATTGTTACTGTTCATCCTTCATTTTTGAAAAAGACCGATCCTTGACTCCTAACTCTCACTCCATCCCATCACCATGTTCAATCAGTTCTCAAATTTTGTCATTTCTACCTTCATAACATCTCTACTACATGTTCCCTTCTTCCCTCTCGTATTGCAACCACTCTGGTGCAGGGCCTTATCACCTCATACCTGGACTATGGTAATGGCCTTCTAGTTGGTCTCCCTGCCTCATCTCTGCCCACTTCAGTCCATCCTCTACTCATCTGTGAAAGTGATCTTCTAAAGTGCACGTCCTGGAAACAGCTTTGTCTCCTTTTAGGGAAAATAAATCCTGGTTGCAGGAGGGAAGGAGGAGGCATGGGCCTAACCCATGTTGCAGGGAAATTCTGGTAGTCCTATCACAGGGGCATTCTTCCTAGGTTCTGTTAGCTGGATATGATGGCTATGATTAAAGAGTTGTCAACATGCCCTTATCAGACAGAGGTTCTAGTAACTAACCTTTGAAGACAAGAAATGATGTTACTCCTAGGTAGTCTTGAAGAGATGATACCCCAGATTTAGTAGCAGGGAGAAATACCCAACAGCCACCATGAGAGTATCTGAGACCAACAGGGACTACCATGCCCATGGAAACAGCAGAAGAGTGCCCAGCTGAGTCTACATGCCCGGCAGCCACCAGCAAACCAGTGGGGATCAGTGAAAGAACCACTAAAGACACTACAATGTGGAGGAAAATTGGTTTGAGAATGGGGAAAAAATTAAGTCACTTCAAGGACTCCCAGTTTAGCTCTACTATGTATATACATATACAACCCCTAGTGGCCTGAAAAAAATCATTCAAACTCCCTAAGGAGAGAATAGAAAAGATTATGAGGGTTTCTCTTCCAAACTCCCTAGGTCCCAGGACAACTCCCACTTGGTCATTGTTTGGACCCTGATTGGCTCAGAGTGATGTAAATAGCAATTGTTTCTGTTTTGGCCAGAAACCCTGAAAGTCTCCCCCTCCCAGATCGATTTTTTTTTTAACTTGGTAAAAAAGACCATTCTTAGCCTCATTTCTTACCTAGCCCTAATCACTGATTGGGCATAGCCTCAGTCAATCTGAGACCTGTTAAAGACCTTATCTTTTTCTTTTTTTTTTGAGGCAATGGGGTGAAGTGACTTGCCCAGGGTCACACTGCTAATAAGTGTCAATCTGAGGTCATATTTGAACTCAGGTCTTCCAGAATCCAGGGGTGGTGCTCTATCCACTTCGCCATCTAGCTGCCCCTAAAGACCTTATCTTAAAAAGGCCAATCTCCCATTGCATCCGTGGCCATTTCCAGTCATCCTAATCTATATCTTGCCACTGGACCCAGATGGCTTCAGAGGAAAAAGTGAGGCTGGTGACTTTGCACAGTCCTCCCTCACTTAAATCCAATTCACTTGCATGTCATGGCATCACCTCCATGATGTCATGGTCCTCTTCAAGAACAAAGGACAAACAACAACATACATTATGGGTCCCTCCACTTCCTAGAACCTTCATCCTAAGTGTCCTCTGAAGCTATTTCAGAAAACTATGTTATCTGTAATAACTCTTTGAAATCCAAATAAGAAAATGAACTTGATGTTAGGAAAAGAAGGAAAGAAAAAGAGAAGTAAAGAGAGAGGAAGGAAGGAAAGAAGGACGGGAAGAAGAAAAGAAAGAAGGAAAGAAGGAAAGAAAGAAAAGAAGGAAGGAAGGAAGAAAGGAGAGAAAGAGAAAAAGAAAGACTCCCTAAGGATGGGACATTACAAGGAGGCCTTGGGGCACCCTACCTGCCAAAGTATGCCTAGTGTACTACAAGGTGAATGAGTTTATCACCTTATGTGTGCTTTGCAAAACTCTCTTTATGAGCTCAGGGGCTCAGGGAAGCTCACTTAACTTTTGAGAGCTGGAGGGGGTAAGGATAGCGAGTGGGGCAAGAAATTTGCCCTGTCAGCTAATAGTTAAAAAGACTCAAGGCTCACAAACACACAATCTACCCTTTCACCTCAAAAACACGAAGTTAAATTACCCCATGGCCTATCAGAAGACTGGGTTCCAAAGCTGCCTTTTAAGCAAATCATTCTCAGAGCCTCAGTTTCCTCACCTGCAAAATACTTGCACTGCCTAGTATTAGGACTACTTTGGGGAAAGTAAAGCACCATGAACATGTGACTTGTTACTATTCCACACACAACCATAGGCTGAAAGCCTGGGGTTAGAAAGCTGGCCTCAGACTCAAGACCCAGGCTCATGTACAGCCTCTGACACACACTGCTCTAGGTGGCACCATAGTACACAGAGTGAAGGACCTAAAGTCAGGAAGACTCATCTACCCTGAGTTCAAATCTGGCCTCAGACACATACTAGCTGTGTGATCCTGAGCAAGTCACTTCATCCTGTTTGCCCCAGTTTCCTCATCTGTAAAATGAGCTGGAGAAGGAAACGACAAACCACTTCAGTATCTTTGCCAAGAAAACCCCAAATGGGTCATGAAGAGTCAAATACAACTGAACAACAACAATCTGCACTGGCTGAGTTTCCTCACTGGGAGTACCTAACTGGAAAGAAATCATGCATCTGATACCTGATACATACATACACCTGATACCTCTCCCCTCCCTCCTCCCAAAAAAACCCTGTTTTTAAAGGGTCGTGTTGTCCTTTAGTGACTTCTTTTCCTTTTCAAAGGCTGCCCCTGAAGCATACTGATAGGCAGGATGATACACTGAAAAAAAAAAAAAAAAACCAGACTGGTCTGCTTCCTAATACCTATGTGACCTTGGGCAAGTCACTTAGCTCCTCAGCCTCCATTTCCCTATCTGTAATATGTCAGGGATGAACTAAGATGACCCTCAGGTCTCTTTCAGCTCTAAATCCATAGTCATCAGAGCCCGATTTTACCTACAAACAAATACTAGGAGAATAATATGAGGGAAGGGAAAAGGAACTCCTTCACCTTCCTAGGGATGGCTGAGCCACTTTGTTAAGGGTCATTAAGAATCAGTCGTCCAAAAAAAAAAAGTTAAGCCATGACTGTCCTGCTCCTTCCCTTGAAAGCTGCCACCTTGTTCTTCTCCTCCCATATCTGGGTATTATGTAGGTTTTTCCAGGGTGTTCTAAGGTATATAGAGTCTGTCGCCTTTACAATAGTTGCTTTTAAAAATTTATTTCTCATAGCTTAAATTAAAAAAATCTGGTCCCTCAGAAAAACCAATGTATCCACTTTGAGGGACCCACAGGCCACCCTGCAGTCCGTCAATCAGTAGCTCTCTCAAGGTTAGCCAGGGGCCGGGTTTCCAGGAATGCAATAAAGCTCCCTGACTATTTCCATATTATGCGGAGGAGGTCCCTGGGGTCCCCATAGCGAGCTGCCTTAAACCCCTAGTCGGTTGGGTTGCTTCACCCGCCCACATGTTTGCTGCAAATTTAGTTGAGATTGAGGAACTTCCAGTGGTTTTGAGACCAGAGGGTGGGGTAATGGGAAGGGGGAAGGTTTTTTGGGGGGAAGAGGTAGCAAAGTGGGGAGGGGCAGAATATTAGGGAAGTTGCAGACAACAAGGAACAGATGTGGAGACTCAAGCGGATTTATCCCAGTGTGATTTCCCTCCCTCCTCAGATCTGGGAAACAAAAGTCCTCAGAAAACAATTAACCACGTGGCCTTGGAGCAACCAGCCCTGAGGGAAGCCAGCAGAGTTTAATTACACTTAACTACTGAAAATACACCAAAAGGGGGTGCTTTTTTACAAACCAAGGTCTCTTCCCTAAAGCAGGCAGACAAATGAAGCTCAGTTCAAAAGAAGTAGGAGTCAAAGCCCCCGACTTCCTTCCAGCAGAAACTGCCCAAGGAGGACCCCTAGGACAGCAGCAACCTGGGGTTTGGTCTCCCTCAGACTGAATCTGATTAATAATGCTGTAGCGAGCTTCTCTCCGAGATTCAATGGACAGGAAAATCTCCAGGGCCATCCCTCCACCAGTCATCAGTATCTAACACAGGGGTGGGGAACCTGATAGCACTTACCAAAGGCTCATGGAATTATAGATTTAGAGATGGAAGGGGCTTAATTGAGTCCAAATCTCTTATCTAATATTAGGTAACTAAGTCACAAAGAAGGTGAGTGACTGGCCAAGGGTTGGTGAGCTAATAAGCTAGTTAGTGTCTGAGGAGGGATTTGAACATAGGTCTCCCTGAGTCCAGAGTTGAATAAAACAATCATTCAAACTCTAAAGGGTTCAACAAAAGAATAATCCAATGAAAAATACAGGGTATAAATGCCCTGAGTAATCTAGAGACAGCTAGATGGTGCGGTGGATATATTGGTGGGCCTGGAAACAGAAAGACCAGAGTTCAAATCCTGCCTCAGAAACTTACCAGTTGGATGATCCCGAACTAGTCACTTAACCTGCCTCAGTTTCCCTATCTATAAAATGAGGATGACAATGCCTACATCATAGTGTTGGTGAGGCTCAGATGAGATAACATATGTAAAGTACTTTATAAATCTCAGGCATTTAGAAAAGCTAACTATTATTTCTTCCTATAAAAGGATCATTATGGTTTACTGGGGAGAACTCTCTCCACAGTTAATCATGTAGGTGATACCAAGCCCTGGAAAAGGGAGAAGTGAGAGTAGGTGACCTATAATCTGGAGTGGAGGTCTCAAACACACCACTCACCATCTTGAGTGCAGCCCAAACCAGATTAAGATGCAGATTTATTTAACACAATAAATAAAAATATAGTGAAACATAGATAACATATTTTAAAACTAAGTCAATATGAGATCGTTTGGGATCCTTATATATGGATTAGTAGCCCGTGTTTCTATTGGAGTTTGATACCACTGCTCCAGAAGATGCTTCCAAACTGAATAAATGAAAAGTGACTACTGGGAGAAGCTGGCAAAAGGAAACAGAATGAGTTTTAATAAAGGCAAAATAGAGGTAAAAGCATAGAATCACAAATCTCAAAAGCCATCTAGCCCTGTCCCACCCCCATTTTTGTTGCTATTCAGTCGTTTTCAGTTATGCCCAACTCTTCATGACCCCAATTTGAGGTTTTCCTGGCAAAGACACTGGAGTGGTTTACCATTTCCTTCTCCAACTCATTTTACAGATGAGGAAACTGAGGCAAACAAGATGAAGTGACTTACCAAGTGGGTCACATAGCTAGGAAGTGTCTGAGGCCAGATATGAACTCAGGAAGGTAAGTCTTCCTGACTTCCAGCTTGCCATTCTCTCCACCTTGCTGTCCTTTCCTCCCTCCCCAGCCCCCATTTTACAGATTAAGAAAGAGAGCAGAATAAGTGATTTGCCCCAGGTCACACCAGCAGTTAGTTTGACTAGTCCTAAGGAGTAAAAATAAAGTACACAACAAAATAGTGAGGGAGTGACCATAATAATAACAATATTTGGAGTGGGGAGGGGTGCACGATCCTGATGGAGGAGGTCATCAAAATGTTAATTCTTCCCCTACTACAGATTAGCAAATCCTTTTGTAATTTAGTCATAGACAGATGACTGGGGCACTGAGGGATTATTTATCATAGTTAAAATCAGAGGTAGGACATAAACCTAGGTCTTCTAGACTGTCAGTCAAGGTCACCCTTGCATGAATATGGCAGAAAAAGATTCAGAGGTCAAAGTGGTTGAGTTCAGGCCTTGGGGATGGAGGGAAGTTCTGATAGATCAGGAATGTATCATTTTGCTGATGGCCTCCAAGCCTTTCCTCCCAGAGGCTTGTCTACGTTAAAGAAAGGTCCACTGAGGCAAACAAAATTAACAAGTTTCCAACAGTTGTCCAGGAAACTAGGCCAGAACTGAAAACTCCTCTCTTTATCCTGGGCTTGAATAGAGGATCACATTCTCTCCTTCCTGATGGTAAGGAACAAAAGCTAATCCACAAAAGGACTGAGTTTGGGGCTATGCCACCCTGAATTGTTTCCACAGCTAGCTAGAAACACCAAATGGCATTGGGGGGTTTCCAGTAAGATCCTGCATTTTGCTCAACTTTCCATCCCCACTGAATGGCATAAGGAAGTCAGATGACTTGCCCTAGGGAAGTCTGTGATTCAGTGGTTCAAATGGAATGTGACACACAGCTTGTTCCCACAAAGATGCGGAGCTTCTTCAAAATGGACATTATCAGTCTCAGCAGAAAGGAAACTTCCTTTAAGTCTCAGCTCTGTCCCCTCCTCTTATAGGAGGCCTTTCCTGATTCCCCAGCAACTAGCGCCACCCCCCCCATTCACCTTGGGTATGTTTGTTTTTCTGTGTGTGTGTGTGTGAGAGAGAGAGAGAGAGAGTCAGAGAGACAGAGAGATTGGATAGAAAAATCGATAATATATACATACATGATAGATATCTACATACAAACATAAATAGATATAGAGATGGTTGATAGATGATAGATACATACACACATACATAGACAAACATATAGATGCTAGATAATAGATATCTAGACAGATATATACATATAGAGATGATTGATAGATACATAAATATATAGATGATAGTAGATACATACATAGATAAGTATAGAGATGATTAATAGATGATAGATATACATACATAGATAAATGTGTAGATGATAGGTCATAGATATACATAATATATACATAAATATAGAAATTATTGATATATAGACATAGAATATAGATAATAATGAGATAGATAGAATGAAGATAGATAGATGGATAGATAGATAAATATTGTATTGACTCCACTGTGTATGTGCTTCCCCATAAAATATAAGCTGCTTGAAGGCAAGAACTGTTTTGGTTGTCTTTGTCTCCTCATCACCTCACACGGTACCCATGGTATGCACTTAATAAATGGTTCTTGAATGAATGAAGTACCATTTAACTTTTATCTCAGACCAATAATGAATAAAATGTACCATCACCATCCCAGTTCCAACCTGTCCTCTGAACTTAATGGGAATGGGGATTGGCCCCATGATTTCATGGGGAACCCTCAGTTCCTCACTACCAATGTAGGTTGGTACCCTCTCTTCCACTTGATGGATTAGGGAACTGAGTAGAACCCTGAGAGGTTGAGTGAATTGCCTAGGTAATGGTCAGTGTGTATCACAGTGAGGACTTGAACCCAAGACTTCTGGCCTCAAGGTCATTTTTCTATCCTGTACACCATACCACCTCTCTCTGAGCTTAAAATATTCTATGAAAATGACTCTATGAAAATCACCACCCTACCTACTCTGACAGAAGGAATCCAATTGTCCCATAAAAAGAGGTCAGTGCCTGTGATTTCACTGATCTGGAAACTCCTTCTACCAATGTAGATCTGGCAATCTGTGCCTTACACTCAGTTGCCCAGGGAATTGAGAGGTTAATACATATAAGAAGCAGATCTCAAACCCAAGTCTTCTTACTTAGTCTTGTACCTACTACACCAAGGTACCTCTCTAAATAATCATTCACTTCAGAAAAATTAGAATTGGCTTAGATTTAAAATGAGAGAGAGAGAGGTCAAGTCTCCTAAAGGAGGGTCCAGGACTTAGATTACATTATTGTAATAATTTTAAAGGTAATTTCCAATGCCACTTACTTGTTGCTGGACAGCACCATGAATTATATAGAAAAAAAGCACCATAAATTATATAGAAAAAAAAGTAGTACCCATACACCATATTTTCTTGCCTAATTTCTTTAACAGTCTCCTTTCAGCCAAGGAAGATACAAAACTTTCTCAAACAGGAAACTAATTTAGATACAGTTTATTGACATTAAAAATAAAATGTGCAGCAAGGACACATATCACAGCCTGTGACACTGCTATTCCAGATCCCTTTTGTCCTGAACCAGAACATGCCAGAGCACATTTAAACATCCAGCTCTGCCAGAATTGTGGACTGCCCTGAGCAATTTCTGAACATTGAGATTTAAATCATGTCAGGAGGACAAAGGAAGCTGGAACCCTTTAAAATGTACCAATCTGTGGTCATCAGACTCCAGGCACCTCCAAATATAACAGACATGAGTAAGCCACATAAAAGATACCCACAAGCAGGGGTGTGCTGGTAAACGGTTAACAATTGATTCTCTGAACAAAAAAAAAAAAGTATGTATGACATACTTTTAAATTTAATCTGTGCTATAAATATTTTCTCCATCATCTCCTTAAATTGAAACAATCAACAAAATAACAAAGCCCTAATTTCTAGCGTTTGCAGATTTTTGAGGTGTAAATGCCCAACACTGAAAATTTAATGATTGGCTCTGGAAAGCAGGTACAGCTGGCTATAACACACCCTTTGGAGTCCTTACAATCCTTTTAGTGTCAGGGTCTACACTTCTGAACTTAATCATTCCAATTATTTCTGACTATACGTCATTCTGCCTCTCTTTGGGGAGGGCAAGGGGTTTAGTGGGAGCATTAACAGTGTCAATAACACTGTTCATTTTATTCCAATCCTGTACCACATGCTGGAAATAAATATTACCCTTGAAGAGCAGTTTGATGTATCCTTTATAAAAGTAGTCTCTACCTTCACTGTGTCTTTTCAAAAATTAAATGATCTATTTTATTTTCACTAGCAAAAGTTGTGAGGGACTGTCTGATGTTGGCAGTTGCCAGTTGGGCGCTGTGGCAAGAGTAGGGTAGAATCTGGGTATTTTGGAAGTCGAGGCAGGGGCTGTCTGAGTTTAGCACACCAAGGGGGAGGGAGTGACGTAGGAGGCTAGGACCGGATACAGGAAGGAGGCATCTGGGATTAGTGCATAGACAGAGTACATGACCTAGGAAGTCAGACTCAGATACTGGGAGGAGGGGTCTGGGGTCAGTGCTACACAAAGGGACCCAGGAAGTCAGGAAGGTCACAAGATGGAGGCGTCTGGGGTTGACGTTGCATATAGGGAGGGGACTAAGCAAAGGGAACTCAGTCCTCTGCCATCCCACTCCCACGTGGCACCGCCCCTTGCCTCAGGAGCACAAGCTCCGGCTACTTCCTTGCACCCAGCTTATCTCACATAGCACTGCCCACTGCCTCAGGCCTTCTCCATACCCAGCCCATCCCAGTTCACCACGACTCCGCCTACCACAGCCCTTGCCTTGATTTCCAAAATACCCAGATTCTACCCTACTCTTGCCACAGCGCCCAACTGGCTACTGCCAACATCAGACAGTCCCTCACAAAAAGTCACAATTAATTATGTACAAGTTAAATCTAACTTATCACAGCTAATGGTAAAACCACCATTGACCAGGAATTTTAAAGAATATAATGTTGGTATCAGGTACCATAAGGCATATAAGGTTGGTATCAGAACATAACATTGGTTGTTTTTTTTTCTGTTTCCCTCCCCCTTCATCCATGAGAGATGGAATTGTGGGAGTACCTGAATCTAACATTCTGCCACTTTTATTTATTTTGAGCTTTTCGACTCCATTTCCTAAAGTACAGTTTCACTTATTATATAATAATGAGAGGCAATGCTGTTTGGAATCTAGACCTTTTTGTGAGTCTCCCTTCTCGTATCTCTGTCCCTTCTTTAAAAGTTTCACTACAAGCAAAAAGTAGCTGATGGCAAGATTTAGGCATTTCACAGATGAGGAAAAGTAAGCTCAAACTCATACATCTAATAAATGGCAAACCAGGAACAAATCCAGTTTCCCTGACTCCAAATTGTAACCCTTAGACCATACTGAAATAACCCAAAATACAATTTCTGTTAGAAACTTTAAGAAGAATCAAAAGCCTTTCCATATCTTAATAGTCAATAGAAATTCCTGAGAAAAATGTAAAATCTGACTTTAAAAATTACTAAAATGTCCATATCCTTTGAGCCAGAGATCTCACTACTAGGCATAGAAGACCAAATATTAGCTAATACTCCCATAGTGTTTAC
Source organism: Vombatus ursinus (assembly GCF_900497805.2). Lineage (NCBI taxonomy): Eukaryota > Metazoa > Chordata > Mammalia > Diprotodontia > Vombatidae > Vombatus > Vombatus ursinus. Next base: position 25,056,747 of record NW_020954572.1, on the reverse strand, counting down.
TACGTGCCAGGCACTGTACTAAGCACTTTACAATTATTATCTCATTTGATCCTCACAACATTTCTGGGAGGTAGGTGATATTATCATCATCCCCATCTTACAGATGAGAAAACTGAGGTTAAGAGACTCACCCAGGGTCACAGTAAATACCTGAGGCCAGATTTGAACTCAAGTCTTTCTGGTGCCAGGTTCAGCACTCTATCCACTGCACCATCTAGGTGCCTGGATTTCTTCTGCCAAAGACAGAACAAAAGGTTCCACATACACCAAAATATTCATAGCATCCTTTTTTGTGGTAGTAAAGAACTAGAAACAAAGTCGAAGTTCATTGATTGAGGAACCTGCAAACTAATTGTGCTACATGTGTATAATAGGATGTTACTGTGCCAAGAGAAACAATCAATTTTTTTTAATTGTCTTTGTATCTCTAACACTTAGGGAAGGGTCTGGCACTCAATAAACACTCATTCACTGAATTTAGAGTAGCATAGGAACTTTATAAAGTAAAATAAGAACCAGGAAGTTCATATACATAAAGACCTGTGGCTACTCAGGTTTGTCCAACTCTTCATGACCCCATTTGAAGTTTTCTTTGCAAAGATACTAGAGTGGTTTGCCATTTCCTTCTCCAGCTCATTTTACAGATGAGGAAACTGAGGTAAACAGTGTTAAGTGACTTGCTCAGGGTCACACAGCTAGTAAGTATCTGAGCCAGATTTGAACTCACTAAGATAAATCTTCCTAACTCCAGGTCTGGTGCTCTATCAATTGCACCACCTAGCTGCCCATACAGAAAGACCAAACAAGGTAAATGTAAACAACAAAAGAAAAAAACTGAATTTTAATTGTAATGCCCAAGAATGACCTTGGAGAAGAAATGAGAAGATATTTGCCTTCAATACAGAGGTGGGGGGCTGCAAGTTTGGAAAAGTGGACGTATTGTTAGACATAGTTAATGTGCTGGTTATGGTTAGTTTTGCTAAACTGTTTTTTTCTTTTTTTAAAAAAAAAATTTGTCGCAACAGACAGCTTCTTGATAAAAGAGGGGAGTGGAATATATTCAGAAATGAAGATGTTATAAAAACAAAAAGTTTCCAAGAAAAACAATTTTAATTAATCTGTCCTTACAATTCAGGAAAATAATAATTACTATAATAAACCAGGATCCCATTAAAACTAGGACCTCTCCCCATCTCCAGGCTCTAAATGGTGTTTGAAAGTAAAAGTAATTATGCAAATATGATTCCAGCCACATTCCAATATAGGCTCTCTATTCATAAGCCATGTAAGAACCACAAATCAAATAGTAAAATATCTAATTAAGGCAGAATATCAAGATAATGCACCAGAAAATAAATGAGCAACAGAATTACTCTTGTTCTACACCTCTACCCCCCAGACACAAAGACGGATGCAATCTCCTACAAACACCCACAAAGAAGTGACGACTTCTGGGGAAACTCATCCCTCCTATGTAGGAATAAATGGAGTTATGAATCAGTCCATCCTTCTCTACCTCCTCTCACCCTGATCTCAGTAACCAGCATGAGAATCTACAGATGCCTCTTGGCTACAGTCATTCACTGAGGTGGTTCCAGTATCATCAGCATTTTGCTGGGAATCCTGGATTCAGAGATGCTGGAGCTGAGTCACAGTACTTGTCTTTTCCCCTCACTCCAAAATGCTTTTTTTCCTTCTTGATCTGCCCAAAGGTTCTCTTCTCAATCACAGCCAGATAATATCTGCGTTCCTCAACTCTCTTGTTTTTTCTCAACCACAGGCAATCTGATTCTGCAAGAGGCTTTTCCTCCTTCTTTCCACCACCCCCGCTACCAACCTTACCCCATCCTGTAGTGCATGGTACCTATCAAATCTGTCTCCTCACAGGTCTCTTCTTTGGAGTTTGATCTTGATGATATGATTCCTGTGTTCAGGTATGTCTCTCAGAATCTTGAGGTTTCTCATGAGTGGTTGGTTGCTGACTTACTTCTGTCATATTGGCCAATGAATTTGGGCAAGAAGTCAGATTCTCTATCACATAATAATAATTTATTGCAACAGAAAATTCCAATCAGTCAACAAGTATTTATTAAGTAACTACTACATGCCGAGCATTGCACTAAGCTCTGAAGATAGGAGGACAAAGTATCAAACAATCTCTATGACACAAAGACCTTACATTCTAATGCTAGCTACCATTCTAATGGGAAGAGAGCTACTATGTATAAATATATATATATAAGCACAAAAATATAAAATATGCTTACAAAACTGTAAGCATAAGTATTAAGCAAATAAACACAAATATGTACAAAGTAAATAAAATACAAAATAGTTTGAAAGGGAGGGCACCTGCAGACGTGGGGGGGGGAATAAGGAAATGCTTCGTGGAAAAGATGGTGGCTAAGCTGCAGGTTAAAAGAAGACAAGACGTCAAGAAGGGGAGGTAAGGAAAGAGTTTATTCCAAGAATGGAGGTCAGCCAGTGCAAAGGCACTGAAATGGAAGGCAAAGCATCATGCACGAAAAGCAGAGGCTGTGTCTCAGTGTGAGAGGGTAATATTCCCTGAAGCTGGAAAGATAAGTTGCTGACAAGTTATATAGGACTTTAAAAGCTAACCTGAGGATTTTATATTTGATCCTAAAGGCAATAACAGGAAGCCACTGTGGTTAGTTGAGTAGGGGAGGCACGTGGTCAGAAATGTGTGTTAGTTACTTTGGCAGCAGCATGTTGGATGGACTGGAGTGGGGAGAGACTTGAGGCAGGGAAACCAATTAGGAAATTACTGCAATAATCTAGGTGAGAAGTGATAAAAACCTGAACCAAGATGGTTTTGTGTGAGTGGAGGAAAGGGGCAAAATGTAAGAGACGTGGTGAAGGTATTAACAGCAAGATTTGGTCATTGGTCGAATAAGTGGATTGAGGGAGAATGAAGAGTCCAGTCCAAGGTCACATCAAGACTATTAACCTAGAAGACTGTCAGGATGGTGATGCCTTCAAGTAAAATAAGGAAGTTTGTTAGAGCTAAGGGTTTAGGGGAAAAGATAATGAGCTCAGTTTTGTTGTTTCTTTGTTTTTTGTTTGTTTGGTTTTTTTTGAGACAGAGTTAAGTGACTTGCCCAGGGTCACACAGCTAGCATCAAGTGTCTCAGGTCGTATTTGAACTCAGGTCCTCCTGACTCCAGCCACCTAGCTGCCCATGAGCTCAGCTTTGGGACAAGTTAAGTTTAAGATGTCTCCATTTGCAAAAGTGTTAGTTTGTGAATGAAAGCACATTTATCAGAGAGAGCAAAGTCAGAGTACAAAGTAATTAAAGGATGACATTTTCATTTAGCATCTTCTTTCAAGCCTAGGACTTAAGCCTCTTTGGAAGAAGGACCAAGAAGGCACCTCAAAACCAATTCATTACTCCAGTGTCACTCCATAGGGCTTAGGGTGCATCCCAACTTTGCATGCTCAAAGGAGCCACCCATGCCTGTTCAGTGATGATCATTGTATTTTATTATCAGGCAAGCAGTGCCAAGGTCATAAGCAGCAAGAGGAACATTGTGGAGTGGGAGGAGGAATGGAGCAAGAGTAGCAACTGACTGGGGGAATCAGGAATGAATGAAAGAATGGCAATTCCTTCCCTCCACCCTCTTCAGGGTCAAGCAACTGGCTGTTGATTACTTGCTGCTCCTTTAATTTAACTTCTCTGCCCTAGAGAAGACAAGAGCATTCTATTTCATAGGGTAAAAGAAGTTCCCTAATGGAAGACTGAGTTATACCAGGAGGAAATGCTTTAAGCCTTAATGCTGTAAATCACGCTGACTCCAGCTGTGAAACTGATTGATACTTTTAAAACCCCTAAGAGCCTTTGGTGGCAGCTGTGTGACTCTTTCAAAGAAGACAAAAGTGTGTGTGTGGGGGGGGGGGTGTTCTAGAAGAGGTAAACCAGGAGGGAGGTTTTTGTGAAGAAAAACAGGTTGGTTTGTTTGTTTTCCCTTGAATTCTTTCTAAAAGCTGCTAAAAGGAAGAAAGGTTCACTCAAAGAGGAAAAATACTCAAGTACCTTTGGTACAGTAGAAAAAGAATCAAAGGTCAGAAAGAGGACCAAGTAATCAAAGAACCAGGAAACCTGGGGTCTATACATGACTCATTGGATCACAAGATACACAAAACAAACTATAAAACCTTAATCAGCTTTACTCCAGTGAAACTGGGACCCGGAGTCCCGAGCTAGTTTCCCAATTATAAAATTTTGAACACTTGGAAATAAAAGAACTTAAGTTCCTTCAGGGTTTGATTTTGGCTTGTGTATCTCCAAGGCCTAACACAATGCCTTTTTTTGAGGGGATGGAGAAGTTAGGAGGAGATTTGGAACCAAACCTATGATTTCATTAATATAGAGAACTACCAGGTGAGCAGGCTCCCTCCACCAATACAAATTGACACCTACCTGCTCAGCAATTTAGTCTTAGGGAATTGCCTAAAACAATCAGACATTAAATTACTTGCCCAATACTCTTAGCCTAGAGTCTTGTAGTCAGCCTACATCAGAGGTAGCACTAGAACTGAAATCTTTCTGACCCCAGAGGGTTCTCTAACCACTACTTTAAACTGCCTCTCCTTGCATATAGTCAGTGCTTTAAAATGCTCATTAAATCCAATTGAACCATAATTAGCTAAAAATCAAGCACCTGATCATGTGCTTTAAAATCTTTCAAAAGATGCGCAACAATTGGGCAATGGCTAAACAAGCTATGGTATATGATTGTGATGGAATATTATTCTGCTGCAAGAAATGACAAGCAGGATGATTTCAGAAAACCCTGGAAAAGACTTACATGAACTGATGCATACTGAAGTGAACAGAACCAGGAGAATATTGTACACAGTAACAGCAATATTGTACGATGAAGAATTGTGGATGACAGCTATTCTCAGCAATACAATGATCTAAGACAATCTCAAAGAACTAATAATGAAGCATACTACCTATACCCAGAGGAAAAAAAAACTAATATTATTTGAATACAGATGGAAGCATGCTACTTTTCCCTTTCTTTCTTTCATTCTTTTTCTTTTATTCAAGTCATCTTGTACAAAATTACTAATATGGAAATGTTTTACATTATTGCACATGTATAACCTATATCTGCTTACCATCTCAGGGAGGGGGAAAGGGAGCAATAGAATTTGGAACTCAAAATTAAAAAAAAACAAATGTTAAAAAATATTCTGAAATGTAATTGCAGGAAAATATATATATATACTTTAAAAGATATCTTCCAAAAGAAAAGTGCTCTACCAATATGAAGGATGGTTGTGATCTCCCAGGGGTGGCATCAAAAGTTTTCTCCTGAAAAAGATTTGCAAACACACTGACTAGAGAGAAAACAAACACATACACACCAGACTGCTGATTTGTTCTCCCAGATTAAAACAAATTGTTAGAATTATTGGAGAGAAAAAAGTCTGTGATTTGATTAATGATAAAGAGAAATGACTTTTATAAGAAGAGACAGAGGAGATATCACAGGGATGCAGTGACTGCAAACAGGATTGAAATTCCCCACTTCATCATATAAGGGAAATCCCAGTGAAGTTTGAGGACTGTCACCATCTGTTCCACAGAACATGCATCAACACAATTCTTTCCACATGTGAATTTTTTTTATTTCACAGACATCAATTAATGTTTTTCTTTTCTAACTAAAAGAGTTTCATAACAACCATGCTTAGAGGTTGAGTAGAAGTTTTTTTCGCTAGTTTTAACCATCTCTCCCCTCAACACATCTCCAAAACAGTGGCTTTTGCCAGGTGAAAAGTTAGGATGCTTTTTGAGACATCTAGGTGGCCCTGTGCATAGACAGCTGGGCCTGGAATCAGGAAGACCTGAGTTCAGATCTGACCTCAGATACTTTCTAGTTGTGTGACCCTGGGCAAGTCACTTTACATCTGTCTGCCTCAGTTTCCTCAATTGTAAAACGGGGATAATAAGAGCACCTACTTCCCCAAGTTGTTGTGAGAATAAAATGAGATATTTTTTCTAAGGGCTTAGCACAGTGCCTGGCATTTAGTAGGTGCTTAATAAATGCTTATTTCCCCCCCCCCTTTTTTTTACTAATGACAACTCTTGGAATTAAACTAGAAGAAAGTCAAAGATGCTTCAGTAAAACATGACAAAATGAGAATGTCAGAGACACCTTCAAGACCATCTAATTGAAGGATTCTGAGCTTTTTGGTATCATGGACTCCTTTGGTAGTCAGCATGGTGAATCCTAAGGACCCCTTCTCAGAATACAGTTTTGTTGCCCACCGTCCTAAATAAGGAAAATGGTCTCATTCCTCTCCATGCTGCACTCTGGATGGACTTTCTTTATCATACCCCAATTCTTCATCCAGAAACCTCACTGCAACCCTGGAATCCATACTTTGGAAGTACACTGCCCCCTGAGGCTCCTTTCTCTAACTGGATAGATAGCTCCTCCAAGAAACAGTAGAAGTTGGTCCCAGATTTAAATTCCAGCTTGGCAAGCTAACCATAGGTTATATAGTTAGTCATTCAACAAGCACCCACTGTGTGCTTGCACTAAGCAGCAGGGATACAAAGAAAGTCAAAAGACAATCCCAGCTTTCAAGGAACTCACAGTCTAATGGCAAGTTTGGACAAGACGTGCATCTTCAGAGGACATTTACTCCAACCCATCATTTTATGAGGAAACTGAGGCACAAGAAAGTTAAATAACTTGCCCAAGGTCACATATATAAGTAGTAAAGAGAAATTTGAATCTAGGATCTCTAAGTCTAGAGACAATATTCTTACTGCTATGTTACATACTATCATTTCCATTTTATGGATTGAATAAATAAATGCCACAAATAAAACCTTCTTCCATCCAAAAAAATAAAAATAAAAACCACAAACATTGATGGTAAGGACAAACAAAGCTAGGCTGAACATACTTTCAAAACAGAGACTTAGGAGCGAAGATGCAAGTGGATGCATTCAAGGAAAAATGGGAGAAAGCATCATAATTGACAAACTTTTGGCTTTTATGATTTTGGAAATCAAAAAAATGGGTCCTTCATCAACTCTATACCAGAGGGTTTGGTTATTTAAGTGCAAGAGAGAACTAATCAGAAGATGTCCTCTCCCATAAGTCACTCTCCCAGCATAGAGCCCCAAGATAGAATTATAACAAGGTTTCAGGATATTCAGGTTGGATTGTTAGGGATGTAAGTGAAAGGGCAACAGCACTACAGATCGCCACACTACTTGCCCAGATATGTTTGCCAATAATCCGGGATATGATCCACAGAGCTAAAAGGCATCAAAACAAGTTGGTCATTAATAATATTATTTTTTATCATTATTGATGATAATAGTTCCTCATCTTTGTATTCCTAGAACAGTATCTTGCCCATACTATTTTGGTACCTTAATGGATTAGCTTAGCATAATGGGTAAAGAAGAAGCCTCTGGAATCAGGAAGACCTGGGTTCAAGTCCAGACTTGAATCTAACATGGAAAACAAGCATTAAAGTACCATGGTAGAGGGAGTTTTCTCACAGGGAATCCTTGAAATCAATGAAATCCATCCATCAATCAATAAACAAGCATCTATTAATCACTTACTATGTGTTAAGTTCTGGGGATACTAAGAAAAAGCAAAAACCATTCCTAATAGACAACATGAACATACATAAATCACAAGTATAGTCCTCCCACACCCCCCCCCAAAAGATCCATGATTCCATTGATGGATATTTCAGAGTTTCACTGGTAACTCCCTCTGCAAATACAGATAATAATATGACAATTGCTAACATTTGTATAGAATTTACTATGTGCCAGGCACTATGTTAAGTACTTTACAATGATATATCATTTGATTTTCCCAACAACCTATTATTATCCCCATTTTACAGATGGGGAAATTAAGGCAAACAAGGGTTTAAGCAACTTGCTCAGGGTCACATAGCTAGTAAGTGTCTGAGGCTAGATTTGAATTCAAATCTTCCTGACTCCTTGTCCAGAGCTCAATGGTTTGTCCAGATTTTGTCATATATTGCTCCATTGGGGATCTACGCAATGGTCTGAAAGGCCTTACTCTTGTTCTCTTAGTGCCTAGGAAGTGGCAATGTACCATCTGACCTGGCTGCCTGATGTGTTACATTTTTGCTAGATAGCAAGCGTAGCTCCTTTTCCAACTGTACATGTCCTTGAAAATGCAGACATTCAAGAAATGTTTACCGAATAAATGGCAATCACACCTTATACTTATACCATGTTTTGTCCTTTTCAAAACATTAACATATCCATTACCTTACTTGATCCCTGCATGGGTAGCAAGGGCAGGTTTTTTTCTTTATTTATTTTTAAAGGAGAGGAAAGGGAGGCAGGAAAGTGACTTGCCCAAGGTCCTGAAGGGAGTTATCAATAAAGCCAGTAGTAGATGCCAAGTCATTACACAATGGAAAGAAAATCGAACTTGGGATCAAAGGACTTATGTTTTAATACTCATTCTCTCTCTCTCCCCTACTTATTAGCCACATGACCTTTGGCAAGTCTCCATAACTTCTCTGAGTCTCAGTTTCCTCATGTGTAAAATTGAGGAAGTTGATTTAGATGGCCTCTAATGTCCCTTCCAGCATGAAATCTATAATACTAGGAGTCTAAGTCCAATGTTCTTCCTACTCTTCCATGGCATTCCATGGCTCATTACAATGAGCCAATATTGACAAGTTAACTAAAATAGTACATAGAGAAAATAAATACCAGTGGACCACCACTGACCCCTTTCAGAATTCTGAAGAGTTTTGCCATAATATCACAAAGGCCTTTCAAGACCAAACCTTGTTAATGAATATCCCCGCCCCTTCCTCTACACCTTCTTCACCTCAGTACACATCAACTTAGAGGCATAAAAGACCCACTGATAGCCTGGAAAAAGAGTTTGCTGCTCCCTCTACAATAACATTTAGCTGGCTTGTCTCCCAAAGTCTGCTTCTGAGGCTTTACAAGGTCTGAATGAAAAGTGGAATGGGTGTGGGTGAAGGGAAAAGGAAAAGGAAAAAGAGGTGTGGAGACTGACAACATGGGAATGAGAAGTCCATAATGGCAGGCTACATCTGGGAGAAGCCTTATGTCAATCAGTCTTCATTCCATTTCTCATGAAAATTAAGGTTATGGAAGAAGAAAATGTAAGTTTATTAGTGGGCTTGATGAAATTTTTATGTTAAACATAACATAATTGTTGAAGGTTAGAGAAAAGCAACTCTCGGCTCACTGACACCTAATCATATTTGGCCCTAAATAAATCACTGTAGTCTGGTAGATGGAGACCACCCCTTCTATTTGTATTCTTTTAATTTACTTTGGCAAGTGTCCCCTTTGGCTAGTCCATCCTTTCTAAAGATGGTGCCTCATAGTTGTCTGGCTGAATAAGCAATCAGGGAGCCAAGGGAAACTTCCAGCCTAGGGGTCAAATCAGGCCCTCAGTTTAATTTCATCTGGCCCTTGGGCTGATATTGCTGGTTGTTACTGCTTCTTCTTAGAGAACAATAACCAGGTGGGTGGGTTGTTCAGGTAATTCCACTCAGGGTAGATGAACTGTGAAAAATGATCATTAAATTAACCATTTCCAAGAGCATCAGATAACAAAGAGTTCTCTGAAACTTACCTCCTAAATGAACAAGATATGATTTCCTACTGAAATTCAACCTTTCTCCTTTCTGTCTTCTCATTTTTTTATCCTCCATCTTTTCCTCCTCCTCCCTTCTTTTTCTCTTCCTCTCTCTTCTCCTCCCTCTGTTTCTTCTTCTACTCCTTCCCTTCTTCTTCCTCCTCCTTTCTTCTTTCTCCTCCTTCTCTTTCTCTTCTAGTAACCCTCTTCTGTTTCTCCTCCTATGTCTATCCTTCTGCCTCAGTTTTTCCTATGGCGCTCTGTCTGTCTCTCAATCTCTTTGTCTCTCTTTGTCTCTCTCTATCTCTGTCTCTCTATGTCTGTCTCTCTGTGTCTCTCTCTGTCTGCCTGTCTCTCTGTCTCTATCTCTCCCTCTGTCTCTTTCTCTCTCTCTTTTTCCCTCTCTTTCTCCCCCCTCAATCTTTACCACTCCATTCTACTTTTCTTCCATCCTTCCTCTTTTTGAGCCTTTCTTTTAGACATAAGATGGATCTGAAATACATTTTACTCATTGAATGAACATTTATATTCCTTTTTCCTGAATTTAAAAAGAAGGTAAAAAATGTAAAAATTCTCTAAAATGAAGAATATGTATTAAAGTTGCTTTTAGTATCTGGGTCTTCATTTTTTTCTGTAAGCCAGTGGTCTTTGACAGAAAAAAAATGGTTACTCGGGGGTAAGATAAGACAATTGGGGGAGGAAGGGATATAAGGGAAAAAGACATACCAGTTACCAGAGTTTTGCTAAAGCTATGATGGAGAAAATCCATTCTAAGCATCTAAAGGAGGGTGGTCATATCAAGCTTCTTCATTCTCCATTACTAAGAAAATTTAATAAACCCATACTAGACTTCATTATGTAGTCCTGCATCACCCATCACTCATATCATAATGTCCCAGGCTACAATGACTGTACTCAACTAAATCCACAGCTTGTTTCAAAAGGGGAAATCCAAAGTCATCACTTTGGCACAACTTCCCCACTAAGGGAACAACCTAAAATTGTAAAATTCCAGGTGAAATTTTCATGTTCATTGAAAATGGTTTTCTTTTCTTTTTTAAAGAGAACTGTTGTTTTTAAGGAAGTCTGTTGGTTTTAATATTTGGGAAATGTGAACCAGTGCTGAAAATTGATTATTCCCCCACAAATAGGCAAGGGACACTCCCATTCCCATAAGACATTAGATAAAAGGTCCCAAGTATTGAGACTGAGAACTGAGCCTTTCTCCTGGAAATGTGAAAAAAAGAAAAAGAAAAAGCACTTATAATACTGGTTCTTCCCTCTCATTGCCCACCCCAGCAATTCTCATTGCCCTGTAAAGGTTGCTGAGAAAATATTTAATATTCTCTGAGGTTGTTCAGAACTGCTGACAAGATTATCAGGAACAAAAGCATCAGTGGGGCTAAGAGGGGTGATTGCTATTACAGAATCACAAAATGCTAGACCTGGGACAGCTAAGGTGGTGCAGTATATAGAGCACCAGCCCTGGAGTCAAAAGGACCTGAGTTCAAAAGTGGCTTCAGACACTTATGAGCTGTGTGACCCTGGGTAAGTCGTTTAACTCTGATTTCCCCCCCCCCCAAAAAAAGTTAGACCTATAAGAGACTTTAGGTGGACTCTCAGATGGGCAATAGGGACTGGACCTGTGATTTCATGGGCATAGGGAGCTCCCAGGGTGGAACTTCCTCTTCCAGTGTAAGTTGGACCTTCTCTACAACTATCTAGAGCTATCTAGAGCACTGAAAGAATTAAATGACTTGCCTAGGGTCACACATTGAGTATGTATCAGAGGCAGGATTTGAACTCATATGGTTCCAGTTTCAAGGCTAGCTTTGAATCCACCCAAGATACCTCTCTGGTAGATACTGAACTTCTGGAAATATTGTTTTATTTTGTATATAGAGGAGAGAGGGGCAAGAAGAAAAGAAAGAAGATAGAAGAGACAGGAGAATCCATGAAGGCTAATCAGGAACTCTAAGGGCCAGGAAACAGCCTCTAGGGCAGGGTTTCTAAACCTAGTGGGGAGGAGGGGGGTCCTGTGAACAGATTTTGGGGGAATCTTTGAACTTGGATAGGATAACAATTATACCTTTCTTTTCACTGACCTACAACTGAAATTTATCATTTCTCTCTATAATGAATGTAGGCAACAAAATATTATTGTAAGTCTTTACGTTTAACCAAATGACTAATGGAGTCCATAACACAAAAAAAAGGTTAAAAAAAAAACAAAAACATGCTCTAGAGTGTCTATGTGACAAAGAGGATGAAGAAGAAATAGAAAGAAAAATAACATTCATGTTTGTAGGGGCTGAAGCCAGAAGATAGATATCTGAGGCCCCAAAAGAAGAGTACTTGAACTCTTCAGGGGTCAAAGGAAGGCAAAAAAATAAAGGGTTAAATAGAGTGGACTAACTAGAAGAAATGTAAGCATAAGGGTTAGAGCCTGGTGGTAGAGCCCATTGGGAAAAATGTGAGCAGTGGTGAAATTTAGTGCCTGGAAAGGATTCTTAAGGGCTTTAAATACAAATAGCTTATAGCTAACATGTATATAAGGCTTACAATGTGCAAGACACTGTGCTAAGCACTTTACAATTAACAATTAACAATCCTGGGAGGTAGGTACTATTATTATCCCCATTTTACAGATGAGGAAACTGAGGCAAAGAGAGGTGAACTGTCTTGTCTAGGGTCACACAGCTAGTAAGTATCTGAGGCTGGCTTTGAACTCAGGCCTTCCTGACTCCAGGCCTGGCACTCAATCCACTGCACCACCTACCTGCCCCTAGGCAGCTAATGTAACTAATGTGAAACTATACTTGTAATACACCTTTACTATATGTAACTGATACCTGAAAAGTCTCTCCTATCCTGAGAAAGCCTTCCCAGTGAAAAGTATTAAGTTCCTTGTGAACAGGGACTTAATTTCACTTTGGTTTTGTATCCTCAGCACCTAGCACAGTGCCTTGCACATAGTAGGTACTTAATAAGTGTTTACTGAAAATCTTAAATATTAATTAGATTGGATTGAATTTAGCCAGTTGAACTGGGAGCTGGATTGTAGGGTATCCAAATGGGAGGGAAAATTTGGAGCAAAGGCTAGGATTTTGGAGTATGGTGGTCTTTGATGGAGAATGTTTCCCCTTTAGTTGATGTCAATGAATGGTGAAGAGCAGATATCGCAACAGTTGAAATGGTGTACCAAGAACGATATTTCCAGGAGCATAGATCTTAAAGATGGGGTAGCTCTAAATAATAACAATAGATTGCATGTGCATAGTGCATTAAGGTTTGAGAAACCATTTTACATAAACTGGCTCATTGGAACCTTACAAGATTATGGGGTAGGTATTATTATCTCCATTGTGTTGATGAAGAAGACTAAGGCTTGGAGAAGAATATTTTGAACTGGATATATCTCCTCTAGGCATCTTAAACTCAACACGTCCCGAACACAGCCCAGCCTAGATATTTTGGACTATGTGTTCCACGGTCATCTTAAATTCAACATGTCAAAAGAGGAATTACTATCTTTCCCTCCCAGATCTACTTCTCTTCTGATCACCCTTATTTCTCTTGAAATAAGCATCCCATTATCCTTCTAGTCACTCAGGTTAGCAACATCCGTGTCATTCTTAACTCCTCACTCACACTCACCCCACATATCCAATCAGTGACAAGGATCTTGTCTTTTCCATATCTAAAATCTCTCTCCCATATGTCACCTTTTCTCAACTCAGACAGCCACCACCTTCTTCAGATGATCTTCAACTCTCATGTGGACTCTCATAATAGGGCCCTAATTAGTGTCCCTATCTCAAATCTCTCCCTTCTATAATCCATCCTCCACCTCATATCCAAAGTGATTTTCCTAAATGATTTTCCTTACCATATCATTATCTACTCAACCAACTCCAGTGACTTCCTATCTCCTCTAGGATACTCTGGCATTTAAAGCTCTTTCCAACCTGGCCTTATCCTACTTTTCCAGGTTTTTTTATACATTACAACCCTCTACATATTCTGCAGTCCTTTCTACACTGGCCATCTTCTTGTTCCTCACATACAATACCACATCTCCAAACTCCAGGCCTTTGGGTTGGTTGTCCTTCATACTGTCATTCATCTCTACCTTCTGGAATCCCTGTTTCCTTTTGAGACTTAGGTCAAAAGCCTCTTTTTATATTAGGTCTCTCTTGGTCCCCCCAGCTGCTAATGCCTTACCCTCCAAGGTTTTATTGTACCTGTGTTACTGTGTGTTTTATACATGCTTGTGTATGTGCATGTTGTCTCTATTAGAATAGAAGCTCCTTGTGGGCAGGGATTCTTTTGCTTTATCTTTTTATCCCCAGTACCTAGAATAGTGCCTGCCAACACAGCAAATTCTTGATTAATGTGTGTTGGTTGATTAATTGAGCATATGTATTTGTATTTTTAAGGATTTTCATTTCAGCTCTCAAGAATTAACAATCAAGGAAATAATGGTTCCCTCACAGAAGAGGAGTCCCCCAAAACAAACTTCACTTACTTAACAATTTTGATGAAGGTCAGCCCCATTCTCAGAGACTAATTTTTTTTTCCCTGTTCTTGGCTTTCATCCCTCCAAACTCATTTTAAATACCGTTTTGCTTTCAACGTTGTTCTTCTGAGAAAATGAATTCTATTTTCTACTATCTTCCAATAAGTCTTCTCATCAGGTATTACTAGTTGGATGGAAACCAAAAGAAAGTCCTCCCTCTAGCAAAACAATTGAAACTTCATTCCTTTCAGATTAAATTAAAATGACTTCATCAGACATCTTTCCACGGCATTGAATACTGGCCTTACCCAAAAGCTAAATTATCTAAATTATTCACTAAATTATCTCCAGCCCACAAGAAATCACACTGTGGGCAAGTAAAAGGCCTAAATAAAAACAGAACTTCTGGCTTATGTGACAATACAAGCCCTTTGTGTCCCTAAGCATCTCATGACACTGGAAAGCATGGGAAGAAAAGATGACAACAAAAAGTGCTGAGGAAGAAGAGATTTAGTCCAGTAAATATATTTATGGACCTTGATTGCATTTCTCCATAACGCTTATAGATCTAGAGCTGGGAGATACTTTATAGACTATTCTCTAGGTATAGGGTTATGGATCTGGAGTTGGAAGGGACCTCAGACACTTGTCCAGACCCATCATTTTGAAGATGAAGAAACTGAGGTCCAGAGAAGTTAAATGAATTGCCCAAGAGGACACAGGGACAACATAACAGAGCTGGGATTCAAACCCAGATGCTCTGACTTCAAATTCACTCTTTCCACTGCATTATGTCACTGTTTTATTGCTACAGCTTTTGACCAACAACATCCATATTTAAAATCTGTGGAAAAACAAGAAGGAGGGAGGCGGGAGTTGGTTTTCACAGGAAATTCATTCATTTGTGGATTTGGATAAACTTGAGAAAGCCTAATAGAGGTCACTGTCATTACTCTGTGGGCCCCTCCACCACACCAAGTCAGTCAGCTGAGCTCTCCCTCAGTGGGCACGGCCTCTTTTTGTCCCTTTGACAAAATTTCCTCTGGCATGAACAGAGCAGAAACCTTAAACACACATCGCTCTAAGAACCAGATTACATAATGTCTCCATCACCCCCCTCATGACAGCTACAATTATGAGTCAATCCCTGGTTTAAATATAAAACAGGAACCTTCGTTTTTCCCCCTCTGACTATGTGGCAGGCTGGGAAGAGGTCTCTGGGCCTGTCAGTTTGAATATCTGAGCTGATCCCATAGTCATTGATTTAGCATGAGACCAAAGGATAGTGTAATTAGATGAAGCAAAGTGTTGCTCCCAGCCCAGATCATCTTTATTTAACCGTTGCCTACATAGTAAACAGAAATAACTCTCCTCTTGCTGTCTCTACCTCTCAATCTCTCTGTTTCTCTACCTCCATCTCTCTCTGTCATTGTCTCTCTGTCACTGTCTTTCTGTCTGTCACTTATCTCTCTGTTTCTGTCTCTGTCTCACTGTGTCTCTAAATATCTCTGTATCTCTTTCTTCTTCCCCCCTCTCTCTCCCTCTCACTGTCCTTTTCTATCTCTCTCTGTCTCCTTCTTTGTCCTCTATGTCTCTGTCTTCCCCCACCCCCATTATCCTTTCCATATAATTTATGTCCTCTGATCTTTCAAATCCAATCAAATAAACTTCCCATTGCCCAAAGATGACCCTTTAGTGAATATGTGACTGGCGATTGCAGTATGCCCTTATAGTCCCTTCTTTGTATCATCCCCCCTCAGCCTTCTAGTTCATGAGGCCTTGAGTTGCTCAGACAGCCTCACATGACCAGCAGCTCCATAAAGCCCCACCTAGCTGCCCATACTGCTCTTTGAAAAAACATTGACCACCCCAGTACTTAGAAGCCCAGTGCTTGAGTAAATAACATTGCCTTCTGATGTTCAGGGAGCCCAAGACAGGATGAATAAGATACCCCCTCCCCTTCATTGCACAAAGGGCATGGCAAATAAAAGACTTGACCTACATCTCTAGAGAGCCTTGGCATAAAAACCAATGGGCCAAGTGCCAGCTGGTAAATAAAGGGGAGGTCTTGTCTTGATTTTTCTGGCTTCTGGACAAATCACCAACAGAGAAAAGGACTAGGCAGTTGGGTAAGTGAACCTGATTCACATCTTTCAAAAATGGAAAATCAATACAACATTAAATAATAAAGATTTTACCTTAGTTGATGATATTGATTTCACATGTCTCTTAGTTGTTGTCCATACTGTGGAAGCCATTGGTATTTACTTGTATTTAAGATGTCTACTGGTTAGAACCCTGGACTGAGAGTCAAGAGAAAGTAGCTGTTACTGGAAAGATCACTAGACTAGATGAAAGAGGCCTCAGTTCTGGTCACTTACTAGATGTTTGACCTTGGGTGAGTTGCTTAACTTCTCTGAGATAGTATCTTTATCTTTAAAATGAGGGGTCATGTTAGATGATCTCTATAAATATATATTTGTTATTATATTAATTAAATTATAATTATAATATCATTAATTGTATTAATATCATATTATTATATTAATTATATATTATATATTTGGGGGGTATATATAAAATTTTCTAGTGGTCTATATAGTGGCATTGGGTAGGAAAACCTAACTTCAAATGTGGCCTCAGACACTTCTTAGCTTTGTGAACCTGGGAAAGTCACTTAACCTCTGTTTGCCTCAGTTTCTTCAAATGTAAAATGGGAATAATGATAGCACCTAACTTGCAGGTGATAATCAAATGAGATATTTCTAAAATTGCTTAGCACAACACCTGATACTTTGTGGGCACTATATAAACCCGTATTCCTTCCCTTACCCAAGTCTTTGCTCCACAATTGCCATACTATGCCCCAATATGACAATTACTTCTCTGAAACAGTTTTTCCATCTATAAAGTGGGAATAATTACACTTGCTTTGTCCCTCTCAATCCCTACACACAATTTCTGGGGAAAACATGATTACAAGATGTCACATGAGAAGAATTTTGAGTTGTTTTAAAAGATTCCATAAATATTAGGCATTCTAACATCCCTTCAAGAAAAATGAATATATAAATCCACATTTAAAAAAAAAACAGAAAAATTAGAAAGCATTTTTTCATATTGTGATTGACTGCATGAATGAATGAAGGAAGGAATGAATGAAAAAGCATTTATGTGCCAAGTTCTATACCAAGAACTCTTCACAAATTTATGTATGTGCATGTGTGTTATTTGTGTATATTTTATATATATATATATACATATATACATATATATATGTGTGTGTGTATATATATGTGTGTGTATATATATATATATGTATATATATATATATATGAAAGATACTCCCTGCTTTTAAAATGCTCACAGCTGGAGAAAACAATATGTGTAAAAGGACTGATGGAAAGGCTCAGGAGCCTTCAGAGTTCATTGCCTTGGAGGACCTTACAGCCTAGAGGGGAGCTGCCAGGCACCATTAAGAAGAGAGTAGGCCTAAGAGTCAAAGTGTAGCTAAAATTGTCCCCTCAGGGAGGGGTGGAGATGAAAGAGACATAAGATCAGCAGCTGGCCAGCCAGGAAGGAGGAGAAGAGCCCACTGGCAGGAATGTTGGCCTGGGGGCTCAGCAGAGGAAGGACAGCCCGCTTAGCACCAGCTCCAGGTAGGGGTTATCTGGCTATCTGTATGGGATGTCATGAAGAGCTGCCACCATTTAGACATTTGCTAGAGCTTTCTTTCTGCCAAAAGCAGAATAGCTAATTACTTCCTGACTTGTCTTAATATTTTTGTCCTTCAAAAGATGAGGGAAACAACAGGGATGTGTTACACAAAGAATTCTTGACTTTATAAAAGGAATCATGAATCATTCATTTAACAAGCATTTGTTAATCACCTGCCATGTGCAAGGAGCTGTGCTAATTCCTAAGGACACAAAGACAAAACAAAAATAGCTCCTGCCCTCAAGCAGGTTACACTTTACTGAGGAAATACACCATTTATATGGGTATATTAAGTGCCAGATATAAGGAGGGAAAGAGTACTACTAACTATGGGGGTTTAAGAAAGGCTCCCCATAGAAAGTAGTACCTGTGACGAGACTTGAAAGAAATTAAGGCATCCAAGAGGTAGAGATGAGGAGGGCAGTCCAGGTCCACAGGACAGCATGTGCCCAGGTAAAGGAAGAGCAAGGAGAGCAGTTTGACTGGAACACAGTATGTGAAAAGGAGCAATGTGACATAAATCTGGAAAGGTAAACCAAAGTCCAATTGTGAAGGGCTTTAAATGTCCAGCTGTAGAGTTTGTATTTTTTACCCTAGAAGCAATTGGGAGCCACCCGAGATTAATGAGCAAGGGAGTAATGTGGGTCTTGAGTGACAGAAGAAAGTTATTTTGGCAGCTCTAGGTAGGATGGATTAGGGAAGGAGAAATTGAAAACAGGCAGATCAATTGGGAAGCTAATGCTATAGTCCAGGTGAGAACCAATGATGGCAGTGGCTATATGAGTGGAGAAAAGGGGACAGATATGAAAAATGTTGTGAAGGCAAAATCAACAGCATCTGTCAACTGAATGGACATGTGGGATGCAGAGTGGAAGTTCAAGTCTAGATCATGAACCTTGAACCTTAGAGGAGAC
Source organism: Vombatus ursinus (assembly GCF_900497805.2). Taxonomy (NCBI): domain Eukaryota; kingdom Metazoa; phylum Chordata; class Mammalia; order Diprotodontia; family Vombatidae; genus Vombatus; species Vombatus ursinus. The sequence continues at coordinate 25,037,926 of NW_020954572.1, read as the reverse complement.
TTTTCTAGCGCATATTCATTTGAGTGTTTTTTTTAAACCATTAAAGTCGTTAGTGGGCCAGCAGAAAATACTGAAAGTTAAAGTATCTAAGGCTTAGCCACCGGACAACCAAAAAAGTAATCAGAAATGATAATCGAATCTCTTTGAAAGTTTCATGTAATAGAAAAGGAAAAATGGAATTGAATGTAAAAAAACTTTGGTTTATACACAGTTTTGGGTAAAGCCTATCTATTATGAAAAATAAGATATACCCGGATTAGTATTATTGTAACCCTTCTTTTTTTTTTCTTTAATAAATTTTATCCGAGGCTGTTAGGTAACATCGTGTTTACCCTGCTGGGCTTGGAAGTAGTACTGAGTTCAAATCCAGTCTTGGACACTTGCTGTGTGACCCTGGGTGAATCACTTACCTTCTGTCTCAGTTTCCTCAACTGTAAAATGAGGATTACAACAGCAATTATCTCACAAAGTGGTTGTGAGATCAATAATAGGTGTTCCCTCCCTCCTCACAGAAAGCCTTTCCTGATCCCCCTAGTTGTTATTCTGCTCTCCCTCCTCAAATTATCTAGTATATATTTATCTCTGTGCATGTTGTATGTCCTTAGAAGAATGTAAACTCCCTGAGGGCAGGGACTATTTTGCATTTTGCTTTGTATCTACCACACCTAACATAGTATCCTGCACCTAGTAGGTGCTTAATAAATGCTTGTGGCTTAACAGCTCCTTCACATCTGGGCTTTAGCCACCAGGTGGAAGGCACTTAAGGGAGATCACTGGGGAAGCTAGGGGAAGACCTACAATTTCATCATACGTGCATGACACGGACATGAAGCAGAGGATAGCATATGTGGCTGCCTTGGGACTCCAACTCGTCACTACCCTCGGTCCCTCTGATGGGATGTGGGAGGGTGGAGCTATGGACTCCAAAACCTCCAAGTGCCTGGCACATAGTAGGCTCCTAACTGCATGCCTGTTTTTGGATGGTAGTAAGTCCACAAAATAGGACTCCCCTGGAGTGGTTCCTTATCCAAACTGTTCTATGTTACTCATTAATTATTCCCATGCGTGGATGTATGGGGAGCGGAGAGGATTTAGAGGGGAGGAGGCAGGATCTGAAGGCTGTGCTGAATGGTTAACCCTAATTAAGTCATGATCGTTTCCCTTAAGTGGTATTTCCTGTAAGCATATGGCTGCTGGGTTAAGGTGGTATGCCCCCTACTCACCTCACATTTATGTACTCCTGAATTCTCTGATTGGAAATAAAATTTTCTTTTCTTTTCTTTTCTTTTTTTTCAACTTGCTTCCATCCCTTCCAGGCCTCTGATGAAAACACTCAGGTTACAGATCAAACAACCCTTAAAATAGCAATATTAAAATAACTGGCAAGGTATATTTCAAGCAATATGAGGCAACTGATGATACACAGCCTGCATAACCATTACTGACACTGACCCACTTCCCTGGGATGTTTAAAGAATGAATGAATGATGGACTGTATAACTCTGTGCAAACATAAAGCATGATTCAGCCTTGCCAACGCAAAGCAGCATCCACTCACTCAGCAGCAGTGACACCTTCCCCTTCTGAATGCCCCCTCACTCCCTAGGGTCATTTCAGGAAGCGTTGGCAGTCCTGTCCTACTCTGCAAACCTTTCCCTCCTTCTATCCTCCACCTCCTCCTGTTCCTCTGAATAGCCAATATCCCCAGCCACCACCTGTCTTCCCTTCTTTCTAGTTCAAGTGGATGAGTGACCTAACACAGTGAGCTGGCTAGCGTCTGCATGCCCTGATGCAAATGCTCATTTGAAATCTGAGCACGATCAAGCCCCAATAGTCACAAATTATACACGTGAACAAAAGGTTCAGTAAAAGGCCTGGTTCTGATTTAGAATGATTTTTTTTTCTAGAGTTTAAGGATCTTTAATAAGTCATGGATTAAACTAGAAATCATTTAATCTACCTCCCCTGATTTTACAGATGAGGGAAATGAGGAATGAAGATGTTATCCCACTTACAAATGGAGTGGGAACAAACATTTATTAAGTGCCTACTATGTGCCAGGAACTGCGCTAAGCACTTTATGCAAATTATCTTATTCGATCCCCACAACAACCCTGGGAGGTAAGTACTATTATTGTCCCCATTGAGGAAACTGAGGCAGGCAGTGCTTAAATGACTTGCACAGGATCATACAGCTAGTAAGCATCTGGGCCCAAATATGAGCTCGAGTCTTTATGACTTTAGACCTAATGATGTGTTTTCTGTGCTACCTGGCTGCCTCACAGATTTGTAGCTCTGAAATTCCAAGATTCTTGTAGCAGAGCTGAGACTAGAATCCACATCTCCTAACTCCTATTCCAGTTAACCTTTCCGTTACAGTGTTTGGTTTCTCTAATTCACTACTCTCATTACAGTGGGGGTGTGTTGGTGTTTAACAACCAGCTCTTGGTGTATGTGAGGGGGGATTACAAATGATACATTTTTAATTTAAATTTAATCTTCATTATTAATATTTTCTCTACCCCTTTTAGTAAGTCTAGACAATCAATAAAATGATAAATCAATCCCTGATTTGTAGCATTTGCTGATTTCCCAGGTGTAAATGCTCACACTGAAAATTTAACAATTGGCTCTCTAGCCATTTCAAGCTGGTTCTAGCATACCCCTGCATTAAGTCACATAGATGCAGGGGAGCGGGGGAAGTAACACAGGCTAAGTTACTTTTCTTTTTTTGCTTTTTGGTGAAGGAGTCAGGGTTAAGTGACTTGCCCAGGGTCACATAGCTAGTAAGTGTCAAGTGTCTGAGGTCATATTTGAACTTAGGTCCTCCCGACTCCAAAGTCAGAGTTCTATCCACTGTGCCACCTAGCTACCTCATTTTTTACCTTTTTTTTTTTTAATTGAGGCAATTGGGGTTAAGTGACTGCCCAGAGTCACACAACCAGTAAGTGTCAAGTGTCTGGTCTGAGGCTGGATTTGAACTCAGATCCTCCTGACTCCAGGGCTAGTGCTCTATCTACTGCACCACCTAGCTGACCCCTAAAGGTTCTTTACCAAAGTGGCATGACTAATCAAGATTGGAACTGGGGTAATATTACATAAGGTTATCTGAGAATCCAGTGGAATTGACCCCCCAAAATAAGCTGTTATCCAAATCAGTTTATTTACGGAGCACCTACTATGTGCATAGGCACTGTGCTCCTTGTTATATCCTTGCTCTTCCAAAAAGAATGAACTATTTCAGGGATGGGTGCAGTTACATCATGTTCCGGGTCTGGATGTGACACCGTTTCTGGGCCCACAGCAGCATGACCCACACCCTGCCTCTGAGAACACGGAAAAAGATGAGCAACAGCTTCAGAACCAACTTCCTCCCCCCAAAACACATTTTCTTGATTGCCTCAACTTTTGCAATTAGACAGGTGAATGAAGAAAGGCCCAAATAAGCCTTTCAAAGCTTCAGCTCTGGGTGGGGTCAGTCTGGCCAGAGTCCAGACTGAGTCACACCCATCATGAAAACCTAATCTGTTTAATGGAGAACTTTATGATTTTTGGAGAAGAGAGAGACCAGAGATAGAGAATGACAGAGAGAGAACAAGGAAGGGAAGGAAGGAGAGATGACAGGAGTGAGGTGGGGGGAAAGAATGAGACAGCGAGGCCCAAAGACACAAAGAGACAAGAGAGAGAGTCAAAGAAACAGGGAGAGGGAGGGAGAGGAAAGAAGGAAGGAGAGACAACAGGAAGGAGAAGAGGTGGGATGGGAAAAGACACACTGAGGAAGGCACAGAGAGAAGTCAGATATAGATAAAGAAACAGAGGGAGACAGAGACTGAGAGGAAGGAAGAGAACAAGGACTAGGACGTGGAGGAAAGGAAGAAGGAGGAGGAATAGAGCGCAGCAGGGAGGGAAAGAGAAGGAAAAAAAGAGACACAGACACAGAGAGACAGGTTAAGACAGAGAGAGGCACACAGAGAGACAAGACAGAAAGAAAACAAGGGAGGGAAGGAAGGAGACGGAGCAGGAGTAAGGGACAGAGGTGGGAGGAAAGATTGAGATGGAGAGGAAAACAGAGACAAGAGTGTCAAAAAAAACAGGAAGAGGGAGGAAGGCAACAAAGGAGAGAAGGAAGGAAAGAGGCGAGGTGGAAGGGAAGGAGAGGAGGAGGAAGAAGAGGAAGAAGAAGAAGGAAAAAATAAGGGAGAAAAAAAGAAAACAAGAAGGAGGGAGAAGGGGTTGGGAGGTAGAGCGAGACACAAAGTCAGTCAGAGAGATATCTAGAGAGACACAGACAGAGAGGTCCCAGCACGAGAGGTCCCAGCACGAAAGCTCCCCACCAGTTGGTAAGTAACCAAGCCCGCCGACAAAGGTGCACACATGCTCTGGGACAGAAAAATCTTGACAGCCCCTTCCTCCTCCCCACGTCTGCAATGAAATGGGCTTTAATGGCATCAAAGGGCTGCTCTCAATGGGGTTTCAGAGAAGCCGAGTGGTGTTCCCTCCAGAGGGTTCCTTTTCTACTTGCCAGCATTCCTCTGCCCTCCGAATGGAAAGGAGTAGGCCTTTTTTGGGGGGAGCCAAACCCTCATTTCCATTCCCCTCTCATACAGCCTCTGTTGTATCTGCAGGGCCTGCAGAATGTAACCACTGCTGCCGCGGGAACAAAACCCCCATTCATCGGCTGGACCAGCTTCCTTTCCGCGCTGCTCTGGCCACCGAGGGGTTGGCTCGCGGCACGCTATGGGACAGACCCAGGCTTCGCTGGCTGAACAAAACTCTCAAAGGCTCCCAGTTCAGTATTCTGAAGCTGTCTAGTGGGCTCCTTTTTTCAGTGAGGCCCTACAATGAGAATCAGCTGTCGCTCGCCCTCATTTCTGAACTTGGGGCGGGGGGGGGGGGGGGCGGAATACATGCACACTGACATCTTTTCATGGAGGAAATCCTCAGTTCAATCACAGCTCATTATAGTTAAGATGTCAGCTTGCACTAACCTCCGCCCCCAGCTCCCTTTCCCCCTCCACCCCCATTCCCTCCCGCCCCCACCTTTCTTTCTTTTTTTTTTCTTTTTTTTTTTCTTTTTGCTTGGGATGGTATGTTCCAAAGGAACAGAAGTTATAAGGCCACATTGTTTCTAATCTACCGCCTCTGAAATCCCATCCCAGGGGTCATTTCCTGACTTTTTGTGTCCCTGCAATCCTCACCACCCCACCCCCCCTCAGAATGCCCTCATTCCTCTCTCTCTCCCCCGGCTGTGACTGAGCAAAGGACATAATTGCAGGGCTTCTCCAGTCGCCTTTTGCAGGACTGAAACACTCAACACGTTTTAACTTTGGAGCTGTGGTTTCGCACCAAAGATCAGCTTTCTGTTTTTCACTCCTGGGGAAAAAGAAAAAAAAGAGGAAGAAAAAAAAAATCCTCCTACACCCATCTCACTTCCAGCAAGGTTGCTCAGCCCGGTACAGAAAATAAACATTCAGAATCCACAAGGAGTCTTTAATGGTCAAATAAAGGTGGCTGGATCTCCCAACCTTCTCCTGACCAAACTCAGATGAAGGAGCAACTTCCTTGCCTCTTCCCTAATCAAAAACACAGATGCCAAATCTGCTTTCTTGTGAGATCTGGCCAAATTTAAACCCTGAGAATCATAGAATTATAGAAATAGAAATAGCCTTAGAGAAACCACATGGAGGGGCGGAAAGCATGCTGGACCTCCCAGGAAGCAGAGGATGTGGATTCAGATCCCAGATCTACCATTTTCTACCATAAGCAAATTATGTTACCTCCTTAGCCTATATCCTCACCTGTAAAATGAGGGGGTTGGGCAAATGACCTCTAAGATCCCCTCTACTCCACATAGATCCTATGAGGTGGGTAACTATGTGACCATCAGCATTCAAGCTTTCTGGGGCAAAGTTTCCTCATCTCTAAAATGAAAGGGTTACATTAGATGACCTCTCAAGTCCCCTCCACCCTAAATCTATAAACCTCTAATCTTGTCCAACTTCAACTTACTTTTGTTGTGGTTATTCAGTTGTATCCAACTCTTAATGACCCCTTTTGGGGTGTTCTTGGCAAAGCTACTGGAGTGATTTGTCATCTGCTTCTCCAGTTCATTTTACAGATGAGGAAACTGAGGCAAACAGACTTCAGTGACTTGCCCAGGGTCACACAGCTAATAAATGTCTGAGGCTGGATTTGAACTCAGGTCTTCCTGACTCCAGGCCCAGTGCTCTATCCACTTCACCACCAACTCATAGTTTACAGATAAGGAAACTGAGTCTTAGAGAAGGGTTAAGTGACTTACCCAGGGTTAGGAAAAAAGAAACTCATTTCTAGTAAATTCCTCCCACACACACATAAATCCTAAAGATAATTTCCCCAAAGGACATTTTTCTAAGGGAAAAAAAATGTATTACTCAGGAATGTGTGGAGTTCAGGTTTTATGTGTTTCATGTTTATCTCCAAATTAGAAACCACTTCCCCTTAAGCTGTGGAAAAGGGAGGTACAAGTAATGGTTGGGAATTAGTCTTCAAATACATTTCCTTAAGAGTACCTCGATGTTTCTTTCATTTCCTGCATTTGAGGACACTGTTTGACCTTTCTCATTAAAGCAAATGTTTTAAAGTGCTGAATATAATTTCAAAAAAAAATCATTGTCTATCATTTTTTGGCTCGTTTCTCTTTCCTGGGAAAACACTCAATCCTTAGTCAAGCTCCAGGGGCAGGGCCTTGCAGTGGATGTTTCTGAAGATCCCAAAGAATGTTTCATTATACTACACGTACAAATGCATGGGAAACAACACTCAGAGAACACAGGCTCTGAGCAATGGGAGCAAAAAAGCCTACAGCCAAACACATTCTTTTATGTTTCTGAAAGAGACCATACTGGCAAGCCTCAAAGCCAAATGGTTCCATTCAGAGAAAGGTAAAACCCAGGAGACAGGAGGAAGGATAGACTACATCCTGCCCAACCCTGGGGAAAACAAGCTGCTGGCCACGCACTTAACTCTGAGCCCCTCTGGATGGAATGTAGGAGAAGCTACCAATTAAAGACAGCTGGTTGCTCTGTCCCAGCAGGTGATTGCATCTATAAATTGTTACTTTCCTATGCTGAATATGTGTTGGCGTTCTCATCTTGACACTCCATTACCACAACGTCAGGGCCCTTTTGCAAGTTAGGGGGCACACCAAGCCTGGGGTCAGGAAGACCTGAGTTCAAATGCAGACTCAGAGGGACACTTAGTAGCTATGTGACTCTGGGCAAGCTATTAAATCTCTACCTACCTCAGTTTCTTCAACTGTAAAATGGGGGGAAATAATAGCACCTACCTTTCAGGGTGGTTGTGGGGATCAAATAAGATAATATTTATTTTTTTTAAAAAGTGCTTAACACGGTACCTGGCACATAGAAGACACTAGATAAATGCTTATTCCCTTCTCCCTAATGTTTATCCCTAAACTAACAATATTTAAGGGGGCAGATAAATATAATTCTAGCCTAGTACCTCCTCTCTCTGAGGAGAACAGAGTGGCCTTTGGCCCCAACTTCCTGCTTCCCCTCCTGGCAGGAATTAAAGCCTCCCTTGGAGAAGAGAGGGAGGAGAAGTGTCTAGAAATGTCTATTCTGCCTCCCTTTGAATCACACAATGACACCCCCACACTACATATGGGGAAAAGTCCTTGACATATGTGAGGCCTCCTTAAAGGTAACAAACCTAGTAGTAGTATAACTTGTTCAAAGGGCATGCACTGTTTAGTAACTTTATATCTTCAGAATTTTGTTCTTAGAAGCTTTCTATCCCTCCTGGGATGACTTTAACTGGAGAATTTTAATCCATGGGAGGGATGAATAAATGAATGAATGAGTGAATGAATGAATGACTAAAAAGACATTTAGTAAGCATTCACTGTATGCCAGACATTGTGCTAAGTACTGGGAATATAAGCAAACAAGCTGGTCCTTGTCCACAAGAACTGAAACCTTTGAAACTTTCTTAAAATCTAGAGTGAATGTTAAACTATTCCCAGCTTTCCACTCCTCAACCACAAATTATAAGATTAAGTAACTTCCCCCCAAGGTTCCCATCATCTCTGCCCCAACAGCTACTTCCTCCTTCCTGAGAATCAGGAGGAGAAAAGTGGTTCCACTCACTGGTTCCAGTGAAGAATAAAATTATCATTAAGGCAAGCCAAGAAATTACTAGTCTGCAGAAACAGAGTTCCACTGAATGTCTAGATTATTCTAGATTACTCAAATTCCTTCATCATTATTGAAGTTTCCGCATCACTACTATATCATGCTGCCATGGCAGTCTTGTATTGTCTCCCTGACTCCTCATCAATTTCCTCTTTGTGTCCAGGTGGTCCATACACCAATATTGCTTTGATATCTGCCTCTATTGCCTTTCCCCAGGTGCTCTTCATCATATTTCCCCACTCTGGTTTCTGGATCTCTTTGTGTTAGTGCATTTTATTAATATATAATGCTATTACCTACCTCCCCACCTTTCACAAATTCTAGTCCTTTACTATCCTCTTCCAGAAACACATTCCAGACGTGAGTCTTCTCCCATTTAGTCTTAGGGACATAAATGAAGTCAAATTTGCCTCCTCACATTGGTGTTATCAATCCACTTTGCTTGTTGCTCATACATTTTGCATCTCGGGAGAGATATATGAATTCATGTAGTTTATTGCTAGTCCATTTCCTGGATTTTGGTTTCCTATGAATTTCTGAGCACCACTATTGCTATTTTTCCTTCATTTTAGCTCATCTTTATGTATCCAGCTTATTGGATATAGGTGAACAGTTTCCTCCTTTCCCTTTTCTCCACTTCTTCCTCCTCCTCCTCCTTCTACTACTAATGATGGCTAGCATTGATGTAGCTGTAACCTTAACTTGAGTCTATAAGGTAGATTTAGAAAATAGGGCCTGAATTCATAGTAATTCTACACTTAGAAGGGTGGTCATGAAATGATTCATGCATATGCCCCCATTTAAAGAGCAAAGCTCTCTAACTGGACTAGGGGAGTTGGGGTTCGGAGATCTGAGTCTTCTGCTAGGAAAGGTCCCTCTCTACTGTGTAGCCCCCATTGCACCATCATGCCACAAACACAGGGACACCCAGCAACACAGGAACAGAGTCAACCACAGGTGTTTATGATAAATAATATTAAATTTAGCGAATGCATTCTTTAATAGAGTAAATTAAAGAAAAATACAAATAGAAGTAATGTTGGGGCACAATGTAGGGTGGGCCTCGGCTGGCTTGTTTCTCTCCTGCAAGCTCCTTGGATACAAACAAACACAGTCACACACACACCTCCCAGTTTGGCCATTCAGATAGAGGTCATCTCTCATGGTCTTAAAGAAAGATGTGGCAGACTGTTCCAGTCTCCCAACCACTGTGGGATGATAGCAATCTCTCACTTCTTTTCTCATTTTCCTTAAAAATCCCAAAACTCCAGGGAGAGGAAAGGAAGCTTCCCTCCTCCTTTCTGTGGGTTGCTTTTGTGCTAGTTTTGGTCTCAAACACTAACTTTTTTTTCTTTTCTTTTCTTTTAAAAATGGGTTTCCTTATCTTGCCAACAATGGAAATGCAGTGGCCACCTATAACCCTGATTCCACTGCTGATGGGCCCAGAAACTTTGACTTGCTCCATTTCCAGTCTGGGCAGGTTTATTCTTCTTCAGGCAACCCGATCCTCCTCACCACTGCCATTGCTGGTCCTGTGCTTAGCACAGGACACCTGATTGACCCCACTACTATTAAAGCTCCAAACTCCCACACTGAAGTGATACTCCAACCTTAGTCTCCCTAATAGCAGGAATTATAGGCATGTACCACCAAAACCAATGCAGTTACCATCTTATCAGCTTGCTATTCACTTTCCAGCTTTGTCTTTCTCTTCTGAATGCCTTGCCTTCAATGAGCAGCAATAGCTAAAAGATTTTATATGCCTTTATGATCTTCAGGGATTTTTTGGTTGTTGTTCCCCCCTCCTCACCCCAGTCTTCATAATCTTTAGATTCCTTCTGGCAGTATCTTTCATACTCATGTGAATCACTAGAAGAAGTGAGTAGCAGTCATCAGACTTGACAAGTCTTCTGAGGTTCTCTACCACATCCTGGATATATGTTCTGGGAAGATAGAAGACCTCTCATTTGTCATTGTTAGAACAACAAATCACTGCCTCAGTACCCTTAGCATGTAGTCACCAACTACCACCACTTCCCCTTCTTCTGACCATCACTGGATGATGTCTCATCTGACATCAATGAAGCCACAACATCTTTCAAAAAGGGCAAGCACCCCCAACTGATAAACTGTCAAAGGATATGAATAAGCTATTTTCAAATGAAGGAATCAAAACTATCTATAGGCATATGAAGAAGAACTCTAAATCACTTTTGATTAGAGAAATGCAAATTAAAACAACTCTGAGATACCACCTCACACCTATCAGATTGCCTAATATGACAAAAAAGGAAAATGATAAATGTTGGAGAGGGTGTGGGAAAACTGGGACAAAGATGCATTGTTGATGGAGTTGTGAACTGATCCAACCGTTCTGGTAGAGCAATTTGGATCTATGCCCAAAGGGTAACCAAACTGTGCATACTCTTTGATCCAGCAATACCACTACTATATCTGTATCTCAAAGAGATCATAAAAAAGGAGAAAGGACCTATATGTGAAAAATATTTATAGCAGCCCTTTTCATGGTGACAAAATATTGGAAATTGAGGAGATGCCCATCAATTGGGGAATGGCTGAACCAACTGCAGCAAAGGACTGTAATGGAATACTAGTGTGCAATAAAAAATGATGAAGACGCAGATTTCAGAAAATCCTGGAAAGGCTTGTATGAACTGATGCAAAGTGAAATGAACAGAACCAGGAAAACATTGTACACAGTGTCAGCAACATTGTGTTGCTGATGAATGACTCAGCTCTCCTCAGTCATACACTGATCCAAGACAAGTACAAAGGACATATGAAGGAAAATGTTATCCACCTCCAGATAAAGAACTGAATGGACTCTGAATGTAGACTGATGCATATTTTTTCACTTACTTTATTCTTTCTCATGAGGTTTTTAAAAATCTGTTTCTTCTTTCACACCTACGAATATAGAACTATTTTTTACATGATGGTACATATATAAACCATATCGAAGTGCCTATCATTTTCAGAAGAGGGGAAGGGATGGAGGGAGAAAAATGTGGAACTCAAAATCTTGTAAAAATGAATGCTAAAAATTTCCTTGACATATAACTGGGGAAAAAATAAAATGCTATTAAAAAAAAGAAGGGCAAGCAGCTCCTTGGTGATCAGAGGGTCTAGCTCCCTTCTCTCTGGAAGAACTCATATCTAATACTTACTAGTGTTCAGTAGCCCTTCTCTCTTCTTCCTTTTCCCTTTTCTCCTAGGAAGCTAAAGGCACAATGAAAAACACACTGTGCCTGGAGTTAGGAAGACTCAAGTTCAAAGCCTGCCTCAGAGACCTACCAGTTGTGTGACCTGGGGCAAGTCACTTAACCGTTCTCTGCCTCTGTTTACTGATCTGTAAAATGAAGAGTTTGGACTCCATGGAAACCCTTTTTTCCTTTTTTTGTTACTTTGAAGTCTGTCTTCTGTCTTTTGTTTTGTTTTGTTTTGTTTTTAAAGAAGTACTTGTCCCTGATAGTTTGGAGAGTAAAAAAATCTTCAACACCCTTTACTTCTCTTCAAGGAGGGAGATAAGCCTAAACTTTAAACATATCTAGACAACAAAGTACTTGGTGCTGGCAGAAAGGCAAAGTTCTCACTGCTCTCCACATTTTCTGGAAGCAAGGGCCTTGTTGTCTGGTATCACTGAAAAGTACAGCAAACCACATTTTCCCAAAGAACACAATGACGGTCTGACTTCAGTCTACCTTGGCACTGGTCTTTGGGAGAAGGGTGGAAGGTGCTCACTCTTGGGAAATGCAACATTTTTATCCCACAAATTAAAAGGCCTCAACCCACGGACGGAAGCAGTCTTTTCCAGTCGTATAGATCGTAGCCCATCCAGGCCTTCTCATCCCGTGCAATTCTTGTCTACGTCCTCTCATAAATCTTCCACAGACAATCTATCCAGCACATAGAGACTTTCCTCTAGGTCTATTAATACTCTATGGGAAACAGTGCTGTAGTAGGGCTCACCATATGCTATCCTTTGCTTTCAGTACATGGCTGGCCCAGTTTCTGTTCTAACCAAACATTTCCTACATGATATCTTTGGGGGAAGGGAGATAGAGAAGGAGCAAGCATTTTTAAAGCACCTATATTGTGCCAGATTTTACAAATGTTATCTCATTTGATCTTTTGTTTTCTTCAAGAGTCCCAAAATTCCCACATGAAGAATTAAAAGCTTACAATTCTGTAAGGTAAGTACTATTATTATCCTCATTTTACAATTGAAGAAACTGAAGCAGACTGACTGACCCAGGATCACACAGCTAATAAAGAGTCTGAAGCCATATTTAAACACACGTCTTCTTGACTCCAGGCCCAGGGTTCTATCTGTCTATCACTTGGTTTCCTCTCTTTGTTCACAGGCCATCACTGGTAACATTCTCAACACTTCACTCCATTGCCCTTTGGGTCACCAACAGTCTGGATACTTCCGAGATTATGATGTTCCATGATTCCATTAGCCAAAAGACATGAAACATGTGCAAATTTAGAGAATCCACCCCAAAAGTTCACACAGACTATTTGTGCCTGACCTGTGCTGTGGTGGAGTATTCCGAGCTCATCCTGGTCTGATCAGCCACAGTTGGACACATTGAAACTTGACTTTAACATAGTGATGTCCTTTTGGTCCTTTTCAAGAACGAAGGACAACAACCAGCCACCAACAGAATACTCAAAGTGGATATTCAAAGGATCTGACATTTTATCAACATGAGGAACTTGGTAAGAAAATTCTCTCCATGGGCAATTATGACTCAGAACTAAATCCTAAGGAGTTGCCTGGGGATTATAGAGGTTAAGTGAGTTGTCTGAGGTCATAGACAAGGTAAGTGTCAGAAGGAAGATTTTAATATAGGTCTTCCTCACCTTTAGTCCTGCATTATGTGTTTTATTTATATATGTAAGAAATATGTATTTATGTTATATATAATATATATATTTGTATGTTGTTTAGTCATTTTTCAGTTGTTTCCAACTCTTTCCTGCGTATTTGGGGTTTTCTTGGCAAGGATACTAGAGGGGTTTGTCATTTCCTTCTCCAGTTCATTTTACAAATGAGGAAACTGAGGCAAACAAGGTTAAATGACTTGCCCAGGGTCATAGAGCTAGGAAGTATCTGAGGCCAGATTTGAAATCAGGAACATGAGTCTTCCTGAATCCAGGCCCAGCACTCCATCCACTGAGCCACCTAGCTGCCCATATGTTTATATATGTTAGAAAAAAATTAACATTATGTATTATATATTTAGCATTAATGGTAATATTAAATATATGTTTATTGTATATGTGTATGAATGTATATATACATACACATATATTGTTGTTGAATCATTTCAATTGATGTCCTACTCTTCATGACCACATTTTGGATTTTCTTGACAAAGGTACTGGAGCGGTTTGTCATTTCCTTCTCCAGCTCATTTTACAGATGAGGAACTGAGGTAAATAGGGTTAAGTGACTTGTCCAAGGTCACACAGCTAATAAGTGTCTGTGACCAGATTTGACCTTAAGAAGATGAGTCTTCCTGATTGCACTCTATCCACTGAGCCATCTAGCTGCCCACTACACACACACACACACACACACACACACACACACACACACACACATCCTAATTGCGCTGCTAGGTTGTCTAGTGGATAAAATACTAGAGAGGGACTCCAGAAAGCTGAGTTCAAATCCTACCACAAACACTTAGCTATATGACCCTGGGCAAGCCATTTAACCTCTCTCAGCCTTAGTTTCTTTATCCATAAAATGGGGATAATAATAGCACCTACGTCATGGAATTGCTATAAGCATAAAATGAGATAACATGTGTAAAGCAGGTTGCATACTTTAAAGTGTTATATAAATACTAGATATTATTACTAAAAAGTAATTTTCTAAGAGGTAACTATTGGCATGAAATTATTAATATGCCTACCCTAAATAAGACATTTACTTTGTTATTATTTCTCATATATTCTTGAAATATTCCTCAAACTCAACCAAAATCTACCCCAAATCTGCCAGTTCAAAATAAAGTAACTTAATCAATTAACTAGTTCTTTTTTCTATTCATATAGCAAAGGCTTTGACAGATATTTTTTCTCTGTATTGACCTTTTCTTTTTTTTTAACTTGGTGCGAATCAAGCCACAGAGCAGTGGTATAGGTTATTATCCACATTTTCCAGATAGGGACAAGAGACACAGAGAGGAAATTCCTTATTAGAAACCGCCAGGTGAGTCAGCAGCAAAGCTGGAAGCCCGAGGTAAAATCCCCTGCCTCCCAGATCTGAACTCTATCCCTCTATTCCCCCTACTCCCCACCCCACCTTGTCTGTGAAAGGAGGTCTCGTTGGGTTTGGGCAAATATTTACAGAGTTGAAGGGCAGGCCCATAAGTGGGTGTGTCTCTTTCTATTAGCTCATGTCAGGAAATTACCAGTCCACCTCAACCTGAAGAATCCTTGGACTCTCACTGAGTTAAGACTTTCCTTTTTCCCGGGTAGGGTAACCAAATTTATACCAAAAGGGGAGACCACTTACCAAGGATGTACTTCTAGAGGCCTATGGTGTCGAATCTCCTGTTATGCCTGAAGGGGACTGGTTTATGAAAGTTAACTAAATAGACGATAGGTAGCTAGCTAGCTAAAGAGACAAACATTCGGGGCATGTTTCATGAGAATGCCTCAGGGTAGGGGCAGTAGAGATGAGGGTGGGGTTGGGGTACAAGTGTGTGAAAGTCCGTGAATTGAAAGCTGAGAGCTTGGCCCCACATGTATTAACAGCATTTAACCACCACCACCACCCTTTCCTCCCTTCCCCTCCTCCCTTCCCCCCAAGCAAAAGAACCTGGCCTACAAAGCAATTTTACTTTTTAGAGAGATATGGAAGACAGAGAGTAACTTCTGGAAACTCAGATTAGTAACTTAATTTTCTGGGCCTAATTTGTAGATGCCACTTACTCCTAATCCTGGGTTTCAGGGACTCAGAAAGAACCAGGCTTCCTTGGGAACACTTCCCAAGGTGGTCTAAAACCCAAGTTGTTCATTTTGGCTCATTCACACATCATTATATGACACCAGATTTGTCCATTTAGGGCATCTAACAGCCAAGAGGCAAACTAAGAAAGGCTTCTTTGGAAAGTGTTCATTGTAAAAGCTGCATAGCAACTGCTTTTGAAAAGGCCAGTGCAAAGTCCCCTGGTCCCTGTTGGTTGTGAGCCAGCAGCAATTGCCTGTAACACCGCATGTGGGTTCCTTAGGGTTTTCACATTGGTCTCTTCCTGGCCACTCACTGGGAACCACCATGACTGCTAGGTAAACAATGCAGGGTGAATGAGCATCACCACCAGAACTGACTGGAGGGGGGAGTGAAACCAAAAGGCTGGGACCTCCTAGAGAGTGAGATTGATCTTAGGGGGGTAGCTGCACATAGTAAGGGGCCACTCGAGTGAAACAGGAAATAAGAATCCATGAAACTCATGAAAAACAAGTAGAAATGCAGGCTGTATCAATTAAATCAACTGCCCTGTGCATGTAAAACTAATAAAATGGGAATACATATTTATTTATTTATATGTTTTAGATATAGACATGCTTGGTAGAGATTGATACAGTAGATAGCTACACAGTACAGCAGATAGATACACACAGTAGAAAGATATAGAGTAAATACATACAGTAGGTATACATATAGAATTGATAGATATATACCTGCATAAATATATAGTAGGTATATATAGAATTTGTACATATATACATGCATAAATATATCCATACATGCAATATATATAGGTAGATGAAAGAGAGAGAGAGAGAGAGAGAGAGAGAGAGAGAGAGAGAGAGAGAGAGTGGGGAGAGAGGAAGAAAGGGGGAGAGAGAGAGAAAAAAAGAGACAGACAGACAGAAAATGAGAGTGATATATAGATAAAGATACACAGGGACTAAGAAAGGTCAATGTAATGAGAGGACAATCCCAAAGGACTAATGATGAAACGTAGTATCCACCTCCAGAGAAAGAACTGATATTGTTTGATTATAACCTGAAGCCTGCTATTTTTCACTTTCTTTCTCTCATTGTTTTTCTTTTACCCGAGTATTCCCATACAAAATGACTAACATGGAAATGTTTTACATGATTGCATACATATAACCTATATCTGATTACTTTTCTGTCTCAGGGAGGGAAGGATAGAATTTGGAACTCAGAACTTAAAAAAAAAACCTAAATGTTAAAAAATTATTTTAACACGTAATTGGGGAAAAATAAAATGTATTGAATTTCAAGAGGCAGAATAGTAAATAGAAGACTTGCCTTGAAATAAGGAAGGCCTGGGTTCAAGACCCACATTAGCTATACAATAACTGGGTGAGCATGGGCAAATCACTCAATCTCTCAGTATCCCAAATCACCTTTTTAAGACTTTAAGTTACAAAAAAGTTTTCAACATACATCAATGGAAAGAATTTTCCCCACAATGATGAAATCACAGGTCTGGATGAATATTTGAAAATAGAAAACTTTTAAAATACAGTATGTGAATATATACACAAATATGCTTAGATATTACATTTCTGAGAAAAAAAAATGTAGTCAGTGAAAAACTCAATCACTTAGAGTTTTAGTAACATCCTATTCCTTAAGTATTTTCATCTTATTAACCATTTGCCACAATTTTTCCTTAGGTTGGATTGTTGCATTGTTCAGTCATTTTCCAGTTGTGTCCAATTCTTCATGAACCAATTGGGGGCATTCTTGGCAAAGATATTGGATTGGTTTGCCATTTCCTTCTCTAGTTCATTTTATAGATTAGAAAACTGAGACAAACAGGGTTACATGACTTGCCCAAGGTCACACAGCTAGTATGTATGTGAGGCCAGATTTGGAGTCACTTAAGATAAGTCTTCCTGACTCCAGGCCCTTGTTCTATCCACTGTACCACCTAGCTGCCCAGAGCTGACGTCTCTGTTTACTAACTTTCTCTCCCTTTGTCATCTCGGATTAAGTCAACTAAGTGATGCAATGGATAGATTTCTTAGCCTGGAGTCAGGAAGACCTGAATTCAAATCTAGCACCAAATGCTTGCTAGCTGTGCGATCCTGGGTAAGTCACTTAACCTCTATTTGCTTCAGTTTCCCCAACTGTAAAATAGGGAAAATAATAATAAGTTGACATGAGGATCAAATGAGATAATATTTGCAAAAGCATTTAGCATAGTGCCTGACACATAATAGGCACTATAAAAATGCCAGCTATTATTTAAGTAAAGTAACTATATCCAGGATCTCATCTTACATAAAGCTGGCCCTCTCTGGAACTCATGGTGGTTGTGGAAAACACTTTTAGATCATTTTTGGCTCTAGGAAGTTCCAAATGAATCATGAATTTAGAGCTAAAAGCAGGAGTGTTTCTGGAGTCAGCTTGTATTGACTGACAAAGACTGGTTGCTAAATTTTCAGTGGAAGCATTTAAACCTCTGAAATCAGCAAACATTACAAATTAGTGCCTGATTTATTGTTTTGTTGATTGTCTATCATTAAGAAAGTGATGGAGAAAATGTTAATAATACTGCAGATTAAACTTTAAAATGTGTTGTCTATACTTTTTTTTCTAAAGAGCCAGCTGTTAAACATTTACAAGCATACCCCTGACTGGAAGGGACCTTAGAGGTCATTTTGTCCAACCCCTTTACTTTACAAATAAGAAAACTAAGTGCAGAGATCATAAGTGATTATTTCAAGCTTGTAACAGTAGGAAATCACAGAACTGGAATTCACACTTAGATACTCTGACTCCAAAATCTAGCATATCCACTGAACCACAAGGCCTCTCAGAAGGCAGCCTTGCTCTTGCCATTACATGCCTTCCTTCAACCTCAAGAAGTAAAGCTATGTAACAGAAATTTTGTCCTAAGAACAACTTTGAATGACTAATTCATCTTGAGTATCATGAATACTCCAACCAAATATAAAGGACCTAGGAAGGAAGACGCTATCCACCTTCAGAAAAAGAACTGATAAATAGAAGTATGTATAATACGGTGATAGAGATAGATAGAAAGAGAGAGAGAGAAAGATGAATAGATATATTTGTGTTTAATTGTAGCCTTTTCTAGGGCAGGGTGGAAAGAGAAGGAGAAAAAAAAACACATGGTAGAGAACAAAAGAAAACTTTGAAGGAAGCATAGAAAAGCAGGGTAGCTTTGAAAACAATGTGCAGTATTTATTGCATAGTTGTTTTTTTTAAATGAATAGTCTGAAATGAAAATTTGTGGTTATTTTTGAATCCTCTCTATGTTGTTCTGTGTACATGGAAATGTTCTCTTTTTTTGTCTTTTTGTATTTAAGTTCAAAATGAATAAAAAATTTAAAAAGAGAAAAGAAAAGAAATGAAATGAAACTATACAGAAAAACTGCAGAGTTCCTGGTACCAAGAGAACCTACTACCAGTTCCTAAACATTGAGAGAAACTTGGTAACCCTCAAAGTTCAAAACAGGGGGGAAGGGGAAGCAATTGCTTTGGGAAATATTTTTCCTTTCCAAAGTACTTTGGTTTTCAGTTACATTTCTCTTTTTGGTTATTTTAAATGTCATTCTCAAAAGGTGTTTTGATCTTTGGAGAGGGTGCTTGGTATAGCGCGTAGTAAGATGGTCTCAAAGCCAGGAAGACTAGCATTTGAGTCCTGTCCCTGACACATACTGGCTGTGTGTCCCTGGCAAATTTCTTAACTGCTCCGTGCTCTAAACCAGGGGTGGGGAACCACATAATAGCATTATCTATGTTCTATTGTATTTTTATTTATTTTCTTGAATATTCCCCAATAACATGGTCATTTGGCTCCAGCCTCCCTCAGCAGTATTGGCTGAGCTTTTCACCTCTCTCTAAGCTGCAGAGAAGGTACTAACCTGTATTGGTAGAAGGGATTCCCTCCCTTGGAATTCCTTATACCAATGAAATTATAGATACAGTCCCTGCCACTTTGATCTTTAACTTCTGCAGATACCAATGTGACTTCCAAAATATGTGGTTTCCAAATCAGAGTATTAAATTAAGATTATAAAAATATGTGTCAAAAGAATTATTTCTCTTCCCTTTGGTGAATTCTGCTTTTCTTATGCATAAGGAAAAGGGGATCTGTTCCTTGTTTACCTGTAGTGCTCCAATTTGGGGGAAGGAAAATATTGTAAGTGAAGGGGGCAGTGATGTGAAGGTCATTTTAAAAAAATTTCCCTCCTTTAAAGCCCATCTCAAATTCCTTTTCCATTTAGAAGACTCCCTTGATGCCTGTCCACCTCCAATTAGCAACCATATTCTCTTCCCCTCATCTTATCTAGCACCTTTTGGATACCTCTCTTACATACTTATCTTGTATTATGGTTATTTTCATATGGGTTTTAGTATCTAAGATACTCTACCATAAGGGCTGGAAAGAAATATCATCTATTTTTAAAAGTCTCTCCCAGAACCTAGAACTGTGCTCAGCAAATAGCAAATTGTTAACGAATGTTTGTTCAACTTAGTTGAGTTTTTCAAAGTCCTTTTCCAATATACAACTGTTTTAAAGGACCTGTCCTAAAGGTCAAAGGGAATTAAAAAGATCCAGAATCTAGTCTCCTTGTAAAGTTAATCTCTTTTTTTGACTCATTTTTCATCCTTTAGGGATAATGTTACAGACTCAAAACTAGTTTACTTTTGTTATGAAGGGGAGACTAGTCCTTCAGTGCTACCCTGTGCAAGCCTGATGTCAGAAGTTTCCTAGTGGCAAGAAGGACCCAGATGCACTTGGGTAAATTCTTACTCTTCTAGTTCATTACCCTCACTTAGATGGAAACTAGGAACTTCAGTGTTTGTTACTTCTCCAGGAACGGTTCTCAGATCCCAGTTCCCAACTCCCATTAAAATATTCAAGGTCACAACACTTTTAAACAAGTCGTTTCAGTTGTGTTTGATGCTTCATGACCCCATTTGGGATGTTTTTGGCAGAGATACTGGAGTGGTTTGCCATTTCCTTCTCCAGCTCATTTTATAGACAAGGAAACTGAGGCAAACAGGGTTAAGTGAGTTGTCCAGGGTCACACAGCTAGTAAGTATCTGAAGCTGGATTTGAACTCAGGTCTTCTTGACTCCAGACTGGGCACTCTATCTGTTGTGCCACCTAGCTGTGTATTTTAAACAGCTAGAAGATTCACTTAGGCAGTAAAAGACAAAAAAGGATTTGTATCCAAACCCAGAAAGAGTCAAGGGACCTTGCACCTCTACATAACAGGTCTAAGCAGGTGGTCATGAGAATAGTCTTTCTTCAGCCAGGCATAAACTGATCTGATTTCCGCTCTAGGTCAGCTTGTGGTAATTCCATAACTCTGTTTACCTCCTTATTCCCAAAGTACCTGAAGGTATATATCTATAATAGTTATAGCTAACATTTGTGCAACCTTTACTGTGTGTCAGGCACTGTGCTAAGTGCTTTACAATTGTTATCTCATTTGACCCTCACAACATCCTTGGGGTATAGGTGCTATGATTATCCCCATTTTACAGATGAGAAAACCAAGGCAAAGGTAGGTTAGGTGACTTGTCCAGGCCAGAACAGCTAGTAAGCTTCTGAGATCATATCTGAACCCAGGTCGTCCTGACTCCGGGTCCAGAGCTCTATCTACAGGGCCACCTAGCTTGTTAGCATCTTCCATGGCCTCTTCTGGAGTTTGCAAAAGCATTCTTACTCCCTTTCCATTTTTAATTCCTTCCTTCCCCCAGGACAGCTGGGGTGGGTCATCCAAATGGTCCCCAGGCTTCTTCTTTGAAGATCTCCAAAAACAAATGTGGAACTCCTGGCTCCAGCCATCTACTCTGAGGATGAGTAGTGCCTGTGACTCAGAAGGAAGAGGGGAGTCCCTCCCTACACATAATGGACATCACCCTATCCATTCCATCTCCACCCAAAAGCAGCAGCTAAACTAACACTGACTACTATCAGGTTATATATAGACTCTGAAGGGAGAAGGGGGGAAAATACTAGTGTTAACTTGCCTCCTGGATTTTGTATACAAATCAGATACCATTTTTCCATTAAGCTTAATTATCATTTTCGAAATGTTTTCATGATAATAGCTAACATTTATATAGCACCTACTACATGCCAGACACTGTGCTAAATGCTTCACAATTACTATCTCACAACAACCCTGGGAAGTAGGTGCTATTATTATCCTCATTTTATAGGGTGAGGAAACTGAGGTCAAGTGACTTGATGATGATCACATAGCTAGTAAGCGTTTGAGGATGGATTTGAATCTAGCTCTTCCTAGATTCTGAGCCCAGAGCTGTATCCACTGGACCACTAAGCTATTTTATCAGCCTAATCTTCAATTAATGATGCCTTCTAAGCTTTGACTCAAGTTGATCACTGCTTCCCCAAATCCCATCAATAAATGATCTGTAAGTGGATGCTGCTTTTGAGTGCTAATTGAGGATACTATTTGCAGAAATTGTTTTACAAATCAAGGACTCTTTGATGATGGAAATAATTAACCTCCTACTTTGCTCATTCCGGACATTTTAATTTTGCCTCATTTCCTTACAAGTGGGCACCACTGAGTAGAAGTTTTCATTTGCTAAAAGCACAAAACAGCAACACGAAATTGAACACTTCCCTAAGTCAGCCAATAAAACATTTATTAATTGCCTGCTATGTGCCAGGCACTGTGCTAAGCTCTGGGAATACAAAGAAAAGCCAAAGATGGTCCCTACTCCAGTGGACTCTCTAGGTGATATTGATCATAGTGTTGCCTTGGAACATGGGCTCCTTCTTCTCCTCTCCCCCAAACCTTTTAATGCATTTCTTTCTCTAGCGTCATCTCCTTCCTTTCAGTCTTCAAGCAGGAGAGAAGGTTCTCCTTGCCAAAGCTCATCCCTTCACCGGTGCGTTTGCCTCCATCACTTCTTGCCTCCTTCAGAACCTTGCTCCATCACTCATCTCATCTCTGTCGTCTGCAATCTCTTCTTCCTTCCTGTCTCCTTTCCCTCTGCCTGCAAATATGCTCAGGTTTCCTTTAACCTAAATAACATAAAAAACTTTGCCCTTGACCCTTCTCCCTGTGCCCACCTTTCTCTATTAGCCTGCTTTTACTGCTAAACAAATGTCCCTATTCTCCAGCTTCAATTCTCTGCCACCCACTTAACTCTCTACAAGCTGTCCTCTCTCCACACCGTTTTGCTGAAACAGCTATCTTCAGTGTTTTACACACACACACACACACACACAAAATTCAAAAAGAAAACGATGCCTCCTCTCAGGGTGTTTGTATTCTATTGGAAGGATACAACATGCACTCAGATGAGGGAGGGGAGGGAAGGAGAGGGGACAATAGGGGAGTAGAGAGGAGGAGGGGAGAGGACTAGTGGCTGGACTGGAGGAGGAATTATAGATTTAGAACTGCAAAGTACCTTAGAGTCTTAGAAGGCTTCTCTCATCACTTTGGGGTGATTTTTTTTTATTTCTCGAGTGACTTAAAAAGGAAGCCGATACCATTCCATTTATTAACAGCAACTCAGTGGTCCAATGAATAGAGCTCTAGGCCTGAAGTCAGGAAAATCTGAGTTCAATCCAGCCTCAGATACTTTCTAGCTCTGTGACCCTGGGCAAGTCACTTAACCTCTTTTAGTTTCCTCATCTGGAAAATGGGGCTAATAATAGCCCCTACTTCCCAAGGTTGGTGGGGGAATCAAATGTGATAATAATTGTAAATCCCTTAGCAAGTCAACAGTAGCTTTTATTATTATCACTCAGCTGCAACTTAAAGTAGCAGCTAGGTGGCACAATGGGTAGAGCAAGGGGCGGAGCAATGGGCCTGGAGTCAGGAAGATCTGACTTCAAATCAGTCTTCAGACACTTATTAGCTGTGTGACCCTGGGCAAGTCACTTAACTCTGTTTGCCTCAGTTTCCTCATCTATAAAATGAGCTGGAGAAGGAAATGGAAAACCACTCCAGTATCTCTGCCAAGAAAACCCCAAATGAGGTCACAAAGAGTTAGACATGACTGAAATGTCTCGTTATCATCATCATCAACAACAACTTAAAGCCCAAGGGAATGTGAAGGCTTGCATTAACTGACTACTATATACCAGGCGTTGAGCTGGGTGCTAGTGGTATAAAGATAAAAATAAAACTGTCACTGCCTTCAAGGAGCCTATATTAGATCAGGGAGAACAACTTAATAGCTAATATTCATATAGTATTTACTATGTGCCAGGCACTGTGCTAAGCACTTTATGATTATTATCTCATTTGATCCTTGTAACAACCCTGGGAGATAGATGCTATTATTACCCCTGTTTTATAGATGAGGAAACTGAGACAGACAGATGTTCAATGACTTGCCCAGGGTCACACACCTAGTAATTGGCTGAGGCTGGATTTGAACTCAGGTCTTCTTAACCAGACCTGGCATGCTATGTACTGTGCCACCTGGCAACCCACTTATAGATAACGGGTATGCTTATACATAGATACAATATAAACACAAGAAAGTTTTGGTGAGAGGCACTAGTAGATAGAGCAGGGGAGGGGAACCTGCAACCTCGAGGCCACATGTGGCCTTAATAAAAGGATTTGTTCTGGGGCAGCTAGGTGGTTCAGTGAATAGAGCTCTGGCATTGGAGTCAGGAGGACCTAAGTTCAAATCCAGCCTCAGACGCATAACACTTACTAGCTGTGTGACCTTGAGCAAGTCACTTAACCCCGATCGCCTCACCAAAAAAAGCAAAACAACAACAACAACAAATAAAAGAATTTGTTCTGTAAAACTTGAACTCAGTCAAAGGGCCGCACTTGAGGACCTAGAGGGCCACGTGTAGCCTTGAGGCCACAGGTTCCCCAGACCTGAAGAGGGATTAGGAAGAGCCTCATATAGGAATTCGTGCTTGACCTGAGCTTTGAAGGAAGTCAGAAACAGAGAGGTAAGGAGGGAATGCCTTCTAGGCCTGGGGAAAAGCCTGTACCATAGATGGACATAGAAGACAGTACTAGGTGTGAGGAACAAGGACAAAGCCAGTTTGATTGGGTCATAGAGTGTGTGAAGGGGTGTAATATGTAATAAGCCAGAAAAAAGTAGGCTACAGCCTGGTTGGGTAGGGCTTTAAAAGCCAGACAAGTTTTGATTCCATCCCTAGAGACAATAGGGAGGCACAGCAGTTAATAGAGCTGGGGAGGGCAGCTGGCTTAGAGGATAGACTGGAGGGGAAGAGATTGGAGTCAGGGAGACCATGCACCTTTTCTGTCTCTGAGTTAGACTGACTTTGTGTTTTCCCCAGGAGGTGGGGTACAAATTAGGACTGGAGTCAAGTGAGTAGTAAGAATTTCTAAACTCTCTGGAAATATTCACAGGTAGTGAAGGGAGATGTTATAACTTGTAGTCAACGGGAGGGTTGGCCTTTCCATGCCCTTACAAGAATGTAAAGGGCTGAATTCATTACCACATCTTACTGTTGTTCCTCCCCATCAAAGCCCCCAATCCCAAATCCTCCTTTCTTAACCCACCTACTGTTTTTCAGCATCCCATACCCTGTGCCTAAGGCAGCCCTACAGGGGCTCTTCCTTATAAACAATGGTTCATATTTCAGCCCAGGGCACCCTCTTAGCTCTCACCTCTGTCCCTGAATTCCTTTCAGTCTGTATGTATTTGGGCTTGGTTTTTTTTACTTTTTTTTTTTTTGGAGTATGATTTGGAAATGAAGTCTTATTATTTACTCTTCACATGACCAGCTCAGCGTTTGTTCCTCTTTACTTCCTTCCTTAATAAATTGTTTTGTTAGCAGTGTTTATTTTTTCCTCTACCCCTCTATTTTTAAGGTGCTACTGATTCCCTAACACCCAAATTGCAAGGCAGTGTGTCAGTTTTGTTTCACACTAGAATTGCATAGGGAGGCACGTGATTTTTTCCCCCCAGCTGGAATTTTCCCCTTAAAAAATCCCCAGTCTTTCTTAAGAACCTGTCTGGCTCCAGTTTGAGAAACTACTGGACATCTTTCCTATATACTTTTCTATATATCAGTTTGAACTCCATGGTATAATGGGTCAAGGTAAGTATTGGACTTGAAGTCAACAAGAAATGATTCTTTCCACTGTGCCACCTAGCTAAATGGAGGACGGGGCTGAGTTTATGTAAGCTAACTACAAGCTTGTCAGGGGACAACATTGTGAAACTACTACTAAAATATGTTAGTAAAATCTCTCCTGAATTAATAGTAATCTGTATTCCAATCATAGGGTCTGATAAGTCACAGGACTTATCTACAGACAGACCTGCTAAATTCACAAAGTTGGCCAATGTATAATGAATTTTTCTGCCACATAAACTTTCAAAGACCATCTACTAAGTTATAGCAAGATGGTGGTTTAAATTGGTTGAGGGAGTAACCATCCTGGTAGAAATGATAGGTCCTTGAGTTTTGAGAGAGGTCTTCTTGTAAACAGAAGTGACACACCCAACTTTACACTGGACAGAATCCATCTAGAATCTTATTTCATTCTGGAAAGCCACATTTTAAGAGGGTTATTCACAGATCCACTTAGCAGTGATCCATTTACAATCCATAGAGTTTTTCATAGTTGGCCTACCAGACTAGTAAAAGGCTGGACAGTAAGTCACATGAGGACTTTTGCAAGGAATTCGGGTTGCCTAGAGAACATGAGAGTAGAGGGAACCTGATAGTTATCTTCAAATATTTGATGGGCTTTTATGTAAATGAGGTATTAGGTTTATTTAGTGTATCTCTAGAAGGCAGAGTTAGAATTTCCCGGACATGTAAGTTAAAGAGAAGATTTTTGTTCACTATGTGGAAAAAGCTTTCTAACAATGAAAGGTGTTTAAAAATTGAATGAGCTGCCTCATAGATTAGTGACTTCCCTGCCTCTAAAGTACTCAATAAGAAAGTATACGGGCCATCTGTCAATAACAGTATGGAGGAGTAGGAAGTTGAAATAAATGACGTCTGAAATCCTTAGATTCTGGTATTCCACAATAAAGGGGTTCTTATCCTTGGGCATATGAACTTTAAAAAAAATTTTGATAACTATTTTAATACAGTTTGTATTCCTATGTATTTGTATTTCTGTGTACAATTTATATTCCTATATATTTTATTTTATGCATTTAAAAGCATGAAACTGAGAAGGGATCCATAGATTTTCCCAGAATGACAAAAGGGCCCATGACACAGAAAAGATTAAGAACCCTTGCAGATTATGTCTTTCTCGCCTCTAATGCCTTATGTTAACCCTTTCAGGGGTTAACAGCTAATGCTGCATCTGAAATATATATTCTGAAAAACTTTCTTAGCTCGTTGTAGAGTATAATGTGGCAGATCCCTAAAAATAGATGAATAATTTATCTTAATAAGTATAGGGAAAGGGGGTATGGTCTATACATCATCATGAATGTTTGGGGGTCCTGTAAAATGCCTTCAAATTACTTCCCTATTCTTTTTTCTGTTAAAAAAAACTGACAGAGGTAGATAAACTGATAGAGAGAGAGACAGAGAGAGAGACAGAGAGAGATAGATAGATAGATAGATAGATAGATAGATAGATAGATAGATAGATAGATAGATAGATAGATAGAACTTTACATTTTTACGGTCATGATTTCACGTGATCCCCACAACTTTGAATGACAGGTAATATATCATCACCCATTTTACAGAGAAGGAAACTAAGGCCCCACCCAAAGATAGATATTAAGTCATAGGACCATGACTAATTCAAGGCATCTGATTCCAAATCTACTGTTCTTTCTACAACACCATACTTCAGGGAATATCTTCAAATGAAAGTTCTCACTGTAACAGGATTTCTTCCTAAGATAGCTAGATCACTCTATATAGATACCTAGATCCATAGCTATATCTATATATGGGTTTGTTGTTCAGTTGTATCTGACTCTTTGTGACCCCATGGATCACATTGACCATGAGGTATTCTTGGCAAGGATACTGAAATGGTTTGCCATTTCCTTCTCCAGTGGATTAAGGCAAATAGAGGTTAAGTGACTTGCCCAGGATCACACAGCTAGTAAGTGTTGGAGGCTGGATCTAAACTCAGGTGTTCCTGATTCCAGACCCAGCTCTCTATCCACCAAGCCATCTAACTGCCTCCTCTATGTATGGATACAGAGGTGTGTTAATCTATGAATGCATATATGTGAATATATGAACACGTGAATGTATTAAACATATTTTAATAAACCACCTATGTATCTGTAATATATGCATGTTCATACACATATATTCATGCATACACACATATGTATATCTTTTAAATGAGAGGTTATGGTTATAGTGGATAAAGAGCAGGCCTCAAAACTCAAAAGTCCTGGGTTCAAGTCTGGCATGTAGTAGCTAGGTGATCCTACCTAAGCAAATCATTTAATCTCTTAGGTACCTGATAGGTACTTACTTTCTCAATGCTCTCGACAGCTATCTGAAACTATATTGTAGAAGAGGTGCTAACTGGTTTGGGTAAAGGAATTTTCCTTATCTTACAATTCCCTATACAGATAAAAGTGTAGTCATTCATACATACATACATATATATATATATATAGACATATATATATATATATAAACACAGACACACACATTGTGTGTTTATATGTGTGTATATGTGTATATGTATGTGTGTATGTGTATACATATATATACATATGCACATATATACACACATATATATGTATGTATATGTACATATGTGTACATCTCCATTGATATTCATTTTTACAATTGTATACATACACACATACACAGGGTGTCCTAAAAAGCCTTACTACAGTTTTAAGCTACTAAAGCTGCACTGAGATTTTTGGTATACTCTGTATATGGGTTGGTGTGAGGGAGTGGGAAGGGGGAAGGGGGAGAGGGAGGGAGAGGGAGAGGGAGAGATAGGGAGAGAGAGAGAGAGAGAGAGAGAGAGAGAGAGAGAAAGGGGTGGGGGGAGTGAAAAATCTAACATATCAGAAATTTTAGGGATAATGGTTTCAGATTTGTCAGAGATGTACTATAATTTGAAATTACATGATGCTTGTATTTGCAAAAGGCTTTTAGGTAATAGCTTGAGAAGTCATCTCAGATGAAGAAAGTCAATGGCATTGTACATACTGTCTTGGGAAAAACTGCCTGGATTCTGGAATGAGACTTCCTACACTGCCCACATACCAACTTGTCCAATGAGTTCCAGAGAATATGAAAATTCACAGTATAGATTCATATAATGTCAGAGCCAGAAGGGATCTTAGAGGTCACCTCGTCAAAGCCTGTCCAGCCACCATTATAACATCGGGGAAGATGAGGCCCAAAGAGATGAGGAGACTTGCCCAAGGTCATGTAAAGAGTAAGTGGCAAAGGTAGCCAGGTAGCACAGTGGATAAAGCACTGGCCCTGGAGTCAGAAGGATCTGAGTTCAAATCCAGTCTCGGATATTTACTAGCTATGTGACAAAAACAACCCACAGTAAACGGCAGAGTCAGGCCCTGAACCCAGCTCTTCTGATATCTGGTTTCTGGTCCTTTCTCTTCCTGGATTCCTAGGGGAAATGAATGCCAAAGAAATTATCTAAGCCTATGATTAGGCACAGAGAGAGGGATGGTTATGATGATAAAAATGCTTACTATTTTGCAAAACTATAGAATCTTATTATTTTTGTTGGCACAATTCTAATGCTTTTACAGCCCTTGGCTCACCCCTGCAATTATAACACTCTTCTTCAACTAACATTAATGATAAAAATAACTTGATTAAAGAACTGTGTCTCCTTGATCTCTCCCTAACTTCCTGAGTTATTAAAACTCCAAAGGATTAAATCCCCATAAAACTAATATCACTTGGACCTATAGCAAGAATTTCCTGAATTCCAAAGATTGACAGGGCATTGTGTCAGGTGCCTTTGCACAAGACACTCCACCCATGCCTAGAACATTCTCTCTCCTCAGCTCTACCTCCTGGCTTCCTCCAAGACTCAGCTAAAAACCCACATTCTGCAAAAATAAAAAACTATTTCATTGAGCTAGAAAAAAATCATAACAAAATTCATGTGGAAGAACAAAAGGTCAAGAATATCAAAGGAATTAATGAAAAAGAAATGTAAAGGAAGGCGGTTTAAGCAGTACCAGACCTTAAACTATTATAAGGCAATAATTATCAAAACTGTCTGGCACTAGCTAAGAAGTAGAAAGGTAGATCAGTGGAATGGAGTAGAGATACAAGACATCCCTTCCTGTCCTCTCGCTCTTCCCAATGCCTTCCCTCTGAGACTATCTCCCACGTGCCCAGCTTTCTTACACTATTAGCCCCACCATCACCACATATTCCTTGATCCATTGACACTGGTTTCTTGGCTGTTCCATGAACAAGATACTCCATTTCTCAGTTCTGGTCATTTTCTTTGACTGCACCCACGCTTTCCTTCCTCCTCTCTGCCTACTGACCTCCTCTGCTTCCTTTAAGTCCCAACTAGAAATCTACAGGAAGCCTTCCCTAACCCTCTTAATTCCACTATCTTCCCTCTGTTAATTATTGCAGGGGCTGTATTTTGCTCTTTTTTTGCATCCTCAGTGCTTAGCACAGTTCCTGGCATAGGGTAAGTACCTACTATGTGCCAGATAATGTGCTAAGCACTGGGATGAAAAGAGAAAGAAGCCAAAGACAGCCCCTGCTCTCAAGGAGTTTGTAATATAACGGGAGAGACAACAAGCAAACAAGTGTATACAAAGCAAGCTATATATAAGATAAATAGGCAGTAATTAATGAAGGAAGACACTGGAATGAAGAGGGTTGGGTCAAATTTGAACTCAGGTCTTCCTGACTCCATACCAGGCAAACTGTCCACTGCACCATCTAGCTGCCCCTGGGCAAGGCCTCTCTTGGAGAAATGAGTATCTGAACTGAATCTTGAAGGAAACCAAGCTAGGAGTAGAGAAGAAGGAGAGACAGATATGACTTCTCTAATGGGAGAGCCTCATCCCCAGACAATATGGGTATCAGTTTTAATGCTTTCCTAGTTTTTTTTTTTTTACCATTACCTCTCTCTTTATCTTTGTTATCTAGTTGGCAGCTAGATAGCACAGTAAGTAGAGCACTGAGCTGAACCCAGAGTCCTGAAGACCTAGATTCAAATCTGACCTCAGAAGCTGACTAGCTTTGCGCACACACACCCCCCCACACACACACCGTTGCAAGTCACTAACCTCTGTTTGCCTCAGGTTCCTCATCTGTAAAATGGGGATAATAATAGCACCTACCTCCCAGGGTTGTTATGAGGATGAAATGAGATGATACTAAGGTCTATATAAATGCTAGTTACTATTATGATCACTTCTATTCTGTTGCCAAGTCCAGCTCTATTGATTTCCCCACACATCCGTGCACCCTGCAACGTGTCTCACCTCTGTCCCTTCCTCCCTGATCTCACTAATACCGCTAGCACAGGACCTCGTTACCACCCACCCAGCCTCCTAATGGGTCTCATTTCAATCCACTCTCTCCCTTTTCTTATCTATCCTTCACAGGACATGCATTTGTGGTTCAGTTCTTAGTCGTGTCTGACTCTGTGAGCCCATGGACCTCTGTCCATGGAGTTTTCTTGGCACTCTATGAAATGGTTTGCCATTTCCTACTCTAGTGGCAAACAGGGATTAAGTGACTTCTCCAACGTCACACAGCTAGGTCATTTCTTTCTTTCTTTCTTTTAAGGATTTCAAATATTTATTTATTTGCTTTTAGTTTTCAACATTCACTTCTATAAGATTTTGAGTTCTAAATTTTCTCCCCCTCCTCAAAAAGGAGTGCAATCTGATATAGGCTATACATGTACAATCATATGAAACATATTTCCACATTAGTCATGTTGTAAAGAAGAATTAGAACCAAAGGGAAAAAACATGAGAAAGAAGAAAAAAAAATAGTCTGCTTCCATCTGCATTCAGACTCCGTAGTTCTTTCTCTGGACATGGATAGTATTTTCCATCATGAGTCTTTTGGAATTGTCTTAGATCCTTGTATTGCTGAGAAGAGTTAAGTCTATCAAAGTTGGTCTTCGCACAATGTTGATATTACTGTGTATAGTGTTTTCCTGGTTCTGCTCCTTTCACTCAGCATCAGTTCACATGAGTCTTTCCAGTTTTTTCTGAAATCTGCCTGCTCATCATTTCTTATAGCACAAAGGTATTCCATTACATTCATATACCACAACTTGTTCAGCCATTCCCCAATTGATAGATATCTCCTCAATTTCCAATTCTTGCCCACCACAAAAAGAGCTGCTATAAATATTTTTGTACATGTGAGTCCTTTTCCCATTTTTATGATCTCTTTGGGATACAGACCTAGAAATGGTGTTGTTGGGTTAAAGGGTAAGCACAATTTTATAGCCCTTTGGGCATAGTTCCAAATTACTCTCCAGAATGGTTGATTCAGTTCACAACTCCATCAACAATGCATTAGTGTTCCAATTTTCTGACATTGTCTCCAACATTTATCATTTTCCTGTTATTCCCATCTGGTAGCCCATCTGATAGGTGTGTGGTGGTAGCACAGAGTTGTTTTAATTTGCATATCTCTAATCAATAGTGATTTAGAGCATTTTTTCATGTGACTATAGATGGCTTTAATTTCTTCATCTTAAAACTGCCTGTTCATACCTTTGACCATTTATCAATTGGGGAATAACTTGTATTCTTATAAATTTGACTCAGTTCTCTATATATTTTAGAAATGAGGCCTTTATCAGAGACACTGGCTATAAAAATTATTTCCCAGCTATCTGCTTCCCTTCTAATCTTGGTTGCATTGGCTTTGTGCAAAAACTTTTCAATTTAATGTAATCAAAATTATCCATTTTGCATTTCATAATGTTCTTTATTTTGTGTTTGGTCATAAATTCTTTCCTTCTCCATAGATCTGACAGGTAAACTATTTCTTGCTCTCCTAAATTGTTTATAGTATCACCCTTATGTCTCAATCATGTACCCATTTTGACCTTATCTTAGTATAGGGTGTAAGATGTTGGTCTATGCCTACTTTCTGCCATACTATTTTCTAATTTTCCCAACAATTTTTGTTAGATAATGAGTTCTTATCCTAGAAGCTAGAGTCTTTGGGTTTATCAAACAGTAGATTACTTTAGTCATTGACTACTGGGTCTTACGAATCTAACCTATTCAACTGATCCACTACTCTTTTTCTTAGCTAGTACCAAGCAGTTTTGATGATTGCTGCTTTATAATACAGTTTTAGATCTGGTGCAGCTAGGCCACCTTCCCTAGCATTTCTTTTCATTATTTCTCTTGATATTCTGGACCCTTTGTTCTTCCAGATGAATTTTGTTATTTTGTCTTAGCTCTATAAAATAATTTTTGATAGTTTGATTGATATGGCACTGAGTAAATTAGTTCAGGTAGAATTGTCATTTTTATTATATTAGCTCCGCCTACCCATGATCAACTGATATTTTCCCAATTATTTAGATCTGACTTTATTTGTGTGAAAAGTGTTTTGTAATTATGTTCATATACTTCCTGGGTTTGTTTTGGCAAGTAAACTCCCAAATATTTTATGTTGTCTACAGTTACTTTAAATCGAATTTCTCTTTCTATCTCTTGCTGCTGGGCTTTGTTAGTAATATGCAGAAATGAAGTAGACTCAGGTCTCCTGACTTCAAGGCCAGCATTCTATCCACTGTGCCACCATAGACCCCATCAATTCACTTTTCTGTTCAAAGAATCATCAGTGATTCTCTGCCGACAACCAAACGAAGTTTACACACTCTTCTGCTTGGCATGAAAGTCCTCCTCATTCTGATTACACTCTCTCTTTCTGGCCTAATCTCATATTATTCCTAGTTAGGTTCTAGCCAAACTGTTCCCCAGCCGTGCCCTACACTTATTATTCATGTTGGTCAGTTTGTTTGAACGCTTATACATTTAAACCCTCGTGTTGAATTGCTCCCTTAAAGCCAACTCAAACACCATCTTCTCCCTGTTCTAAACACAGTATGAAATGAACAAAAGTTTGGTGAACTGAATTGTCTCTGTGTTGAGGGGTTGAATCTTAAGGCAAAGAGACCATGTATTTTGAGGTTGACCTTGCATTCATCAGTGTCTAAGTCCTCATCCTCCCTGACTCAGTTGCCTCATAGGAGAAGTGCAGAGACCCAGTCTATTTTTTTACATGGAACTCCATCTGGGTAAAACTGATAAAACGCCATTCCACCTACTTGCAAAGTAAATGTAAACACAGAGGAGGGGAAGGTGGAAGTTAAACATATTAGCAAAACTGACAGCCAATTCACCACATCCTGCTGCATGGATGGTTTTCATCTCTACTCCCAGAATAGGATTTAGCTAACACACACACACACACACATACACACACACACACACACACACACACACACGGCTTAAGTCATATTTTTGGTGCCTTTCAGCTGCTTCCTTTTATCGAGCTCAAAACAAATGCAGGACTGAACCAACTATTCGAGTGGGGGGAGGACAGTACGGAATGACTGTTAAAAGATGAGGAGGAAAAAAAATGTCAGGGTGTTGGTAGAAGCCTATTTCCCTTCAGGTAGGCAGAGAAAGCCAAGCTATCAAACACTCATCTTAACTACTCAGTGAGGCACGGAGAAGTCTAGAAATAAAAGCTATTTCGAAAACTCTTACTGCTCCATAGTTTCAATCACATATCTTGGGCTCAAGGTGTGTCCAGGAGTTTCTTAAGTTGTTGACTCAATACAGGAAGTTGTCTCCCCTCAGGAGAAAGCATAACTATATAGACCTTCAAAAGCTAAGCAAACAAAGATAATAATACTTGAAGTCTCTATGGAGCCTTTATTCTGGGGAACTTAATGTGTTCCACAAACACATCATCGTTCCCTCTTCCTGAGTGGGGCAGAGATTGTAAATTTCCTCAAGGTCACATAGGAATAGAAATCAGGGTTTGGGACAGGAAGAGCAAGGCAATGGATTATGAGCTTTCTCCCTCTTTCATTACATAGCGTTGGCTCATCTCTAGAGACGACAGCACTGAGACCGTCCCTTGCAGGCAGTCAGCTCTAACCCCAACCAATGCAGTTCCCTGAGACCCAGATTTTGTGCACTGGTTCCAGAAAAATTTGTCAGGTGCAGGCCCATTTAAAGCCATTCAGTCTAGCTTGGATCCAATGAGTTCATCCTGTTCAGTCCCTCTGAGCCAAATCAGGCAATGTCTCTGGCAGCTTTACCTCGGTCACTTTCTTAGAGCGCTAGTGTTCATCTTTATTACACATCTTAATGGCACTGTTAGGAAGCAGTGAGGCATAGTGGATAGAGCTCGCCTCGAGCAGGAAGTCCCACTTCTGACACATATTGACTGTGTGATCTGGTACAAATCACTTAACCTCTCGGTGCTCTGGAGCCCGAGGTATCAGACGAGTGACTCCTAAACTCCCAGATGCCTGAACCAGTTTTAGATGTAATTGGAAAATATTTAACAAATACAAATACAAATACAACATATGTAATGTTATTTTGAATTTTTCTATGTCAAAATGTGGCCAGCAGGAATCCCTTTTCATCTGAGTATGACACCACTGCTTCTAGGCAACTGTCTCATCAATCACTTAATAAGCATTTATTAAGGACCTACTATGTGCCAGGTATTGTACTAAGTGTGATGGATTTAAGTACAAAAAAATGAAATAATCCTTACTGGTAAGGAACATATATTCTATTGAGGAACACACTGCATACATATACATACACATAACACATACATATACATATATATGCACATATGTGGCGCACATATATTACATAGAGAGTGCTGGACCTAGAGTCAGGGAGACCTGAGTTCAAATGTGACCTCAGATCTGGCCTTCCTAGCTGTGTAACTCTAGGCAAGTCACTTAACTCTTATTTGAATCAGTTTCTTCAAGTGTAAAATGAGGGAAATAATGGCACCTACCACCCCAGGCTTGTTGTGAGGATCAGATGAGATAATGTTTGTGAAGTGCTTAGCTCAATACCTGGCAAGTAGTAGACTCTATAGAAATGTTAGCTATTGTTACATACAGAATAAATATAAAGGGAATAAAAATAAATAATACAAAGTCGTTAAATGCAAGTTAGTTGGATGGAAGAGCACTGACAGGGGGGGAAAACAGAAATGGCTTCGTGTAGGAGGCAATGCTTGAGGAAGAAAAGATTCTATGAGAAGGAGATGACAAAGAAGGGCATTCCAGATACTCATTCATTCAGTCAACTTTTATTAAGTGCCTCCTACGTGCTGGGCCCTGTGCTGAGAGCCGGGGATACAAAAAGAGACAAAAGATAGTCCCTGCCTTCAAAGAGCTTACAATATAAAGGAAGAGACAAATATGCAAACAAATGTGGGCAAGGAGATGGGAGAAGTGAGGGCAAACAGTAATGAATATGCAACATAGCTAGATCTTTCTTTATTCATTAATTGCATTCTTGAAAACATACATTTTCTCCCAACTTTTATTCTAATATCTAAAATGCAATCCCCTAGGAAAAAAAAAGAAATGACTCAGCACATGATAACAATACATTTAAGAATCCTACCATTCACTTGAAGGAGCATTTTTGGCCTTTGTCAGTGCCAAACTGGTTGGCTGTACCCCTAGGCTTCCCACTTAGCTCCCTCAAGAAAAGTTAATCCTCAGGTAATTGTACGATTAAGCCATATGGTCTTTGTACACTCACATAAAGCTCACAGGTATTAAAAATTCATGGTAAGTCCCACTGCATTAGTTCTCATCAATTCCCCAGAACTTAAATTTGTCAGAAGCCATACTGGTTGTGTGCCCAGAAGAAAGCTGTGCACTTAGTAGTTATTCAATCAATGTAATTGACTGCTTTTGCTGTTGCTCTGGGTACTTATGAAAATATACAGACTGGAAAAACCATACTGAGACTTTCCCCTCCTTTTCCTTAGGGGAGATCTCATAGATCTACAAGTCTCTCATATTATAGATAAGGGAAACTGAGGCCTAGAAAAATTTTCACTTGCTGGAAGTCACAAAAATTAAATGAATTTGAGGGGGCACTTGGATACAGGTCCTCTGATTTGCAGACCCTGTGTTCCTTCCCCTGTACTGCCTGCCTCTCCCTGGTTCATTTTTAAACCTGAGAATATTAGAGTTAGAGTTAGAATTAGAGTTAGATCAATTAGTCCAATGAATCCAAAAGGAAGAGAGGAGAAGGAAGAATCAATCAGTCAACACGCAGGTATTGAATACTTATTATATTCCAGGTGTGGCAGTTAGGTTAGGCACCATAGTGCACAGAGCGCCAGGCCTGGAGTCAGGAAGACTAGTCTTCATGAGCTCAAATCTTTCCTCAGACACTTACAGGATGTGTGACGATGGGCAAGTCACTTAACCCTGTTTGCTTCCGTTTCCTCATCTGTAAAATGAACAGCAGAGGGAAATGGCAAACCACTCCAGTATCTTTACCAAGAAAACCCCAAAATTGGGAACAGAAATAATTTGACAGGACTTAGAAAATGACTAAACAACAATATTCCAGGCACTGTGTTTAGCCATGGGGATGCAAACAAAGGCAAAAACCCAGTCCTTGACTTCAAGGAGCTTACATTCTAACGGGAGAGGTAACATGTAAATAATTAGGTACCATGAGATACATATAGAGTAGGTGGAAAGTAATCTTATAGGGGAAAGTTATAGCCCCTGGCGGTGGGGAGAAGGGGACCAGAAAAATCCTCCAGCAAAAGGTTTGAGTTGTTTTGAAAGAGATTTGGAGAGGGAGATAATTTTTAAGTAATTGAAAGTGAGTGTTTACATTTCTGATTTCCTTTCAAGTTTCAGGTTTACATTTGAACTCTAATTAGCTGAGGGGCAAAAGGGAGGCAGGTGGCCCTTGTAGGCAGAGAATCACAGAATCTCAGAGTTGGAAGGAAATTTAGAGGTCATTTCGTCTAATTCATACCTGAGGAGGAATTCCCTCTAGAAGAGAATCCTTCAGTCTCTTCTTAAAGACCTCCAGTGGAGAACGTACTCCCTTTCAAAGCACTGATCCCTTAGCTCTAATTCTTAGGGAATTATTTTTTACATGGAACCAGAATCTTCCCCTCTTCAATTTCCACTGATTGCTTTGACTTCAACCTTCTAAATCTAAGAAAAACAAATCTAATCCCCTTTCCACATGACAGCCTCTAAAATATTTGAAAACAGCTTTCTGTCCCTTTCTCAGTCTTCTCAAGACTATACTTAAGGAGGAATAGAAGGAGGAAGAAGAAGAAAAAGAGGGGAGAAAGAGGAGGAAGAAGAAGAGGAGGAGATGATTTTGTGTTCTAGGTGAAAGCCTCTCCCCCACTTTTGTTGGTCCGTCCCCTAATTCTCCTTCTGACTACCATCTTCCACAAATGCACCTCATCTAGTCAGACCCTCCCCATGCAGTGCACCAAGATTCAAAACTATGACTCCTTCCCATTCTTCCATTAAAACTAATTCCTTCCAAGGCCTTATCTCCAAGTCTAACTAAAGAAAACAGGTGATAAGCTAATTTACACTAAAATATTAAACCAGCAACTTCTAAATCTACAACATCCTTACTTAGAGTATTTATATCTTAAAAAGAGATGTCTAGATATGTCAATGTAACCCAAAGAGATACTCTGCAATAATAGAATTTTATGTACGGTGATATTTTATGTACATTTTATGTACAGAGGATTCTTCCAGGGTTGTGATGAAGTCAGGTCCTACTTTCAAGAGTCTTATTATTAAATTTTCAGTGCAAGCATTTACACCTTGAAAATCAGCAATGCGACAAATAAGGTTTGATTTATTATTTTTTGTATTTTATGTACAGTATAGTTGGAGAAGAAGTATTTTGTGTCAAGGACCTTCTCAACAGACCTCCATTTTCTATTCAGACTAAAGGTAAGGTTGGCCTTGTATTCGTACCCTTGCCAGATTTTTTTCCTCTTGTCAAGCCTTGCCAGAAAGTCACTTGAAATTCCATTTCCTACATAGGCCCTGCCAAGGTTGGGCAAGTGGAGAAAACTATGTGTTCCTTCACCTCTTCATTTTTAGCACTATTGACTCTTGCCACCCTGAGGAATGCTCTCTTCTATAAGCTCCTGTCCCTAGGCTGATATTTTCAGTAAGGCTGGAATGCTAAGACTAACAACCTTCATGCTGCCCTTGTTGACAGGACATTTATGGGTAGTTTACCTGAGCAAGAACAGGCAGTTCTGTTATTCTGCTGGAAACCTTGAAAACCAAAGTGGAAAATATAATGGTGATAGCTTCATATAACAAGAAAATACCTACTCACAATTTAAAAAAAATAAAAGCCCAAAATGTAACAACTTTTGGCCTTACTTCTCACGATCCATTTTGCTTTCTTTAGGACAGCCTCCAAAATATCCATTTCTGCCAATCCAAATCAAGCAACCATCACTATCAATCCATTACACCTCCACTTCTTTGAAAGTAAGTCACTCATAGATTCATATATTTAGAGCTGGAAAGGACCTTGAGACCATCAAGTATACCCCTCTCATTTTGCAGATGAGGAAACTGAGACCAGATATTACAGTCAAGTAATTGGTTTAAAATGACAGGGGTTGTAAGAGACATCAGAGACAGAATTTCAACCTAGGTCTTCTTACTCCTGAGTCAGTGATCTTTTTAGTATACCTTGTTACTTTCCAATAGTTTTAAATAGGGGCCACTCAGGAGCCCAATCTGAACTTGAGCAGGGCCAAGGAGGAAGAAAGGAAGACTTGGCATCCCTTCCTTCTGCCCATATCAAGTTGGATCGGGACCTTCTGAACTAATCGGTACAGTCCCCACTATCTGCAAGGTAAAGGCAACCCCTGCAAGAGAATCATTAAAATTTGTCCCAAATACCTTTTTGTCCAGTATAATTTTGCTGTCAGTATGTTGACAGTCTAAAAATGCTTCGTAGAGTGAAGAGAGAATTTAGTCTGAAAATTCACCTATATGGTATAACTGACCCCAGGAAATCTAGTTCATTTAAGGTCTTGGATATCGAATCATCTGGGTTTTTTCATGATGTAGAGAGACTGTGTGATGTGAAAGAACACTGGATTTAGAAGCAGATGTGGGCTTGAATCACAGTTCTACTGACATACTCCTTGTCTGAAATTCATTCCATCTTCACCTCCTCCTCTTAGCATCCCTTACTTCATTCAAAATTCAGCTCACCTTCTGCATAAAGACTTTTTTGATTTACTAGTGACTCATACCTTGCCACACACAAAATTACCTTGGATTTGTAACACAGGGTCTGGGGCAACTATCCTAAACACCAATTTGCTCTGGCAGATTAGATTCCCAGAGGGGTGGCTAGCTACTTCTGTCCTCAGGGTTTGGGATATAACACTGAGGGGTTGCTCTAGTACTATAGCTGATAAGCCCCCACTAGTGTGCCTCCTCCATTCTTGATCAGTTGATGACAATTAATCAAGAAGGCTCAATTAGCCCTCAGAAATGGAAATTTACTAAGGTGGTATAGAAAGAACAGTTGTTACAAGCATCCCCCCCCCCAAAAAAAAGTCTGGTTCACACTTTCCCACAAATAAATACAAAGTCTCAGAGAAAGTGAGCTCAAGCTTAGAAAGCATGTATGACAAAGGGGTAACCCACAGGCCCTGGTTGGATAGAAATTCTTTTCTCCTTTTGTGGCATCCTGATAATGTTTCCCTTGGGTGGTATTCTCAGCTATTTGTAATTGCCTTTCTTTAGTGTCTCTAGTTGCTCCTCAGTTCCCAGAATAGATATTGCCATCAGCTGTTCTGAGGATACTGGTCGGATACCAATGGAGAAATCCAAAATCTTTTTGACATTTTGAAGTCATAAGGTCAAACTCTGGGGAGGCAGGGAAGGCTTAGCTGGAACTGCTCATTGGTATAGACTAGTCAGATACTCAAATGCTTGAGTTCCAAACTGGCTTACATTTTAGATGGTTCTATGGGAGTGACTGAGTCTTCTCAACCAATCCCAATACAATTTCTATGCGGCATCATTTCATTTCATACAATTCCTTCAAGCATTCTACTCTTTTTTAACTTAAGTAGTTATTAACCCTTTGTTTTCATGCCGTTGATTGGTTGAATCAATGGAAGTGTTTTCACCTGATTCAGGTACCTGATTAACTTATCCTGGTTGGAGTATCTTGTAATATACTTTAAGTGGGGTGGGTAATTGATGCATTGGTTGCTGATTCAATTGGGGATACAAAGAAAAACTTAAGTAGTCCCTGACATCAGGAAATTTACATTCCAAGGAGAGGTGAGGAAGATACAACATGTATACATATGGGTTAATTGGTATAGAAGACCCAGTCCTAGATGATGGATCCCTTCAGGGTTGTGATGGAGTCAACTCTTACTTTCAAGAGCCTAATTATTAAATTTTCTGTGCACGCATTTACACCCTGGAAATCAGCAAACACTACAGATAAGGTTTAATTTATTATTATGTTGATTGTCTAGAAAATGATGGAGAAAATAATGAAGATTAATAATGAGGATTAAACCTAAAAGTATACACTGCATTTTTAGAGAGCTTGTTGTTAAACATTTACCAGTCCACTCTTGACTCTCCCCCAAGCTTCCACGTGGTAAATTAGAACCAGGCAGGGGATGTCTGTTAATTCTCCAAGGAATGGCCCCTTCAGATCAGTTCATCCACATTATGCTTACATGTATGTATGTTGTGACTTTCCCTTCTTCCATAGAATGTAAAATCCTTGAGGTTGGGTACTATTTCATTTTTTTCTTTATATCCCCAGCACAATGCCTAGCACACAGTAGGTACTTAATAAATGCTTGTTGATTGATGATCTTGGTCAAGTCACTTAAGTTCTCTGAGCCTCCATTTTCTGATCCATAAAGTGAGGGGTTGGACCAAGAGGTGTCACACATCCCTGTCAACGCTTGGAGTAAGGCCAAATCAGATTAAAATGCAACTGGAAAACATTTAACAAAATAAATAAAAATATATTAAAATTTAAATAATGTTAATAGATGTTTTCTAAGTCAATATATGGCCCACAGGGATCCTTATGTTTGGGTTCGTTTCCTCCCATCCCCCACCCCTACCCTTTCTATTTGAGTTTGACACCACTGGACTAGCTGACCCCTAGGGCCCTTTCAGCCCTAAAAGCCTGGGGAGACTGTGAACTCCTTCCCATGTAGTAGAGCTAGAATAACTTAGAAATTTGAATTCCATACCTTGGAATGGACTTTAGATTGTGTGTTTTGGTTTGCTTAAGTAGCATCACTCTCACTGATCTAAAAGAGAATCCATGTCTACACTGAAATCAAAATTTCCTTGTGCTGAAAGTAGAAACCAAAAAGTCAGAAATATCTTTGGAAAGACCAATCAACTGACTCTTTCAGAGTCCTTTTTTCTCAGCTCATCTTCCCTTATACAAGAAGAGTGAGATGGGATCCTTTGGTGCTCTTGAGGAAAGAACTCAGTATCACTATAAGTAACAGAGTAGGATAAAAACTAGACTAACTACAAGTTTGGTGTTGTTGTTAACTCTTCATGACTCTATCTGAGGTTTTCTTGGCAGAGACACTGGAGTGGTTTGCCATTTCCTTCTCCAGCTCATTTTACAGATGAGGAAACTGAGGCAAACAGGGTTAAATGACTTGCCCAGGATCACACAGCTAGTAAAGTTGTCTGAGGACAGATTTGAATTCACAAAGATGAGTCTTCCTGATTCCAAGCCCAGTGCATCCACTGTGCCATCTAGCTGCCCTAACTAGAAGTTAGGAGACCTCACTTCTAAGCCTGGAGCTACATAACCTGCGACAACCCTCTGAATCTTGGTTTTTTCATTTATGTGTCGTTTGGACAGTGGGGGTAGGAGGTAGCCTGAGAGTTGGTATGAAATGAGGAAATTAATAACCATAGTAACTCACAAAGTAGATTTTGAGCTCAAATTAATCTGAAAGTCACATAGCCCTGTCTTCTCACTTTACAGATGAGCCAATTGAAGCCTGGACATATGAAGTAATTTTCCCAAGGTTGCCCAAGTAGTAAATGACAGAGTCAGGATTCAAGATTTGAACCTAGTTGCTTTGAATTCCAAAGAAGTGATTTGTTTCCCACTGTACCACACAGTCTCCCAAGAATGTTATGAGTAAAGCACTTTGTAAACTGCAAAACATTGTGTAATTTTATTTGTTGTTTTTCATAGTGGACCTGTTCTCCCACATTCTACAGTCCAACAAAATGGCTTCATCTCTCCCCTACATGCCTTTGCTCAGACTGTCCCTGATGCCTGGAATGCACTCCCTCCTTACTCCAACTCTCACTCTCTCTTTTTTTTTAAGGCAATTGGGGTTAAGTGACTTGCCCAGGGTCACACAGCTAGTAAATGTCAAGTGTCTGGTCTGAGACCGGATTTGAACTCAGGTCCTCCTGACTTCATGGCCGGTGCTCTATCCACTGTGCCACCTAGGTGCCCCCTTACACCAAGTCTTAGAATCCTTACTTTCCTTTAAAACTTGGCTGATCTGACTTTCTGTCTGAGGACCTTCCTGATTTCCCTAGCTGTTAGTGTTCCCCACCCAATAATTATCTTGCATTTACATGTTTTATTTTGCATATTCTTACACATACTTGTGTGATTTCCCTGAGAAAATGTGAACTTCACAAAGAAAGGAATTGTCTTTTGGGGCCCCAGGTCTGGCAGAAAGAAGGTGCTTAAAAAATACTGATCAACACAAAAAATTTCCCGGAAAAAAAACTGTTTCTACTGTTTC
Source organism: Vombatus ursinus (assembly GCF_900497805.2). Lineage (NCBI taxonomy): Eukaryota > Metazoa > Chordata > Mammalia > Diprotodontia > Vombatidae > Vombatus > Vombatus ursinus. The sequence continues at coordinate 24,994,902 of NW_020954572.1, read as the reverse complement.
TACTATCATGTGCAATAAAGATAGAATCAAGGAGGGGGAAAGAAAAGAGGCAGAATAAGCCAGGCATTGAGCCACTAAGGGGAAGTTAGGTGGCACAGTGGATAGAGTGCCAGGCCTGGAGTCAGGAAGACTCAGTTCAAATCTGGCCTCAGACACTTACTAGCTGTGTGACCCACAGACACTTACAGCTATGTGCTGTAAGGCACTTAACTGTGTTTGCCTCAGTTTCTTCATCTGTAAAATAAGCTGGAGAAAGAAATGGCAAATCATTCCAGTACCTTTGCCTTGAAAACCCCCAAAGGGGTCACAAAAAGTGAAATACACCTGAAAAATAACTGAACAACAAAAAGTCTTAAGGAGTTACCTGCAGCAGAAAGACTTTATGAGTCATTTGCTCAGGATCACATAGTCAGTGGAAGTCAGAGGCACCACTTGAACCCAGCTTTTCCTGACTCCGGAGCAAATTTTTATCCCATTTCTGCCTCTCTAGGCAAGTATGAGATATTGTATGAATACGTAAATATGAGACATGCTCACGAGCAATGTAGATCACTTCTAGTTCTAAAAGTCTGCAGCTTTCTCATTTTTTATGTCTTCTTTTGTAACGAACAAAAAAGGCCAACCAAAGGGAGTGGTCATCTTCCAAATAGGGCCCCTCTTGTGGTGAGGTTCGTTTAGAGCAGACCTTAGCATAGAAAGGCCAGGGTCTCCCACTGCATCCTGGGCTATATCGCCAGTCATCCTAACTTATGTCTAGTCACTGGACACCGATGACTGGAGGAGAGAGTGAGGCTGGTGACTGCACAGCTCGGTCTCACTTGAACCCACTTCACTCGCAAGTCAGGACATAACCCTCCGGATGTCACTGTCCTCTTTGAGAATGAAGGCTGAACAACAAACAACAGTCACTCAGAGCAATGTAAATAAATAACAAAATAATGGGAGAAATGACATCAGTCTTTTGTTTTTAAATCCATGTGTCAAAAAGAGTTAGAAATTTAGGCCTATGCAGTAAAGTGCTCGCTTTGGGGCTTGGCATATTTACCCTTTGGAGTGCACACGGTCATTGATTTAGAGCTAAAAGGGATTTTTTGAGGGAAGGGAAGGGATTTTTAGCCCAACTCCCTGATTGCGTGGATGATGAAACTAAGTCTCAGAGAAATTAACTGATTTGCTCAAGGTCCCATAGGTAATATATGGCAGAGGTGGAATTTGAACCCAGCACCTCTGTTCCAAATACAATAGTCTTGCTCTTACACCATACTGCCTCTTTCAAAAGAGTTATGAGCAATTAGATTTATTTGCAATGTGGATATTCCCATCCTCCCATGACAATTATACCCCCCCACCTCTCCTTCCCTCACCTCCCTCTTCCCCTCCCCTTTCCTCACCTCTCCTTCCTTTCCCCTTTCTTCCTCTCCCCCAAACTTACCTTCCCCCCCAACTGCACCCTACTGCCATGTCTTTTCATCCAGCTTGGTTCTTAACCATATTTTCCTCTAGTTCCTTCATGAAAGACCCACCTACTGAACTGGAGGCCTTCCCCGGAAATCTTTTTACATTTCCTGGTTACCAGTTGAGCCCTTGGACTGTGCATCTGTTCACCCTAGCTCTCATTCCCATGAAACAAAGAAGCCACTGAATACATTGAAATAATAATCATCTATTTGAAAGTGAGTTAATTTAACTCAGTGCTAACAAACAGAACTAGGCCCAGTGCATTTAAGGTACAGTCCCTACTGACAGGCATAGCTTTAGTATGTCATGTATACTCAGAGGCAGATCTAAAATAATAATGTCAGTAATGATACACTTAGTCTTACCAAGCAGGGCCGGGGAATTCATTAGGCAGGGAAGGGTTAACTTAGAATGGGAGAGTCTCTTATGCTGCCAACTCATTTCCTCTGATGGAAATCAATAGACTGTAGACTGCCATCAACAATATCATCAAGAAAATGCTCGGCAGACTGGCCACATGTTGGCTTCATATCCTTCCTACCCCACTAGAATGGCTGAAGGTGGTTTCAGAGCCAGGCCAGATCAATCTGATAAATGAAAAGATATTTCTTGTCTTCTCTAGAGTGAGTTTCCGTTGTTTAAAAAAAAAAAAGGTTTCCATTTGGAAGACTTAAGCATAAATCAAGGACACATTTGATTTTCAGTGCAATGGCAAGCGGTTTCTCTTTCTTGTAGCCTTGATATTTATAATAATAGTAGTAGTAGTAATAATAATCATCATAATAATAATAGTAAGCATTTATCAAGTGCTTCAAAGTTTGCCAAGCCCTTTACAAATATCATAGCATTTGATTCTCAGAGTAATCCTAGGAGGTAGGTGTCAATAGCATCCTCATTTTACAGTTAAGAAACTGAGGTAGATTGTGGTTAAGTGACTTGTCCAGGGTCACACAGCTAGTAAGTCTGAAGTAGTACTCTACCAATTGCCTCTGTCACAGCAAAAGATAACAAAAATATATTTAAAAAATAAAACAATATTTACTAGCCTACTATCTTTTAGATTTTAGGTTTTAGGCAAACCTCCATTTGCCTCAGTTTCCTCAGCTGTGAAATGTGTATACTAATAACACTTAACCTTGTAGGTTTGTTATGAGGATCAAGTGAAACTATATTTGTAAAAAGCGCTTAGCATAGTGTCTGAGTATCTAGGTGGCATAGTGGGTAGAGCGTCAGGTTGGGAGTCAGGAAGACTTATCGTCCTGAGGTCAAATCTATACTCAGACATGTTACTAGCTATGTGACCCTAGGCAAGTCACTTAATACTGTTTGCTCAGTTTCCTCATCAATAAAATGAGCTGGAGAAGGAAATGGTAAACCACTCCAGTATCTTTGCCAAGAAAAACCCCAAAGGCGTCACAAAGAGTCGAAGATGACTGAAAACAACTGAACAACAACAAAGCACAGTGTCTGGCACGTATTAGATACTATAAAAATGCTTATTCCCTTCCTCCCTTAATCATCTATACTTCCCAGTATGTTTTTCTCTTCTCTCCTTCCCAGAGTGCCATCCCTTAGAATAAAGAAAGGGGCGGGGGTGGTGGGAAACAGTTCATCAAAACTTCTGAACACATCAAAAAAGTCCAGCATTCTATGTAGTGGTCTCCACCTCCGCCAAGAAGGCTGCAGTGGGCCCTCTCATACCTGTTCTTCAGGACTGAGCTTGGTCATTTCACAGCACCCAATTTCAATTGCTTCTCTGTTATTATTCTTTCCATTTCTATTGCTGTAGTCACTGTACGTAACTTTCCTGGCTCTGTTTCTTTGCATCAGTTCATATGGTTGGTAAATTTTACTAATCACTTTTCAAGGCTATAGTAATTTTTTATACTTGGAAAAGGAATGGACCCCAAAGTGCTGACCACTGCTTTAAATCACTGATTTCTTGTTTTGTTCAGTAATCTTTTCAGTTGTGCCCGACTCTTCATGACCCCTTTTAGGGTTTTCTTGGCAAAGATACCAGAGTGGTTTGCCAGTTTCCTTCTCTAGCCCATTTTACAGATGAGGAAGCTGAGGCAAACTGGGTTAAGTGACTTGCCCACATTCGCCCAGCTAGTAAGTGTCTGAAACCAGATTTGAATTCAGGTCTTCCTGACCCCAGGCCCCGTGCTCTATCCCCTGAGTCACACAGCTGCCCCCACTGATTTCTATAAGTCCCTTTTTACTTCACAAGGGAGATGCATAAAAGCATAGAATGTTAGAGCCAGAAGAGATATAACAGATCATTTGATCCAGCTCTGACACTCAGTAAACTGCTTCACCTCTGAGCCTCAGTTCCCCCACCTGGAAAATTGAAAGAATAATACTTGAACAGCCTACCTCACAGGACTGTCACAGGCAAAGTGATTTGTAAACTTTGAAGTGCTATAGAAATGTGAATAGTTGTTTTTATCATCATCATCATCATCATCATCATTAATCTAGTTTAATCTACTCATTTTTCAGATAAGGAAACTGAGGCCCACAGAAATTAAGTAACTTTCCCAAGGCCAGAAAGTCAATTAATGGTAAAAGCAGCAGTGAAGCCCAGGTCTCCTGTGTATCTGACCGGTGTCCTGTCCAACAAATAATACTGCCTTTCCTTGTAATAGTATTATACCCATTTTCCAGACTGAGAAACTAGGAGTTAGAAAAGACAAATCATTAATACTAGCATCTTGTCTTTTCTATTTTAAAGAGAATCTTCTCTTCTTTGAGATATCCTGAGAACTGAATCTTTGGTTGCCTTTAAAATTGTATTGCCTATTGTTCTGTTTTCTTCTGTATATATTTATTTAGTCAGGTCTAGCTGCTGTCCCCAACTTTACCGGTCTAAGGACTATTACCACTTCTTTACTTGATACACCGAATATACATGTGGCAGAATCAAAATTATAATTATCCATTGGAATGCATCATCATTTTAAAATGCCAGATCTGCTCTTCTTCTTCTTTTTTTTAAAGGTAATTGGGGTTAAGTGACCTGCCCAGGGTCACACAGCTAGTAAGTGTCAAGTGTTTGGTCTGAAGCCAGATTTGAACTCAGGTCCTCCTGACTTCAGGGCCAGTGCTCTATCAGATCAGGTCTTCTTAATATCTATTTGTTGTTCTCTTCTAGGTCTACATATTCTTTTGTAATAAACTGACTTTGCTTCATCCTAGGCCAAACCCCGCTCTGGCTATTTTTCACCATTTTATGAAGTATAACTTGTAGGCTTTTATATCCCTTTTCTATGGTGTTTTGTAAGTAGATTTGTACTCTGGGTTGTATATATTCTTCGATGCCATATCTCTGTTTAGAAAGAGGGTTAGGAATTTGCTGACTGAATTTGTTTTTTTGGGCTCTTTCTAGTGCACCGTGATATGGTGGAAAGAGTAGTTCTGGATTTGGAATCTGATGTGCATCTGGTCCCCAAAACTGGATGATTCCTCCTCTATAGACACACTGTCCCTGTCCCTAACTGGAAATATCTTGGCAGCTATGGCTATAGCTAATGAGAGTCTAAATAAATAGATGTACTTGAGTGAGACCAAAAATTTAAAAATCTGGTTTAGGTTCTCATTTTGCCACTTAATTACCAATGAGACTTTGACAAGTCACTTAAACTCTCAGGGTCACAATTTAGTCATCTAAAATAAGGGGGTTAGAATAGATGACCTCAAAGGTACCTTCAAGTTTTTGATCTATGATCTAAAGTCTCAACAGTAGATCCAAAACACAAACAACCAAGTTTCTAGTCTAGAATGTTCGCTATCATTACCTCTCTGCCCCACTTTCAGAGTTCACTCATCCGAATTGCACCAACACTGGCAGGTTAGATCCCCAGAGGTGTTGCATCTGCTACTTTCAGGGTTCTAGGAGTAACCTCGTAGGTAACTATCTCCCATGTTGTTCACAAGCCCCCACTAGTGAGTTTCCCTTTAACAATCAACCAGAACACTCAATTTTTTAGCAAAAGTGTACTCAAATAGCATAGCAAAAACAGTGGTTGCAAAGCATTTCCCCCAAAACAAAGGGTATACTCTCTCACAAACACACAGTGTCTATGGAGGGAAAAAGTAGTCACAGACTTAAAGTGCAATAGCAGGTTATAAGACAGACATTCACAGGCAACATACCTGGTCAAGACAATTCATAACTTTGGAATTTCTTTCTTTCTCTGTGGGATATTCAGAAATTTTGTGTGGCAGTGGTGATGCATGAGTTAGTTGCTCTACTGCTTGGCTGAACTGACTCCCTGCAAGGCATGGAATTTCTGTTGGACAGATATCAACTAATCCGGGCTTGCTCCTTGTAGGGCTTGGTGTTTCAACTGGATATGGCTGAGATATGTCAAATAGGTCACTTGCCTGTTACTCTGGCTTCTCACCAGATAAACCAAGCAGGCCACTCTACAACTAGACAGTTGCTACTCGATGGTGCTGGGCAGGTTGCTCAACCATTGGGCTACTGCTGCTCAGCTAAGCCAGGCACGCCATTTGGCCTATGGGCCCTTCTCAGGATACAGTACCTCTTTTGGACTAGTTGATTTGCTACACTCCCTGGGATTGCCCTTCAATGGAGAGTTATAGGGGGAGCTAGGTGGCACAGTGGATAGAGCATCGGCTCCAAAGTCAGGAGGACCTGAGTTCAAATCCGGCCTCAGACCAAACACTTGACATGTACTAGCTGTGTGACCTTGGGCAAGTGACTTAACCCCAATTGCCTAAAAAAAAATGGAGAGTTATAGTCTTTTTCCATCATCAGTCACTGGCTTGTCTGGGTTATACTAATGTTCCCTTCAAGGGCAGCTAAGTGACAAAGTAGATAAGGTGTCAGACCTGGAGTTAGGAAGATCTGAGTTCAAATCCAGCTTCAGACACTTACTAGCTGTGTGATCCTGGGCAAGTCACTTAACCCTATTTGTTTTAGTTCCTTATCTGTAAAGTAAGCTGGAGAAGGAAATGGCAAACCACTCCAGTATCTTTGCCAAGAAAACCCCAAAGGGGATCACGAAGAGTCATACATGACCAAAAATAACTGAACAACAACCAAAAATGCCCTCTTGGACTGAAGTGTTATCATATTCTTTGCATCTGGAATGCTGCAGGGCTCCTTCAGCTAGGACAACAATCTTTTTCCTCGGATTGGCAGAAGCTCCTTCTCTCTGACCTCAAATCTCAGGTTATTTGTCACCTCCAAGCTGAGTAGCAGAGGTCAAGCCCTTCCTGTTTGACAATCCTTCCTTCCCTCAGTAAAGCACTCCACCTTGCCTTAGGGTGATCAGTTAAAATCAGATAATTTCGGTTCCCAAAATCTTTTGAAGGATTTCATACAGATAAAGGGCAGGTGGGTGGCCCAATTGCTAGAGCACTGGATCTAAAGAAGACTCATCTTCCTGAGTTCAAATGTGTCCTTAGATCCTTACTACCTGTGCAATCCTGGGCAAGTCACTGAACCCTGCTTGCCTCAGTTTCCTCATCTGGAAAAATGAGCTAGAGAAGGAAATGGCAAACCATTCCGGTGTCTCTGCCGAGAAAACCCGGCAATGGGAACATAGTCAGTGTGATTGAAAAAAAACTCAACAACAACAACAACAAATGCAGACAGGGATAAAGATATTAATGTAGTCTTTACCCTGTAGGCAAAGGCTTCTTCATATACAATTCAAGCCTCAGACCCTTTACAACTCATCCTTCAGAATGAGGAACATATATATTTTTCTTTATTCAAAGGCCTTTCCCTTTACATTATAACGTCTATGCCCGTGTCCTTTCCAGATCTTAAGCTTTTGCTAAAATCTCATAGCACGCATCTGGCAAATTATATTGCTCCATTCAAAATTCCACTGTATCTACTCTGAGCTTATAGGATCACTGCTCCAGCCTTGGAAGGCACCTCTGATGTCAATCTATTCCAAAAATTCCCCTTGTTTTACAGTTATGGAAACTGAAGCTCATGCACAATGTAACATAGATAACAAGGAACAGGGGCAGCATTTGATCACAGAGCCATCAATTTTGGACTAGGTAGGACCTTAGAACCCATTGGGTCCTTCATTTTACAGATGAAGAAACTGAGACATAAAGAGGTTAAGGTACTGTCCGTGTCACATACCTAGTAAATGTCTAAGGTATGATTTGAACTCAGGTCTTTCTGACTCCAAACTCATTGCTATACCCAATATGCATACTGCTTTTCCCCTTCCAAAAAAAAAAAATTGCTGGCAGGGACAGCTATATTTGAACCAGCTACCTCTGGAACCTCAGGCAAACTCTTTCTGCCTGAGCCACCAGCCAGGAAGCCTATGTTCCTCCCCCTAGACTGACTCTGCTTATGAATTGGTACTTTTAACCCTGGAAAAGCAGGTCATTGATGTCACCCAGAGTCAATAAAAATGAGCATTTCATTTAATGGAAATAGTAAGCAATTGCAGATCAGTAAAATCTGAGCTTGAACGTAAGTGTCAGAAATGAACTAAGCACTGCTGTATATAATGTAAGCGCAGCTTAGAACCCTAACCCTCACAACGAACTCAGCCAGATGTCAGACAAGTACAACAGAGAGCAAGGGGAAAAAAATTGGTTTGAAGAGGAAGGAGCTCACAGCCCTTAATTGCAAACCATGGTCATTTTCCAAAGAATCGTAGTATCCTAAGAGGTCATCTAATGAATCTGATTGAGTCTCAGAGAGGGGGAATGGATTGCCCAATGTCACACAGATACTAAAATGAAAGAATCAGGATTTGAACTGTGTTCTACGTCTCCAGATCCAGTGGCCATCCACTACACGGCATCACCTTCCGCAAGCAGGTTTGTAAGAGTAAGATCATGGCTAGTTTGCAGTCTGTGGGTTAGGACATTTGAACTGTTATCACTACAGTCATTTACATTTTTGCAGGATGTCCATCACAAGATACCCTAATTCACAGCAATATTCTGAGGTATAGAGACATTCTCCCCATTTCCATCAAACCACAGCCTTTGCTTGCTACTCAAGCTTGTTACTGAAAACAGAAAATAAACCTTCTGCCTCTCAGACTTTCCTATTTCTTCCCTGGTCAAGAAGGACCTAGTACCACTGGCAGGTAACTTTAGAAGAGCATTGCCCTTTTCTGACCCATGATGCACTTGTGAACTGGAATTTGCAGAACACACTGGGAGGCTGTGTGCCTGGGGAGAAAGGGAATAGAAGAGAAGCAGAGAACACCCTATCCTCACCACACTCCCATGAAACCCACTCCCCAGCCTCATTCTCTACCCTACTAAATGTATGAGTATGTGTGCACCATCTTTCTTCCTCCATTTTATACATTTGTTCCATCAAACAACACTTATAAGTATCTGCCATTTGTATGACACTGCATTTATAATCTAGTTAGAGAAAACGAAAGGTAATGTATTTCAATTCAAATTGTATAGATGAAGAAGATGAAGTCCAAGAGCAGGGATTTGTCCAAGATCAAGGAGAGACAATTGGGTGGTACAGTGGATAGAGTGTTGGATGGGGAAGGTCTGAGTTCAAATCCACTCTCTGTGTGATTCTGGGCCAGTTATCATAACTGCTGGCTATGGTCAGGGAAGGGAATTTCAATTTTTGAATTCAAGATCGTGGAGGGAATGTTTGCAGGGTGATCACTACCACTTCAGCTCTGACTTTCACTCTGAAGCGGCTTCATTTTCTTCATCTGTAAAATGGGGATGATTGCACCTATTATCTCCCAAGTTTGTTGTGAAGATAAAAAGAGATATTTTTAAAGTGCTATACAAGCCTTAAAGTACTATATGAATGCAAGCTATTATTATTTATTATTATAAGTACAGAGATGACATACACAAAAAAGTTAATGTTCATATGAATAAAAGAATTAAGAAGAGATGTCATATGACCTGTGTGTGTGTGTGTGTGTGTGTGTGTGTGTGTGTGTTTCTCTTGGTTAAATGTTAAAGAGGTAGCAAAGACAACAAGTATTATAGGAGTTGAAAAATCAGAAGATGTCTTTGGGATGGAATAGCCAAAGGCTTCATTGAGGAGGCAGAAGTTCTACTGAGCCTTGAAGGATGGGTAGAATTTAGGTAGATGGAAAAAAGAAAAGAGACAATCATCAGAAGGGGAAATATAGGAAAAAAAGAAGAGTTTATGTATAGGTAAAAGCCAAAAGGGTTTATGGGAGAATAGAGTCATAGAAAAATTAAATTTTAGAGCTAGAATGGACTTGAAAGAACATCTAGTCCAATCCCAACATTTTACAGATAAGGCAAAGGCATTCACCCAGAGTCATGGTTATTAGTGAGTGACTGAACACTGTAGGGCACCCTTTGACCCAGTAATACCTGTGCTAGGTCTGTATCCCAAAGAGATCATACAAATGAGAAAAGGACCCATATGTACAAAAATATTTATAGCTGCTCTTTTTGTGGTGGCAAAGAATTGGAAATTGAGGGGATGCCCATCAGTTGGAGAATGGCTGAACAAGTTGTGGTATATGAATGTAATGGAATACTATTATTCCATAAGAAATGATGAGCAGGCAGGTTTCAGAAAGACCTGGAAAGACTTGAATGAACTGATGTCGAGTGAAGTGAGCAGAACCGGGAGAACATTGTACACAGTAACTGCCACAATGTGCAATGACTAACTTTGATAGACTCATCTCTTCTTAGTAATGCAAGGATCCAAAACAACTCCAAAGGAGTCATGATGGAAAATGCTGTCCACTTCCAGAAAAAGAACTATGGAGTCTGAATGTAAATCAAAGCATATTATTTGCTCTCTCTTTTTTTTTCCTTTTTTTTGTTTTTTTTCTTGTGGTTTCTCCCATTGGCTCTAATTCTTTACAAACATGACTAATGTGAAAATAGGTTTAATATGAATGTAGATGTAGGGCCTATATCAAATTGCACACCATCTTGGGGTAGGGGGAGGGGAGAGATAGGGAGAAAATTTGGAATTCAAAATCTCATGGAAGTGAATGTTGAAAACTAAAAATAAATAAATAAGTATATTCATATATATTTATACATATATAAGCAAGTAAATAAATAGTTACTATTCTATATACTTGAAACAAAAAATACTGTAGGACATCAGCTTATTTGAAGAAGCATTTTTTATGCTTCTTGTATGAAGAATTATGGTAGGTAGGGAATACAAAGATAAAAATAGTTTGTATTTATATCAAGCTAAATATCATGGGAGGAGTCAGGAGGGAATGGCACCTGAGAAATCTTTTGATAGGAACCTGCACACGTTGAGGCAAGGAATAAAGGCTACAAGAGAGCCATAGATAATTGGCAGTGAAGGGACGAAGAGAAAGGATGATATTTAGAGCAGGTAAGAATATCAAGGAAAGGTGAAAATTGTGTAGTTATTTGTTTCTTTTCGAACAAGGGCACATGTTTACAAGTAGACTGTATGAGTAAAGAGGAGGAAACTAAAGATGATGGAGAAGGTGAAGATGGTTGAAAGAGCAAGATTCTAGAGGAGACAGGAGGAGGACACAGCTCCAGGACCCAGAGGGAGGAGTTAGATTTTTCAAAGAGAAGGATGACTTCAGCCTCTAACACTGAAGATGTGGGTCTAGTCTTGTGTACAAAGTGCTAAGCTTGGAGTTAGGAGGAGCTGGAATCATATTCTGTTTCAGATCCTGTGTGATGCAGGGCAAGCCATTTCACTTGCCTGGGCATCAGTTTTCTCAAGAAGTCATTGAGTCCAATCCCTTCATTTTCCAGTTTTCCAGTTGAGAAAACTGATGCCCAGGCAAGTGAAATGGCTTGCCCTGTCTCGTGACTTCACTTATGACCACTGCACTGCTCATAGTGAGGGGTTCAAAGGAGGAAGGGAGCAAATCACAGAAAAACTGTGAAAGGAATAAAAATGAAGCCAGGATGGGACTATGGCATAGGAATGGATCAAAGAATGACATATTTTCTTTAAGACTAGTTTAGAAGAGTAGAACAGGAGTTTATGATGGGGAAGGGGGAGGATTTCAATTTTAAAATTCAAGATCATAGAGGGAATGTTTGGCAGAGTGATTACTACCACTCCCACCCTGACTTTCACCCTGAAGGTGAAAAAAACATCAGAGGATAGTGAAGAAAACCCAAATGCCATGGTTTGACAAAATGGTTCATGTTCATAATGCCCCCAAACATACACTGTTAGGGAAGATGGTGCCTAATCAATAAATTGATCAACAAGCATTTATTAAGCACCTAATAGGCATTGGGGATACAAATAGAAAAAATGAAACAAGCTCTATTTTCAAGGAGTTTACATTCTCCCAAGGGGGTGAGAAGTACATACATACACACACACGGACATAAACATATATGTGTGTACACATATATACATACACATATACGTACATATATACACAGATATATGTCTCTCTCTAAATATAGGTATAGACATATATGTAAAATATGAACGGAATAAACACAAAAAATTCTTCTCTTCACCAACTGCCTTCTCATCCTAGGGAAATCTCTACCATGAGACCTCATCCCATTCTCCTAATGGGTGAATATTTGCCCATACCACTACTCAGGGATGAAGGGTGTCCAAAAGATGCTTCACTTTCCTTATGATTCTTTTCTCCATCTTCCTCCTCTCCTCTTTCTCCTCAACAACTGTATTGTCCTGGCCCAAGTACCATCCCCCTCCCCTTTCTAGTTCCCCTCTGTGCCATTAGAATGGAAGCTACCTGTAGGATTAGTAGGAACTATGTTGTTTGCTTGTATTTGTATGTCCAGCACTTAGCACAGTGCCTGAAACACAGTGAGTTCTTACTAAATGCTTTACCTGTCTGTCTGACTGCTTGTCTATCTATCCATCTCTCTCTCTCTCTCTCTCTCCCTCCCTCCCACCTTCCTTCCCTCCCTCTCTCTTCATCTCCCTCTCCCTTTCCCTCTTCCTCCCCATTTTAAGAAGTGTTCAAACCAACCATATTCATTCCTTTGTTTCTCTACCATGTCCCACACCCTCATTGGAAGTCTGAGGGAGTGTAGACAGAGTGGACCTGAAGACTGAATAAGGACCAGTATTGTTGGAATGACCCCCTAGAAGTTATTTAACCTCTTGGCACCTCAAGAAGATCTCGAAGACTATGATTGCAAAACAGTCACCTATTTGCATTGGTAGAGGCTAGCAAGGGCTCTTAACCTGAGGTCTGTGGAGCATTGTTTTTAAAAATATTTTTATAATTTTACTTCAATATATTTTGTCTCTTTTATAATACTATGTGTTTTATTTTATGCATTTAAATATATGATTTTGAGAAGGGGTCCCTAGGCTTCACCAAACTGCCAAACGGGTTCAGGACACATACAAGGGGAAGAATTCCTGTAGAAGGTGCTCCCTTCAATCCCCTATGTTGATGAGATCACAGATTCAGAGAGAGAGAGAGAGACAGAGACAGAGACAGAGAAAGGGAGAGGGAAAGAGAAAGAGAGGGAGAGAAGAGAGAAAGAGATAATGATTTGATCTGCTTTTCTTCCCAGTGAAAGTCCTGGAGCATGGGAGGTAGCGCCTATATAAAATATGCATGAGAAAAGAGGAAGCAAAACAACATTTGGTCTCTGAATGTACCATAGGAAAAGGTTTTTAGCACCAGTTGCCCAAGATTATGGGGAGCTGGGAAGAAGTGGGTGCACAACAACTATAAAGAAAGAACTTGGACTCTTAGAAGATTTAAGTAAAAGGAAAGGGAAAAGGGGAAGCACAAAAAATGAGGATCTTGGGGTAAAGACTTGCTGGAAGGGCAGAAATGCTGCTGTCTGTACTCAGGCAAAAGAGTATCTAGATGTAAGGAGAGGAAAACACATTACAAGAGGAAGGAGAGATAGGAGAAGGGAAAACAATGAAAGTTTGAATGTAGTGTGTTTATAGGAAAAGGATATATGCAATCAGTGGGATGTTTTAGGAAATTTTCTTGGTTTATTTGGTATGGGAAAAGAACTGTAAATATGTGAAATGTGCATGTGTAAATACCTTCTATAATTAAAGTCCAAAAAATCAAAATAATCCCTGAGAGCAACTGATACTTCTGTTTCATTTCTCTCCTCATTCTTCAGCCTCCTTTATCCACTACTCTAAGCACTGTTCTCACCCTGAAAGATGCTGCCACCCTTGCAACCTTCTCAGGCTTGAAGATTCCTTCACCCCTGTTCACCCCTTGAAGATTCCTTCACCCCTTTCTCTGATTGGTTGGTTTCTCCCAATACGTCTGTTTTAAGAAAATTGCCTAGGCCACTAATATGATAGTGGGGGCGTCAAAAGACACAGGAAAGTTTGAAGGAGGGTCAGGTTTGGGTGGAGGAGGTGGCAAAGTTAGTTTTAAACATGTTGGTGTGGCATCTGTGTGGAGATACAGATTGGCGATTCAGTATTGGCACACATAAGAGAGCTTACTGCTTGATAGTATAATATGGGAAATTATCTGCATCCAGGTGATTAGTGAACCCATGAAAGCTATTGAGATGACCAAGGGAAAGAATATAAAAGAAAATATGGTGTAGTGGAAAGAATACTGTAATCAGAAGCAGGGGGAACTGAGTTTGAATCTTGAGTCCCTCCCATTTCAGCTCTCAGATCATAATGGATTCTGCTTCACTGGAGATCTTCAACCAGAGACTGGATGGCCACTTCTCAGGTATGCTGGAAAAGAGATTCTTGTGTCAGTACAGTTTAGACTAGATGACCTCTGAGCTTCCTTCCAACTCTGAGATTCAGTGATTTGCTGGTTGTATGACCTTAGTCAAGTGAACTTAATTTCTCTGAGTCTCAGTCTTCTCATCTGCAAAATGAGGGTGATAATAAGACCTGAAGTACTACACACACTCTACTTTCTAGCCAGACTAGACTATTTACTCTTCCCTATCTCTAACCTCCATGCCTGGAATGGTCCCCTTCCTCATCTCTTCCTCGTGGAATGCATGACCCCCTTCATGGCTCAGCTCCAGTGCCATCTCCGATAACACCTCTTTTCTCATTCTTCCAGTTGTTAATGACCAGACCAGCCCCCACTCCAAAGTTATTTTGTATTTGTTTTTGTACATAGTTTGCATTTACCCATTTGAGTACATGTGCTCTTCCTAAAAGAATATAAGCTCCTTGAGGGCAGGAACTGTTTCATTTTTGCCTTGGTGACCAGCACAGTGCCTGACTCATAATAGGCATTTAATGTGTTTCTTGAATTTAATTGTCATAAAAGATAAAACTGGAAATGCAGGGAAGCGTTTATCTAGTTGTTGAAGCCCTTGACTACCAGGCTAAGGAATTTAATAGGGAGCAGCTATGAAAGGGTTTTGAGGAGTAATGATCTAAGCATAGGTTTGATTGTATTACTCCTCTGCTCAGGAATCATCAATAACTCACTATATCCTCTAAAATAAAACATCAACTTCTTAGCTTTTCATTTAAAGACCCTCACACTCCAGCCTATCTTTCATTTCAAAAAATAACTTTTATTGATACTTTTTTTAAAAATTGCTTCCCAATGACTATTCTTTCTTCCCAATAGACCTTTCTCCTATAGACACTAGTGCAGTGTTGGTGGAGTTGTGAACTGCTCTAACTGTTCTGGAGAACAATTTGGAACTGTGCCCAAAGGGCTATAAAACTGTGCATACCCTTTGATCCAGCAATGCCACTACTAGGTCTGTATCCCAAAGAGATTGTAAAAATGGGAAAAGGACCCATATGTACAAAAATATTTATACCAGTTTTTTTTTGTGGTAGCAAAGAACTGGAAACTGAAGCAATGCCCATCAAGTGGGGAATGGATGAACAAGTTGTGGTATATGAATGTAATGGAATACTACTGTGCTATAACAAATGATGAATACGAGGATTTCAGAAAAACCTGGAAAGACTTGCATGAACTGATGTAAAGTTAAGTGAGCAGAACCAGGAGAACAATATACACAGTAACAACAACATTGCACAATGATCAACTATGAATGACTTACCTCTTCTCAGCAATACAATGAACCAAGACAATTCCAAGGGATTCATGATGAAAAATGCTATCTATATCCAAAGGAAGAACCGATGGAGTCTGAATGCAGATTGAAGCATACTGTTTTCATTTTCTTTATTTTTTTGCATTTTTTTCTTTTGGTCCATTTCTTCTTTCACAACACAACTAACATGGAAATATGTTTTACCTAATTGCCCATTCATAACCTATATCAAATTGTTTACTGTTGAGGTGGGGAGAAGTAGGGAGGGAGGGAGGAAATTTGGGACTCAACATTTTTTAAATGAATGTTAAAATGGTATTTATATGTAATTGGGAAAAAAATAAAATACTATTAAAAAAAAAAGAACTTTCCCTTGTAACAAATAAGCAAACTGCAATATCAAGCTCTAATCTCTCACATGTTCTAGTGCTAAATTTCCAGTTCCACATCTTCACAGAGATGCCACATCAATATGTCTAAAACTGACATGATCATCTCCCTCCCTTATTACACATAAGCAAAATGAATCAGCATATCGTCCGTGTCTGAAAATGGATTATTTATGCCATAGCTATGGTCTACCACCTCTTTCTCATGAGATGGGAAAGAAATGCTTCCCCATTGGACCTTTGAAGTCACAATTGATTACTGTATTTCAAAATTCTGAAGTATTTCAATGTTGTATTCCTCTGTATAATTGTAGATTTTGTATAAGTGGTTCTCCTGTTTATTTCATTCTACATTTTCTTACAATTCTTGCAGAGTTCCTCCAAATTCTGCATATTTATCATTTATTATGGCACAATAATATCCCATTAAATTTATATTCAACCATCCAACTACACTTTGTTCAACTATATATTCATTAATGGGTACCTACATTCCTTTCAGTTTTTTGCTACTGCAAACAGCTCTGCTATAGATATTTTTGTATATATGGGGTATCTTTTGGCTGTATGCCTAAGGGTGGTATCATTGGGTCAAGGGGATGGATAGTTTAATGACTTTTTTTGTATAATTCCAAATTGTTTTCCAGAATGATTGTCACAATTCACAATACCACCAACAATGTATTGGTATACCTGTTGTATTCCCACAGCCCCTCCAACATTTACCATTTTTTATCATCTTTTTTCAAATCTGACTGATATAAAGTTATTGTTGCATGGTGGTGGTTGTTCTTCATCCTTTGTTTTCAAAGAGGACCACTGACATCACAGGGTGATATTTTGCCTTGCTCATGAACTGGATTTAAGTGGGGAGGAGTTGTACAAATTTGTCAGCCTCGCTCTCTCTTCCAGAGTCATCAAAGTGCAGTGGCAAGACAAAAGTCAAGACCTAGTATAAGGTAAAACCTCAGAGTCACCTTAATTTTCATTTCTCTTACTATTATTGAATTGAAGTATTCTTTCATATAGCTGTCGATGGCTTGCATTTATTCTTTCAAGAACTGACATTCCTGGCTTTCTTTAAGTCCCAATTAAAATCTTAAGCCTTCCCCAACCTCTTTTAATTCCAGTGCCTTATCTTTATTAATTATTTCCTATTTATCTGATATATAGCTTGCTTTGTATGTATCTGTTTGCATGTTATCTCCTTCACTAGAGTGCAAGCTCTAGGAAAGCAGCAACTGTTTTTTGCCTTTTTTTGTATGGCCAGCTAACACAGTGCCTAGGACATAGTAGGAGCTTAATAAATATTTATTAATTGATTAATATATTTCTTTAGGAATGGATCTCATTCTTACATATTTGTATCAATTCCCTATATAGATTGGATGCCAGGCCTTTATCAGAGATATTTTTCCTTGTTAACTAACTACTTCTCTTCTAACTACATTGATGTTGTTTATGCGGAAGTTTTTTAATTTTATATAATCCATATTATCTATTTTACCTTTTATGATCAGCTTTGTCTCTCACTTAGTTGAGAATTCTCTCCCTCACCATGATTATGCAAAGTATTTCCTTTCATCGCACCCTAGGTGTTGTTGTTGTTGTTGCTGTTTTAATTTGACCTTTTATGTTTAGATCATGAGGGGCATGGAGGTGGCACATTATTGAGGGCCCAGCCTGGAGTCAGGAAGACTCATCTTCCTGAGTTCAAACCTGGCCTCAGACACTTAGTAGCAGTGTGACCCTGGGCAAGTCACTTCACTCTGTTTGCCTCAGTTTCCTCATCTATAAAATGAGCTGGAGAAGGAAATGGCAAATCACTCCAGTATCTCTGCCAAGAAAACCCTAAATGGGGTCATAAAGTCAGATATAACTGAAACAACTAAACAACAACAAAAATAAATCCTATATCCTATTGGAACTTATTGTGGCATAAGGTATAAAAGGTTGGTCTAAATCTAATTTCTATCACTTTCCACTGTTCCCCAGAGTTTCTGTCTCTTCTAATCCTTAATTCTAGTGCCTTCACTCTGTTGATTATTTCCAATTTATCCTGTATGTAGCTTTTTGTACATAGTTGTTTGCACGATATTTCCTCCATTTGATTCTGTGCTCCTTAAGAGCAGGGACTCTCTTTGACCTTTCATGTAACTCCTAGTGCTTAGCACAGTGCACGGCACGCAGTACACACTTAAGAAATGCTTGTTTCTAGGGCAGCAAGGTGGTGCAGTGGATAGAGCACCGGCCCTACAGTCAGGGGACCTGAGTTCAAATATGGCCTCAGACACTTAACACTCACTAGTATGTGCCTCTGGGTAAGTCACTTAACCCCAATTGTCTCACCAAAAAATACATAAATAAATTTTTATTAACTGATTAAGGAGCCTTAACATCAGATGTGTTGATGGATATATTGAACACTAGGCTACCATTTTTTATTGTTCCTATGTCTGGCTCATTTTGTCTGTTTCCATGATCTACTTTTCTTTTTCAATCAGTACTAAATAGTTTTTATGATTATCGCTTTATAGTTTAAGATCTGATCATGCCAGCTGCATATTTTTTCCCACTAATTCCTTTGAAATCCTTGAACTTTTGTTTCTCCATTTGAATTCTATTAACAATTTGTCTAGTTCCATTAAGTAGTCCCTTTGTGGTTGGTACAATGAGAAATCTTAATTTAGGTAATATCATAATTTTTATAATATTAGTATACCCCAGGAAACAATGACTATCTCTTCAATTATTTGTTTTCTTTTATTTCTGTAAATTTTTCTTTAATTATAGGTGTAAAAGTCAACAGTATTTTTCAGTGGTCAACTCCCACATATTGTTTAACAATTATTTTGAATAGAATTTGTTTTTCTCTTTCTTCCTTCTGGATTTTGGTAGTAATAGAGAGAAAACCTGATGATTTTGTGAGTTTATTTAACACATACTACTTTACTGAAGTTATTAATTTTTTGTCAAATACAGAATTTTGAGTAAATGATTGTATCATCTGCAAATAGAGATATTTTTGCCTCACTTTGCCCATCTGAATTCTCTCAATTTCTTTTTTCCTATCTTACTATTACTAACATTTCTAGACATATATCAAATAATAGTAATAATAATGGAAAATCTTATTTTATAACTAATCTTGTTAAAAAGGCTTTTAGTGTTTTTCAATTATAAAAAAATTAGCTCTTGGATTTAGATAGATACTATGTATCATATTGAGGAAAGTTCTGTTTATTCCCATGTAGTATAATAATTATGTGCTTTATTTTGCCAAAAGGCTCTTTAAAAAATTATCTATTCATATAATCATGTGCCTTTTATTAATTTTATTGACATAGTTAATAATCTTCTGATCATATTCCTGTAGTCCCTTTGCTGATATTTTATTCAATATTTTCAAATCCATTTTCATGAGTGATGTTTGTCTATAATCTTCCTTCTTTGATATACCTCTCCCCAGTTCGGTTATCAGAGCCATGATTTTCTCAAAGAAGAAGTTTGATAAAGTGACATCCATATCTAATTTGGAAAACAATTTATGTAATTTAGGAATCAATATTTCTTTATATTCTCTTTTTAGTGATAAAATTCCTTTGCAAATTCACCTGTTCCCAGCACTATTGAATGGTAGATAGGCAGGGTGGTAGTGGGAGTTCTTTAGTTCATTTGTGGCTTGGTCAATTTTCATTTCTATGATTGTGTTTTTTAATTCTCTGAACAAGAACAATAATCTTTAACATTCATATAGTGCTTATTATGTGCCAGGCACTGTGCTCAGCACTTTATAATTGTTTTCACATTTAATCCTCAAAATAACCCTGGGAGGTAGGTGTTATTGTTATCCCCATTTCACAGATGAGGAAACTGAGGCAGACAGAGGCAGACTGACTTGCCTAGGATCGCAGAACTAGTAAGTGTCTGAGGATGGATTTGAACTTAGGTCTTCCTGACTTCAAGCCTGGCACTCTGTCCACTGTGCCCACCAGCCTGCCCCAACTTCTTGTTCCATCGATCTGGATATTCTATAATTTTAATATAAAATGTTATATTTTATATTCTAAGTACCCATCCATTTTATTTGTTTTCAGCTTTGAAGGAATATAATTAAGAATATTATCTGACAATGTCCTTGTTTTCTCTTCATCTGTTGTAAATTCTATTTTTCCAACATTTGGCTATTTGGTTTTTTTTTTAAACAAAATTAGCTAATAATTTATTTTGTTCATTTTTTAATAATTAAAAAAAAAAAGCTCAGGGATGGCTAGGTGGCACAGTGAATAGAGCTCCAGCCTTGGAGTCAGGAGGACGTGAGTTCAAATCCAGCCTCAGACACTTGACACTTATGAGCTGTGTGACCCTGGGCAAATCACTTAACCCCAAATGCCTCAACAAAAAAAGCAAAAAAAAAGAAGCTGTTTTATTCATTAATTAAATGGGTTTTGTGGTTATCTCTTCTTTGATTTTTAGAACTTTGTGTTTATGTGGGATTTTTAAATTTGTTAATGTTTTAAAGTTCCTTTTTAATTCCAAGTGCAACTCACGGATGTCTTATTTCTCTCTATTTTTGGTGAAAATATTCAGAGATGTACATTTTTCATTAAGGACTACTTTGGGTATATCCCAAAAGTGTTGGTATGTTGTTTCATTTTTGCTGTTTTCTATGATGAAATTATTTCTATGATTTGTTCTTTCACCCAATATTATTGAAGATTAACTTAATTTAATACTGAATTTTTAAAATTCCCCCTAATGATTATAACTTTATTGTATTGTGGTCTAGAAAAGATAAGTTTACTATCTCTGCTTTTCTGAATTTGTTTATGAGTTCTGTAAGCTGAAGTACATGGTAAGTTTCTTTTTTGAAGGAACCATGCAAAGCTGAATATATATATATATATGTGTGTGTATATATATATATTTTTTTCTTTATAACTCATTCAATAATTATTCTTAAACTTCTGTTCAGATTCTTAATTTCTTTCTTGTTTGCCTTTGTATTAGATTTATTCATATCTAAAAATTAGGTTTATAACAATATCTTGCATCATATCATATCATAATCTCAAAATGGCTATATTACCTGAATGTAAAATGTCACAGCATTAAAAAAAAATTAGATGAGAATGAAATCAAGTATCTTTCATGACTGGCAAATGGTGAAAATTCTTAACTACAGATGAGCTAGAGGAGATCATAAAATATGAAATAGATAATTTTGACTGCATAAAATTAAGAAGTTTTTGAACGCATAAAACAAATGAATATATAATTGAAGAGCACAAGGCGGAGGAGGGAGGAAATAGTGAGGAGGGAAGATATTTGCACCAAACATCACTGATAAAAATCTGATGTCCAAAATAAGAAGTTTTCAAAAGAATTAAAAACTATAAATCATCACATGAAAGCAGACACCAAATCATTAATATTAAGATAAACATATTAAAGCCCCATATCATAAAAACTGTCAAGATGGCAAAAGATGGGAACCCTCAGTGTTGGAGGGTCTTGGAGAAGACAGGAAAATTGATCCACTATTGTTGGAGCTGTGAATTCATCCAACCATTTGGGATGTTAGTTTGGAATTACGCAAGAAAAGTCATGAAACTGCCTATTCTTTTTGACTCAGTAATATCATATCATTACTGACCTAGCTATATATCCCCACAAAAGTCTAAGGAGTGAGGGGAAAGAAGTTCAATATGTACAAAAGTGTTCATTGCAGCATTTGGGGGGCTATCCAAGAACTGGAAGAAAGATGAATAGCTCATCAATTGAGGAAAGACTAAAAAAAAAACTATGGCACATGAATGTAATAAAATATTTCTATGCAGCAAGAAATGATGAAAATGAAGAATACAGATCCACATGGGAAGATTTATATAAACTGATATCAGCAAATTAAATAGAACCAAAAGAACAATACATACAAATGCTTCAACAATTTAAATGGAAAGATCGTTAAAAGAAAGTTGAACTTTAAGCAATAGAAAAACCAATGAAGGTCCCAGAGAACAGATAATGAAATATATCTCCTTCCTCATGGCAGGAAGAGTGGGGATTACTTGGATAAAATACTATATGCATTGTCCTCATATTGATACTTGTCACTGTTGTCATGTAGGATTTGGTGAAGTTGGGAGGATTGAAATTAGTGCAATATAAAAACAGAGGAATAAATAAAATGTATTTTTAAAAGTAAATTTAAAAAACAAATCACAGTCACTATGGAAGTTCAGGCTGTCCAATTCTCTCTACATCTTCCTGAATGGTGATTTTTAGCTTTAATACAGACCACTGGTAATTCTATCTAGTGGCTCAGTGTCATCAGAATTGGCTGAGAATGGAAATAGTCAATATTGAAGAATTGCAGAAACATAGTGACCATTATCACAGTACCTAGCACATAGTAGGTGCTCAATAAATTTTGTTCCCTTTCCTCTTCTGGAAAGCAATTTGAATTATGCAAATAAGGTGATTAAACTGTCCTTCCTATGCAGAAAATCTCCTGCTAGATAATAATTCAATAACCCAAAGAAGGTTATTAAGCAAAGAAGAAGAAGAAGAAAAAGACTCCATAAACTCAAAAATGTTTATAGCAACACTTTTTGTGGTAGCAAAGAACAGGTAACAAAGTAGAGGCTATGTGTGGGTTGGGGAATAGCTAAACAAATTATAGTACCTGAATATACTATACTATAAAAAAAAACAACAATGAAAATAATGACTACAGAGAAGTATGGAAAGACTTAAATGACCTGATGCAAAGTGATGTAAACAGAACTAGGAAAACAATATACACAATGACTACAAAAATGTAAAGAAAGAACAACAACAAATCAACTAAAACTCAATATTGTAAAGTTATAAAGATTAGGCTTGGCTCATAAGAAAAGATGTGAAAAGGCATCTCTTCCATTGACTTTGTAGAGACAGAAGTCCATGAGTAAGAAACATTTCATATAAAATTTTTTTGGATATGACCATAGGTCTTACTAAACTT
Organism: Vombatus ursinus; assembly: GCF_900497805.2. Classification (NCBI taxonomy): domain Eukaryota; kingdom Metazoa; phylum Chordata; class Mammalia; order Diprotodontia; family Vombatidae; genus Vombatus; species Vombatus ursinus. Next base: position 24,972,066 of record NW_020954572.1, on the reverse strand, counting down.
TTTGTTTCCTCTTTTTCCTCTTTTAAAAAATTTTTTTTAAAGTATGACTGTCTCAGAGAGGAAGGAGGAGGAATACAGGGGGAAATGTAGGTGATGTAAGAACAAAAGATATCACTAAAAATCTATTTAATTTCAACAACAACAAAAAAAAAAAAGAATTGGCCTGGCCTGCTTGTAAAGACATTATGGTCCAGCACTTTACTGTTGGGTAAATGGCTTTCTATTTGTCCTACAGAGCTAAATGTACAAAGTTAAGCATCACTTAGTATTTAAAGATAAGTTCTGGAAGTCCAAATTCTCAATTAATCTTCATAAATCCTTAGCAAGGACTTTTCCAAATTGCATTTTATTTTCCAGAGAAAGTTCAAACCTAAAATCAATAATTACTTGACCAATACATTTCTGTGGCTCAACTTACTAATCATGTGACGCTTTTTCTAAATGTCACTGCATGGAAAGTACTTGCTTTATCAAATCATGACCACTCAGTGAGATAATCAGATACCACTCATTCTACTTGAAGAAATTTCATAAAGGAAATGCAATTGGAACTGGGTCTTGAAGGTTATTGTTTGTCCTTTCTTTTCTTTTCCTTTTTTTTAAATTTCAGCCAAAGACAAGGTTTATTAGATCATCAATCAGGGGTGGGTGAGATGTAAAAAATCCACCATATTGGCCGGTCTCTTGAGGAATCTAAGCATTTGTATCGCTTATGCAAGCGGGCCAGATTTTAAGAATGGGAGCCTTTGTCCTTTATTTCCAAAGAAGACCAATGACATCACTGGTGATGTCTTGAAATACATCTCAATGGTTTTTAAGTGACCCAGAGTTGCATAAAGTCATCAGCTTTACTCTCTCCTAGAGTCATCATAGCCCAGTGGTAGGACGAAAGTGGCAAGGTTTGGCAACTGATTGGTTTTGTAGGGTTAGGGAGAGTGAGGAATCTGAAATAACATCAAGATTATGAACCTCAGAGACTAGAAGAATAGAGATATATTAGAATATAAAGGATGAAAAGCATAAACCACACCTCTGATTGTCAAATATAGTGACCATTTTGCTTAGAATCTTGCCAAATGTAATGAATTGAATTCAATAAACATTTATTAAGCATCTGTGTGTCAGGCACATCACTAGATGCTAAGGATACAAAGACAAAAACTAAACTGTTTCTGCCCTAAAGAAGCCTATATTCTAATGCAATAATACAATATTTGTATAAGTAAGTAGATACAAAGTAATACGAAGTAGTTTAATTTGGGGAAGTGGGAATAACTGGATGGAGAAGGGGTCGAAGAATGCCTCAATGGTACCTGATTTGTGCTTTAAAGGAAGGTAGGGATTCTATGGGGTAGAGGAGACTGGGGGAAAGAGCATGTGTAGCTGCAACCCTTTTTAACTTCATTCAAAAGCTAATTCAATGGATTAATCACTGGCTTTAATTAAGGATTATGTTACAGGGACCTCTGTAATTGGTGATTTAATTTAATGAGCTATTACAAGTTGAAGTAATTTCCACTTCCTTTAACTTGACTACACTGAGCCCAGTTTGGCAGGAAACTCTTATTACTTGCCCGATAATCCTAAGCTTTCCAGACCATGGACTTTTGATGATGTTTGACTTCAAGCTAGGGAATGAAGCCCCGCCTGGGTTAGAAATCAAAAAGATGCTGACCGTACATCCGTAGAGCAGATGTTCTCTCTCCTCTTACAAAGTTTACATATGTGAGGCGATCTGAACTTGTCTCGGAACAAAGCTGATGCCCATTCCTTGATTATTTATATAAATTAAAGGACAGCTTAACTTAATTTCTATCAGGTGTGCCCCTGGCATTGTCGGTAACTAAAGAATTCAATCCAGCCCTTTTTCAAGGGCCCAGGGGGTGGGGGTGGGGGGTGGGAATAAGGACTAGCTACTATTTTTCTGGTCATTAACTAGACTTCATGAAGGACAGTTTACTTTGGAGTCCCAACAATCTAATCAAGGAAACCATGAATCTGACATAACTGCCCCCCTACTTGGCTCCAGTCTCTCTGCTAGGAAGAAAAAATGGCAAATAAGCCCCCAACAAAGGAAGTGGGAGTCTTTAGGAATCCAGCACCAGACACAGCCTGCATACAGATGATGCCGTTTCAAGGAGCCTGAAGTGATTACAAGAGGAAGCAAAGCAGATGTAGCAGGGCCTAGGAGACCAACCCTTGCTGGAAGATAAAACTGCCAGCAATACACACTGAACCATCCCCTGAGGCTGAGAATGAGAGGCAGCCAGGGGACAGGGTGGCCAGGGTCCAGGTGCTGACCGCAGTAAACTCTGCAAAGTGACAGCAAAGGATTCAATCATGCATACTAGAAAGCAAACATATGAAGTGAGCTTAGCTTGCGATTGCCCTCTGGGCAGTGCTGTTCCAAAAAGGAGCACTCCTGAGTACAGGGGGAGGGCTGGTGACTGTTTATCTCATATAAGGCCTTACCCGAATTGGGATTCCATAGAATGTACTTTTTATGGCCGCAAAAGAACTGGAAGCAAAGCAGTTGCCCATAAATTAGGGAATAGTTAAACAAATTGTGGCACATGAATGTCATGGAATATACCAAAAGAAGCGATGAAGATGAGGAAGACAGAGAAGGAACATGGAAAGACTTATACGAATAAGGCATGTAGGGGCAGCTAGATGGCATCATGGATAGAGCTCTGGGACTGGAGTCAAGAAGACCTGAGTTCAGATGTGACCTCAGATATTTACTAGCTATGTGACCCTGGGCAAGTCATTTTTAACCCTATTTGTCTCAGTTTCCTCAACTACAAAATGGGGATAATAGTAGCACCTACCTCCCAGGGTCATTGTAAGGATCAAATAGGATAATAATCATAAAGTGCTGAGCAGAGTGCCTGGCACATAGAAAGCACTATAGAAATGGTAGCTATTACTGTGATTATTATTATGAATGAACCCAAAGTGAAGTAAGCAGAACCAGGAAAACAGTAGGACAGCAACAGAAAGGACATCAAAAATGACAAGATGAAATCGGAACACCATGGAATCATTATTCTGGCCAAGGTTGGCACCCAAGAAGAGATATGAAAATGTCACTGAGATGGAACCTGGGGCAGGGATCAGAGAGGCCAGCATTTCAGGTGGCGGTGAAAGCAGAAATTCTGTGATTCTAGTTTGAAAAATGGTAACTGGAACCAGGATGCCAAAGAAGGCATCGTTCCTTTGGCAAGTAATGAAACCTTTCTGTTAACACAACCAGAGTCAAAATCCAGTCCATCCAATTCAAGAAACATTTATTAAGCAACTACAAGGAACTATGTTAAGCTCTGGAGATACAATTAATAAAAAGAAACACAGTCCCTGTCTTCAAAAGTAGAAGAGAGAATTAACCAAGTTGGATAAGTAGGGTAGGACACTGAATCCAGAGATCACACAGGCCCCCTCAGAAGCAGGACATATAGGGTTATCCAACCCAGATGCCAGAAACCAAAGCCACAAGATAGAGTGGGAATCAAGTCCAGCCAGATAAACAGTATAAGTTAGCACACAGGCCCTTGTCTATGGAATAGTTCTTCAGCTGTCTACCTCCTTAACTAGGTGGAATGAGCTTAGGTAGATGCAAGGACAAGAGTCCAGGGCAGGCGTGGGGAACTTGTGGCCTGGAGGCCACATGTGGCCCTCTAGGTCCTTGAGGGTGGCCTTTTGACTGAGTCCAACTTTTACAGAACAAATCCTTTTATTAAGGGGATTTGTTCTGTGAAGTTTGGATTCAGTCCAAAGGTTGAACTTTGAGGACCTAGAGGGCCACATGTGGCCTGGTTTCCCACCCCGGGACTCCAAGGAGTCAAAGTGGGAAGAAAAGACCAAGAACAAAGATAAAAAAGCAGGTCAAATAAAAGCCAAATAAAAAAACTGAACTATTTGGCACCCCCAAAGTACCAATCAGGAAACAGATAAATTTTTTTTCTGTATCCCTAGGTGGAAAAGAAGGGAGAAAAAAAAAGAAATGTGTTTAATATTTTACTAACCCTGCATCTTACTTGTTCGAGAACATGGGACCATAAGTTTTGTCCCATCCACAGTTTTAATTGGTCTTAGAGCAAAGAAGGAACAGGCACCCTCGTATTCTAGTATCACATAACTGAGGAAGTAGGGGAGAGGGCAAGAATTTCAAGGCAAAATAAAGTAGTTAAAATGCATGTGCACACACACCACACAATCCCCTCACTACCACAAGCTGAACAATAACCGGAACAGAATTAAAACAGGCTGCTAGCATGCAAAAAATAAATAAATAAGAGCCAAGATTGAGATTAAGTCCTAAGTTGATTAATCAGTTGACAAGAATTTACGATCATATACTCTGTGCTTTCACATCCTCCTTTCTGTTGGAGGCTAAGCAATAAACCAACAAGAGGGAGCCAATGAATTTGTTCAGAGATCCACAGAAGATTGGGTAGCTCTCGTGACATCAAAACTAGAAAAACCTGACTCACTTCACCACCACCACCTGATGCCACATCATCATCACAAATTATAAATCAAATTTTGTCATGGATAGAGAAGGATCCTCAATCTGTGACTTTAAAACCTTCTGTGATATCAGACGAGTCTGGGGCTGGAGATTTCCTAATGACTGCCCTTATGACGGTGTGAACTGATTTTCTTTAGATATTAATTTTTTAGAAACAGGGAATAAGAGGGATGTGAGAAAAGTATCTTTGAGGTACCCTTTATATAAATATATATCTATGTGTAATGGTAATGTATTATGATGTACATATACATAAGTGTATAAAATAGAGATACATATAGATAGGTGATAAAAAGATAGCTAGGTAGCAATAGCTAGTCAGAGGGAGACAAAGAATGAGGGAGAAAAAGATAGAGACAGGTACAGGGGGAGGATATAGATATTCAAAAAAAAAAAAGACTTATTTAAGCCTTTGGTTTTTATAACACATTATTTTTGAATGTATCTCTTTACCACCACCCCATTCAAGAATTCAACCTTCCTTTATAACAAAGAAAAACAATTGGGCAAAAATAACTGTTACAGTGACCACATCTGAGAATGTATACAAAATTTTGCACCCTGGAGTCCCCTACCTCTCTTCCAACCCATGGCCATGTCTTTTTTTTTTTTTAAATCTTAAAATTGAAAGTCCTTGGTCATCTCCAATACAGCTGGAAGGTTTCCCTGCCCTGGCAGTAGCTTTACTGCTACCATGGCTTTCTTTAAGTATAGTTCTGGGGTGGAAGAATTAATTTACTGTAGTTCTCACTGGTGGCTATTTTGGCAGGAAGCCAGGAATCAATTCTATTCAGTTCGACTCAGCGAGGGTTTATTAATCACCTAAGATATTACTGCACTGTATATACATATATATGTATATATATATTCTGGGGCTATCTAGGGTATAGTCATATCTAGCTTCTAAGGTCACACTGGTTGCCTTGCTAAATGAGGTGAGGGAAAATGCATTGTCTTCACGTAGTTGGAATTTCCAACAGGAACTTTTTACTAAGAAACTAGGAGAATACAGACAAATGCATAGACAAACAAAATATGGAAATAGATGAGTTTGTAGAATAGAGTCTGACAATCCAATTTTAATTAAAGTCTGTCCTGTAAAGATATTGTCTAGCACAATTTATCAGGCACCTAGCCCCTGGTTCCCTTCTCTCACCCTACTTCAAACATATGAATTCCATTCTAATGAAAAATACTCAAACCTCTAGCCCAAAGTAGATTTGTCATTGTTTCCAGTTCTTGAGGAATTCTGTCTCTCCCAACTTTATTCAATTGAATCAATTCAACATTGTACCAGAGGTACAAAGATAAAAAAAAATAGTCCTTGCCCTCAAGGAGGTTACATTCTACTGGGGCAATATAACATGTATGCAGATAAGTAAATACACTACTTTTTTTTTATTATATTTTTATTTATTTTGTTAAATATTTCCTAATTACAATCTTTTAACATGTTAATATTCATCTTTAAAAATTTTGAGTTGCAAATTCTCTCAATCTCTCCCACTCCTCCCACACCCATTGAGAAGGCGAGAAGCATGATATCAATTATACATTAATACACTGCTTTTTGAGTTTAGCCATCCAACCAGTTCTGAATCTGTCTAGTCTACATCACTTCATTTTCTCCACAAAAAGAATATAAGATACTTGATCAAAACCTTTGCTAAAATTTAGGTAAACTATATCCACAGCATTTCTCATCTACTAGGTTAGTAATACTACCAAAAAAGAATATGAAGTTAATCCGGGATGAACTGTTTGTGACAAAGCCCCAGTGGTTCTTTGTAATCACCTCTTACCTTTCCTGACATTTCACCAATCATCTCTTTAATGATGCATTCTAGAATTTTCCCAAGAATCAAGGTCAAGCTCATCAGATTATAATACACAGATTCTGTTCTCTTCCTTTTTTTTTTTGAACATCAAGATATTTTCCTTTCTTCAATTTTGTGCTGTTGTTACATATTCTTTCCATATTCCCTGCTGTTTTCCATATTCTTTCAGATATTACTAATAATGAGTCAGCACTCAGAGTCTTTTTGTTTTATTTTGTTTTTTGAGGTTCAGTCTCCCCATCTCATTCAGGCTGGAAGCCCAATGGCTGCTATCAGGCCAACCCCACTGCTGATTGACATGAAAATTTTGACCATGTATTTAAAGCCTGCTCCAGTTCACACCTCCTTAGGTAGCCTGGTGTCCCTTCCTGGTATCAGTCTGGTGCCAGACCCAATCAGCCACAGACCTATTGCAGCTCAGAACTCCTGAATTCAAGGGATCCACCAGCTTCAGCCTCCAAGAAGCAGGGACCACAGGCATGTGGAAGCACACCCAAAAACTCTTAGTTCTTTCAATATTCAAAGATTCAGTTCATTTGAGCCAAGTGGTTTGAATTCATCTAAGCAGCTAGGTGGTACAGTGGATAGAGTGTTAGGCCTGGAGTGAGGAAGACCTGAGTTCAAATCTGGCCTCAGATACTTAGTAGCTGAATGACCCTGAACAAGTCACTTAACCCTCTTTGCCTCAGTTTCCTCATCTATAAAATAAGCTGGAGAAGGAAATGGCAGATCACTCCAGTATCTCTGCCAAGTCCCCAGATGGGCTCCCAAAGAGTCAGACATGACTGAATGACAGCAAGGACAACTCAATGTTTGTTTACCATCTCTTTACTTAGCTTGAGAATCCACTTCTTTTTAACAGCTTTGATTCTCTTATTTTCTGGGCAAAGGTCATTCTTCTTGGAAGAAGAAAAAACAACTAAAATAAGATTTGGGCAGCTCTACCTTCTCTCTCTTGTCAGATATCATCACCCCATCCACAAGGTCCTACCTATCCCTTGCTGGATCCTCCTTTATCTCCCAAAATACTTTTTTAAATGTTGTTGCTGTTGTCCTTAGCTTCCCGCTCTAGATTCTGCTTATTCTGAGTCCTACCACTCCTGATACTGTCTTTACAGTACTATGCCATGCTCCATTAGCATAGCCTGTAAGAACCTAGGGTCAGCGCCAGGGAGTCATGAGGCAACAGGGAAGGCTTTAGGGGAGAATTGGGACAAGCCTTATCTAATAGTTTTTCAAACCAATAATATAGACTAGGGAATGCACAGTGAAATTTCCAGGTGTGCAGATAATAAATAATAGGTAGCATTTACATCGTGCTTTAAGGTTTATGAAGCTCTTTACAAATGTGATCTCATTTTATTTTCACAATATCTACCTCATAGGGTTGTTCCCATCTCTGCAAATCTTAAGAAGTCACACTAGTTATATACATAGTATCTATAAATATGGATATTATAATATATGTATATCATATATTATAATACCATATATAACATGACATTAGTTATATATAATCTCTACATATATACACATATATGTACACATACATATATGTATGTAGGTACATAGAGATTAGATATATAACGAGTATATGTTATATTACATATCATATACACTGGTAATATATACTGGTATACTATATAAAATAATACATAAATACATACCAGGTATGTAAATTATATATTATAATATATTATATATTCCAGTAATATATACTGGCATACAATATAAAATAACATATTAAATAAATACATGTCAGGCATATAAATTATGTAATATTGATGGCATATGTTATAATATATACTACTATGATATGATATATATTATACTCATATTAAAATATATTACTGATGTTTATGTGTATATATAAATATGTATATAGGTGTATGTATATGCATACATATATATATGGATATACACACACATCCATACCAGTTATTACTATTATGAAGGAGGTGAAAGCTAGGTGAAAAAAGAGATTCAGACTGACATAGAAAGAAAAAGAAATGAAGTGTGAAAGGGGATATGTTCAAGATCTGTACATCTATATGGGTAATAATAAGGTAATTATAGATTACAAACCAAATGCCTAGATGAAGGGAGAGCGTAAATGAAATTAATTCAGGGACAGAAAAAATAGTATTTCATAGAGCAACTAGTTAATTTTTGGAACTCATTCCCACAAAAGTTAGCTAAACCTTTTGTGACCCTGTTGTTGGTTGCAGTCTGTAAGTACCAATCACTAGTCTGGTGATCAGATGAAGCACAATATGTCTAACTTGGGATGAAAATTCTTAACATCCCTAAATGCTTTACATTTTCATTAGGGCCAAGGAAGGGATGGATGGAGTGTGCCAGTTTAGGAGGGATCATCAAAAAACTCCAGATTATGAAAACGGGGATAGATGCAATATCCAACTAGTCTAACCAACACACCAAAGGAATCCCCACTACAACACCACTGACAAGTTGTTACTGGGTCTCAGTTTGAAGACCTCCAAAGAGGTCAATTCCTCTTGCTGGGGGCAAAGGGAAGAGGTTTTCATTTGCAAACTCAGAGAAGTCTTTGAACTCTCTTTGCTTTGCGATTATAGAGGGTTCCCAGTTTAGATTTAGGAGTGTCCCAGGTGATCCAGATGTAAGCTGGTCACTTGAGGGTATCAATTTAGCTAAGTGCTTCCATCTCAAAATTTATAGTAACTACTTGATAATGGAATCCTGAGTTTTATTGATTTTTTTTGTTTTTCATTCATTTCAGCTGTGTCTGACTCTTCGTGACCCCATTTGGGGTTTTCTTGGCAAAGATACTGGAGTGGTTTGCCATTTTCTTCTCCACTTCATTTTACAGATAAGGAAACTGAGGCAAACAGGGTTAAGTGCCTCAGGGTCACAGCTAGTAAGTGTCTGAGGCCAGATTAGGACTCACAAAGATGAGTTTTCCAGACTCTAGGTCCAGCACTCTATCCACTCCACCACCCTAGCTGTCCCAGAGTTCTATTACCAATAGAAATATATATCTATATATCTATATTTATAGATATATACATATATACATATATACCTTTCCAATGGCTATAATCCATCATCTAGATCTCATTGCTTATCTAGATCCCTAAGTTCCACTATATAGTATTGTTCTCAACACAGGTCCCTCTCTCTCTTTCTGATACATTCAATCAATCAAACAAGCAAACAACAAGCATTTATTAAGTGCTATGTGTTTACATTCTGCCCCAAAGCTGTCAAGTGTTTATTTTGACCCTTTAAGCAAGCTTGGCTCTCTCTGACAGATTTTCTTGACAATACAAACCATTTAAGTCAAGACCCAACAGTTGGGATGTGCCAACTGAACATCTGGGCATCAGACATCAACAGGCATTCAGGGCTTCAGACCATTCCAGGAAGGGTGGAAGAAAAATCCACTACAGAAGGAAAACCCACAGCTCAGCAGAAGAAATCATTTACATTCTTATTGTTGCCCAATTTGTCTCATTACCCTTGCAGGCATCTCTGGGTTTGTTTGTTTGCTTTCCAATGGGGCTCCCACCACTCAATGGACTCCCTTTCTGCCAATCATTCAGTGGGTAAGTGATGGGTAGAGCTTAGTTGCTCTTTGCCTTCTAGTGGGAACTTGGGGTGCTGCTATTCAGCAAATGTCATTTAGAATCTGGCTCAGCTCTAATTATAGGAAACTAAATTGTTAGGCTGAAGACTAACCAGGGTTTTGTTGCATCAAAGGGATTGGCAATCCTTCAATACCTATAAATAGAGAAAGCACACAGGCTCCTGGAGACCACAGCAGTTTATTTTCAAGCCTACTGGCAGATGAATGATAAGGAACAAAATAAACAGAATGGCGACCACCTATTTTCTTCATGTAGGGGTGAATATCATCACTGTCACTGATGTCTTTTCCAGAACATTATGAAAATCTGATACGCTTGGCAATGTTACTAAAGAGATTTCCCGCAAACTTTCATTGTGTTTCTCCCTTCGTTCCAGGAATTGTCAGTATTTTGCAGGCATTGCTAACCTATTTCCCAGTCATTGAGAGAAGTAGGTAACAAGCACCATTACCATTATTTTATACCATGGGACAATGACAATGAGGTCAGGTGGGTAATTTGTCTATGGTCATCTAGTGAGTCATTGGTGGAATAAAGACTCAGATGTCTATTTTTCCAGCGGGCACTCTTAATAGACTTTTCTGATAAAAATGATGCTGCTAAAAGTAGAAGGCAATATAAATCTACTCAGTGAATGAATCAATAACTTGAATTTGGTTCAGCCTAAAATGTTATTTGGTTAATTGGATTTCTGGTATTTAGAAGGAAGGAAACAAGCGTTTCTTAAGTGCCTACTGTGTGCCAGGCATTGTGCTAAGCACTTTACAAATATCATCTCATTTGATCCTCACAACAACCCTGGGAGGTAGGTGCTATTATTATCCTCTCATTGTACAACCGTTCTCACCTACTACCTCTAGAAGAGTCACAGGGGCTGAGTAGCAAGGTGTGGAAAAGGAACACTAGATTGTATTAATTGTGAGGAAATAGTCCACCCCCAATTCATACTATGTATTTGTCCCGGTCCATTGTAGCAGCCTAGAGACTTAAAGGAGAAGGAAATGGCAAACCACTCCGCTATCTTTACAAGAAAACTCCAAATGGGATGAAAATAATTGAACAAAAAACAACAGGAACTTAAAGAAGGCTTCATGAAAGAAGTAGAAGGGACTATCAGTACTTAAAGCAGTACACCTTTAATGCAGTCCATTTTAACTCACAGAGGGGAAAGTACAGGGCTTAAGGAGACGCTCATGGTGGAAGTAAAGGGGACAACCCAGGTAACAACCAATACCACCATATGAGGGCAGCAGCCAAGACTTGCATATAAAGGACAAGAAAAGGGTACAGATGGGGTGTTTGGTGATAAAAGAAACGGATTTTATTGGGAGGTGCATGAAGCTTACTTAGGCACATTTGGTCAACTTCCTATCTGTGATGTTGCAGGAAAGGGGAGGGGCATCAGGTATTGGTCCTCACTATATAAAGCATGGGGCATTGAAGTTTCTAGCTTAGAAACTTCCAGAAATGAATGGGTATGTCTAGAACAGAGGCAGACTGCTGAAAAAGAGATTTATGGATCTCAGAGAGGCCCCCAAAATAGAGACCTTTCTAAGATTATGACTGTATTGTATTATAATCCAATTAATACAAGCTGGTCAAATGTAAAAGTAGGTTTCAGAAATGCTAACTTCATGATTTATTTATAGGTAACTACCATGATATCTATATATGCTAGTGAAATGAGGAATGGAAAAGGAAGAGGTCTTTAATAAGAAAGCATGCATGAGTCTTGAGTAAGGGTTCTTGACCATTTTTATGGGTCATGGACCATTTTAACAGGTTTGTGCAGCCTACGGACTTCTTAGAATAGCATTTTGTTTTGTTTTGAAATTCAATATTAATTCTATTTTAGTTAGAAATTAGCAAAAAATAAAAATTCATTTTCCCCATCCAAGTTTACATATTCCTTGAAATTTATAGGTCTCTGGACCCCAGATTAAGCCCCTAATTTTAAGGAACAGTCATCAAAAAATGGATGATTTGATTATAGGTAGAAAAAAACCAAGAGACCCTAGGGATAAAACTTAGTCAGAACCCAGGAAAGGTCATGGTCTAGTACATTCCCTCTCTCATATTCATTTACCTAAGACTGGGAAAGAATGAAAAATAACCAAGGCAGAAAACCATTCATGCCAGCTATTCTAAGCTTCTGTTGGGGATACAAGGACCAGAAGCTTCTCTAGCCATCTGAAGGCTTGCAGCCTTTTCCCTCTCTATTGCCATTAGGATAAGAGACACAGATTTGGCCTTTTACCTTTTATGTAGGATTATTACCTTTTGTATAGGATCATTGCCTTTTGTATACACACTCCGTTCTGGCTCTGTAGCAAATTGAGTGTTTTCTCCATGAGCAATAAGCAATTTATATCAAGTCAATAAGCATTTATTAAGCACCTACTATGTGCAAGGCATTATGCTAAGCAGACAGGAAACAAACATGGACTCTCTGAGCATGCTTCAAACAGGGACATTCCACATTCTACCTTCTGTGTCATCACATGCTTCCAGAAGCATATGTATAAGTGGGCAGAGCAGATTAGATATGGTTCCAGGATGCTCCCTCATTGGTCAGTCTTCCATTACAGAAATATTTAGATTTGAATCTAAGTCTTACACTTTGGTTTAAAAAATAAAAAAGTCTTCTAAATTTTAAATTGGCAGAGGCATGACTATATAACTGAAAAAGATCTGGGGGCTTTAGTGGACCAAAAGTTCAATATAAGTTAACATTGAGATGCGGCAACCTAAAAAGCTAATGTGATCTCTGGCTGAATTGGAAGATGTACAGAATGAAGGCAATTATAATACCACTATAAATTGCCTTGATCTGACCCTATCTAGCTTATTGTATTCAATTTCGGGCGATGCATTTTAGGAAGAACACAGATAGGCTGGAAAAAATACAGCAGAGAAAAGGGGATGGTGAAGGGCCTTAGGATTAAGGCATATGGGAATAGATTTAAGGAAGTGGGGATGTTTAGCCTGGAAAAGAGAAAACATGAAGAAGGCATGGTGTTTATCTTCAAGTACTTCTCTGTTTCGCCTCAAAGGACTATGAGCTATAGGAAGAAATTACAAAGAGGTAGATTTGACTGGAAGTGAAGAAAAAAATGGACTTCCTCACCAGGGTCTTCAAACAAAGGCTGATGAACCACTTGCTGGACTCTTGGTCAGGTATGGGTTTAACTAGATGACCTTCGAGGTACCTTTCAATGGAAAAATTCTGTGATTCTGTAACTAGACGGCTTTTGACGATCCTTCTGGTTCAAAAAGTCCTTAAGTTGTGTCCAGCTGACTTAAATAATCAAGTTTTATAATTTGCTTCCCTGTATGTGGATGCATTTTGCAGAAAGAATTTTACACTCTAACTATTGACTAAGCATAATGTGCTAGGCAGATGAGTTGGGATGTCAGAGAGGAGAGGAAAAAGACCACTGCCCCAAGGTTTCAGCCTTTGGAAGGAGAATCCCCTTGTCAGGACCTGCCCGCCAGAAGCCAGAAGTTCTGCTCTTGCCTGCCCGCCTACACACTCATTCACCCCCTTTGCCCCTGACAACCAGGTGTTCCCATTACCTGATCTCACTGGCAGAGACCAGACTAGGCATGCTTTGATTGGTTCCTGCCTCAACAAGAAAGACTCTGGGCCCAAGGCAGAGAGAGCTGTCTCAGTTTCCAAGCTCATTTTATTATTGTTTATTGAGCCCTCCTCTTCTCAGGTACCATGGATTTTCTATTCCTCAGACATCTGCCTGGACTCCTGACCACTTGCCTAAGCCTGTGATTTATATTCTGACTAGTTCTGGAATTAAAGGACGTTAGAGTTGAAATAGATCTTGGAAATCATTTGGTTTAATCCTCTCATTTTACAGATGAAGAAACTGAGGCTCAGGGAGAAATAACTTGCCCAAAATAACACAGTTACTGAGCATCTTGATTTTTGTTTGTCTGCCTGGTTTCTGATTTCCTAGCTGACCTGACCTATAAAAGTAACAGCAAACCTCCAACTTGAACTGATCACCCAGTTTTAAATCATCATCGCCACTTTGATACTGGTTTTTGGGGTCTGTTCCTGACACCAGGCTGCTCTAAACTTTTTTTGAACCTCGATTCTCGCCCATGCTTAAGTCCCCAATGCTGATACCTCCAAACCCATGGGTGGCATTGGTATAAAGTTACTAGTTGTAAAATGATAGGAAGCCTCTGCATGAGCGGGTTCTTTTGACTTATTTTGTCACCATAATAAATTGCTAATACTCTATCAGTGCGACTCTACGGTTGTGTTCTTCCACATGGGAAGGTGCCTCAACCTGACAGCTTCCTCCTATCCGAATCCAATCTTCGCAGAGACCCAATGGCCATGGCTGGTTTCAGTTTCTGAGAACTATTTCTCTTATTCATTTGGTTTCCTCCTTCTCCCACATGCTATTAATTCCTTTAGGACCAACACCTGTTGTGAGTTATGAGGCTGCAGGGACTCCAGAACCTAGGAGGCAATTTTACCCAAATTTGATATACAAGTCATTCATCTGATACAGAACCATTCTGCAACTACTGTAGTATTTAGCAAATACTAAGCTTTTGTCTGGCGAGAGAGGGCCTTGATACGGCAGAAGATTTCTGAATTTCAAGAAGGAGGAAATGCTTTTACCGTACATTTCCACTAAGGCAGATCTTTGCCTCAGGCCTAAAGATTGTATATGGTAGCTATTGTGGCAGGAGTAAATTCTAGTGTGCCTGGTTTGGACCTTACAGGTAGGAGCAGGTAATTGGGAGCAAACTGGAATGAAGTGTATGTGTGGGTGGGGGGAAGTCCAGACTTAGGAGTTTCAGCCTTTCCCTCTACTCTTCAGTGTTTACCTGGAGTTTGCAATGGTCTTAGGGAAAAGACACCAGTCTTTGTGGAAGGCAAAATGGTGTAACAGAAAGCAGAACTACATCAAAGAACGAGGGTCTAGTCTCCCATCCAACAATTAGCTAACTATGCTATTTGGGATATATCATGCAAATTCTCTGGTTACCTCTGTAAAAATGGGGATTAAAATACCAAGAGCCAGAACTAGAGACATGCAGATTGGCCTTTTCCCTGGCCATTGACACTTAGAAGTATATCACTTCCTCCATCAATAATGATGTCCATAGTTTAGCTTCCAACTTCAAATATAGTCACTTGCCCTAAGAGGCCACCCTCCCCACCCCCAATAATAGCTAGACCCATTTCCTAGGGACAGTAGTCTATTGCCTTCCATATCTACCAGATATTCCTACCACATCCCAGGATCAAGAGAAACAACAACGGGGCAGCTAGGTGACTCAGTGGATAAAGAACTGGCCCTGAAGTCTGGAGGACCTAAGTTCAAATTCAGCCTCAGACGACCCTGGGCAAGTCACTTAACCCTATTGCCTAATCAAAAAAAAAAAAAAGAGAGAGAGAGAGAGAAACAATAGCCACACCTTCCTCTGCCACCATCTTCTTGGTTAGGGAAAGGGCATGAATTGAGTACTAAGAGGAAGGTTTACAAGTGCCAAAAGTTATGTTGTAGAGGAGCATTGGTCAAACTCCCTGGGTGACAGGCCCCCTCTCTGAAATATGACAACACCCTACCATGAGCAGCCCACACAATGAAGGTGAAGGTTAATGCACATCGGAGATGAAATCCTGAGATCTTCCGGAATCCCAGGTGAGTTCCTCCATGGGGCTTATCACATGCCCACTTTCTGCTGAGCCTTAATTATATTTCATCCCATGGGAGTTAGAAAGGAAATCCTGTTCCCCAGTCTCCCTTGGTCTCCAAGCTTCAGTTATAAAACCACTTAGTGTCTCAGTTTCTTCCTCTGGGAAGTGATATTTTCAGCCTCCCTTGAAAAGCTTTTGTAACAATGCTTCAGTTTCAGTGGTATAATGTAGACTGGACCTTCATGGTGGTCATCACTAGTACTGTAAGGACATCTGAAAATGATGCTAAGAAGGGCAACACTAATAGTGCATAGAACAGTTGGCCACACATTCTGTTAGCAAGGCTGTTGGTTTTCATATTGTAGAACACACAAACTTGGGACTTTAGGCCTTGCTACCATCACTCTCCTCCAAGGACTGGCCAGTATGCTGTCAATTCCTTCATTTTCTTCAGGGTATTTCCCCTTATAAGTTGTCTATACTTCTGGACGCTGTACATACATCACTTAGAGCTGGTGATCCATGCACTGAGCAAAATGAAAAATTAAAGCAAATCATGTAGATCATTAAGGACAAAGTATAAAGCGAGGTTATCTGGATCTTTGCTACTCTATAATAATAATAATAATAATAATACTAGCACCTATTTAATAATGGTTTGATAAGCACCAGCTAGATGGCACAGTTGGATAAAGCGCCAGGCCTGAAGTAAGGAAAATCTGACCTCAGACACTTATTAACTGTGTGACCCTGGGCAAGTCACTTACCCCTCTTTGCTTTAGTTTCCTCATCTATAACACTATCTGGAGAAGGAAACGGCAAATCATCCCAATTTCTTTGCCAAGAAACTCCAAACGGGATAAGGAAGCATTAGAAATGATTGAACAACAACAAACATTAAATAGCACTTCCCATGTGCCAGGCATTGTGCCAAGTACTTTATAAATATTGCCTCATTTGATCCTCAAAACAATCCTAGAAGGAAGGCACTATTATAATCCACCTTTTAAAGTTGTAGAAACTCAGGTTAAATGACTTGCCCAAGGTTAAAAAAAAAAAAAAGTTGTAGCATCTGAACTCAAGTCTTCCTGACTCCTAGCCCAGCACTCTACTGAACCAATATAGCTGCTTTCTATTCTGTAGCTTGAGCCTTTGTGTGTTCTGTAGGACCTAAAGTAAGTTAAGGAGATGGAAAATTTCCCAAGATGCAGTTGGATCATTTCTTTGTAGAGATGCCCTTTAAGCAGAGTATCCTCCTAGTAAAGGGATAAGCAATGATCACCTTGGACAAAGCTTGGAAAGAAAGGTGTCTTGTTTCAGCAGGAAGTGGTGATTAGTAAATGTTCAATCTCATTTCCTCCAGACATATATTTATGGAGAGATCTTGATTGCCGTAGTCAGGGACAGAGTGACATCAATTTTCACAGTCTAAAGTCCCAAATCAGTACATTCCAAAAGAATTAATTGGTGTCATAAACCTATATTATCATTTATCTTTACAGGGCTTAGTTCATGATTTTTATCTGAAAATAAGCTTGAATGAGAATACTTGTCAACGATGTGAAGTAAACTTTGCAGAAATAAAAAAGGATTGTATCTTATGTGACTCTTATGGTCCTTCCAGTTCTCTAGCTTTATACAGTCAGCAATGAAAAGGAGTGAATTCATCCTTAGGAGGAAAAAAAAAAAGGTAACGTGACATTGAAGTCTGATGCCCTCTCACTCACTGGTGGCAATGGGCCATGATTATACAGTTCAAGTCGCAGACATAGAGCATAGGCCAGAGGTGTGTTTGACGAGATAGATATAATCACATTTTGGGACAGCTAGGTGGCACGGTGGGTAGAGTACCGGCCCTGGAGTCAGGAGGACCTGAGTTCAAATCCGGTCTCAGAACAGACACCTGACACTTACTAGCTATGTGACCCTGGGCAAGTCACTTAACCCCAATTGTCTCACCCCCAAAAAATAATAATAATAATCATATTTCCTTTCCCTTATTAATAATGAAAAAGTCCTCTATGTCAAAAGATGAACTCAAACCAGTAAGGCAAATAACTCTTTTGGGATGGCTTTTTAAAGAAATACATGATTAAGGTACAATTTGGTACCTTTCTTACTAATCTTCAATTTCACCTTTAATAAGGAAATCTTTAATTCTCAATATTACCTTGGAATCAAAAGCTTTTCCCCAAATAGCTTCTCCTCATACTCTTAGCACTTTAGCATCAAAGTACGTCTGCTTTTGTTTGATTTGTTTTCTTTCCTTTTTTAAAAAAAGTTTTGATTGGTTATAAATTCTGACTCATCTACAACTGGCCCATTCATTCTGCCTAGCCTTTTTGAAGCAATAGTAAGGCAGGTCTTAGTTGTTCCCCATCTCCCCCCCCCCAACCCCACCCCCATATAGTGGGAAGATTGTAAGCTTCTTGAGGGCAAGGCCTACGACAGCTTTCACTGTTGTATTTTCCACACCTAGCACAATGCCTTGAGCTACGTAATCACTTTAATAAATGCTTTGTTTATTCAAACTGAATCAAATGTCTCTGAGAACCAGAAAGCTAGGGCTTTTCTCTTGGTCAGAAGGAGATACTCTCATCCTTTTCATACTACTCTTTGGTTTTAATCAACTTTTGACTTCCTTAGCTGGTGCTGTGTATAATTTCACCTGCATACAATTTGCTGTCAGTCCCTGGCCTTGATCCCAGGCTAGATACTTTTCTTTAGCAACATCCTTTGAAAAGGATTCAGTTCACAAAGTGTCTCAGATACAATGATCTATAAACTGTTTTCTTAAGAGATCTGTATTCCACAGAGAACAGAACATTTCGAACAAGTTTTAAACAGTATTTTTGTATGGAAATTTAAACTTATTTCATCACATCTTACCAGTAACTAGATATACCCTATGAAACCATTTGAGATTCCATCTAACATCATCAGTTCCATACAAGGTAGGAAATAGCTGTGTTGCTGGTCTTGCTGTAGCAGAGATGATGGTGAAAATGTTGCAAACAGGTGTGCACATTGGGGAAGTCAGGGCAAAAATAAAAAGGTCAGGAAACTAGCTTCATGAGTTTGTATTCTGGGGAAATTATCATAATACTGAGGAAAATCCTCCAGGTGTTTGGAGGAAATAAGTGTTCTTTCTATCAAGGGAGATATTTGCAGAGTAAGGACTTGTTGGCCATTAAGGGCAAGCTACTTTTTGTAACTCTTTAGTAAAAGAATTTTCTAGATGTAAGTTTGGTACATAAAAAATGTGACTGATAGAGATTCTACTACAATAATGGTCTATTGATTTCTTTTGTGTTTAGTCTGCCTCCAGTCTCTGATGTCCCCTCTGGTGGTATGCAGGCTTTCAAGAGCCAGTTGTTAACTTTTTAGTGTGAGTATTTACACCTCAGAAAAATCAACAAATAGCTATAAATCAGAAAAAGATTTACTGTTTTGTAGATTTCTAGACTTAAGAAAGTGATTTTTAAAATGTTAATAATGCCTATTAAGCTTAAAAGCATGTCACGTGTATTCTTTTTCCCAGAGAAACAGTTGTTAAACATTTGCTGGCATATCCCTGCCTCTCATGTATGTTTATGTAGTGGATTGAAAATGTTCTAACGGTAATGTCATTGTCAGGCTTCATAGCAGGCACCTGATAGCCTTTTTGGTGTCTGGCGACATGACCCTGACATTATTCTGCCTTCATGAATCTTCACCACCTGATATCAGTTTGGATATTTGAATGCAACAGCACCATTGGATTGGTCCTACTACCAGCCTAGCTCCTGTAACCATCTTTCGGGGCAGTAACTCCAGGTCCTGCAGGTGCTGTAGCCCGGCGTCCATCAGCAACCACAGTTATTGAACCCACAGAAAAGAAAACTCATGCTACCCAAGTCCTTAGCATAGTCAAATGGTTCAATCTCAGAAACAGATTAGATTTTATCAGTGGAAGTAACCTTAAGGAAGATGGATTACCATCTACTTTCCCACTACACCATGGAATCATGGTGGATTTTTCATCTGACTTTCAGCTAAAATTTCCTATCTGTGTTGTCTTTCCCACCAGAATATAAAAACAAGGATTGTCCTTTTGTGTTTTTTTTTTCTATTTGTATTCCCAGTGCTTTGCACATAGTATACAATAAATGTTTTTTTCATCCATTCATACATTGTGAATAATAGGGAGGCAGTAGAAGAAGCTGAATAGCCTACTAAAGTGTGTGCCATGTTGTTTTTGCAGCAAATAGACATCAACGTATAATGTATATAATGCCTTTGGAGAGCTATTTTTAAAGCCTTATTTTTATTGACAACTTTTGTTTTTACATCACCTTCATTCCCTAATACATACATTCTCCATTCCCCAAGCCAATGAATTATCCCTTATGATGAGACTTTCAAAGAGAAAAAAGGCAATTCAGCCAAACCAACCAACAGACTTCCTGTGTCTGATGGTATATGCAATATTCTACACACATAGTCTCCCACTTCTACAAAGTGAGAGGGTAGGTGCATTTCCACTGAGGCATAATTTTTAACTGGCCACTCTAACAGAATCACAGAATTGCAGAGTAATCTCCAAACTGTGCCTGGCCAAGAATCCCTCTACAATATCCACTAAGTGGTTGTCTAGCCTTAGCTCTATGTGAAGATTTCTATTCTTCAGATGGAATGGGACAAAATTCATGCTCTTACTTTGAACTATACCTTTGACTATCAACCACACATCTCAATTTGATTCATTTCAACAAGTATTTATTATTGCAAATGCTTACTATGTGCAATAAACAATGATTCTTCCCTACTGGGGAATAATAGTAAAAAGTTAATTTGATGTGAGTACCAGTGCCATGGGCAGCTAGGTGACACAAGGCATAGAGTGCTAGGCCTGGAGTCAAGAAGATGAGTTTAAATCTGTCCTCAGATACTTACTGGCTGTGTGACCCTGGGCAAGTCACTTAACCCCGTTTGCCTCAGTTCTTCAGCTGTAAAATAGTTGGAGAAGGAAATGGCAAACCACTCCTGTATCTTTGCCAAGAAAACCTCAAATGGGGTCACAAAGAGTTGGACACACCTGACAGGAAACCAGTATCATAGACAAATTTAGAGAAGCATAGAGACAAAGTAGGAATCTTGTACGATGTGTGCATTTGTATGTAATAGTAACAGCAACGAATATTTTATAGTGTTTTATGGCTTGCAAAGTACTTTAAAAATATAATTTCATTTTATCTTCACAACAACCTACCTGGGAAGTAGATTACCCCATTTTACAAATGAAGAAACTGATGCAAACAGGTTGAGTGGCTTGTCCATGGTCATACAGCTAGCATGAAATAAGATTTGAACCTAAATCTCCCTAACTCCAGTTAGTGGCATCTCAATTAATACCACCATATATTTACCTCTCACCCATCTAGGGCGATACAAAGAAAGGCAAAAACAATCCTTATTCTCAAGGAGCTCACACTAAGCGAGTGAAGGGGGCAACATTGCATATAGAAGATAAATATAAAGTGGATGAAAGGTAGCCTTAGAGGAGAAGGCAGAGGGAGGTCTCCTTGGTTTTACTGATATCCACCCCACCACTGAGAGTTTCCAAATCCTGAGCAGGCTACACCTCCCTCTCAGAACACAGTTCTATCTCAAGTCTTACAGCTCTAGATTGACCTCAGAGGAGGGTCCAGGTTAGGAAAAGATATGAAGTAGCTCCATAGTATGATGGCTATTAGCCTTGGAGTTTGGAAGAGCTGATTTCAAGTCCTGTTTAAAATAGTTACTACACTAGCAAATGTCGAGAGAATAAGTTTTAGTCTTAATAAGGCAGTTGGTCAGCTTAGCAAAAGTGATTCCATTTTGTTTTAAGCAGCTTCCATTTTGTGATTGAGTTGTTTTGGGGTAAGTTGTTTCTTTATAAGTTGTTTTTCAGTAATAAGATGGGCACTATTGTGTAAGTAAGCAACATGTGGGTATTCTTAAAAGATTGATTTAAAAAACACACCTCTTGTGGTTGTTGTTCAGTCATGTCCAACTCTTTGTGACCCCATTTGAGGTTTTCTTGGCAAAGATATTGAAGTGGTTTGCCATTTCCTTCTCCAGCTCATTTTACAGATGAGGAAACTGAGGCAAACAGGGTTAAGTGACTTGCCCAAGGTCTCATAGCTAGTAAGTGTCTAAGGCCAGATTTGAACTCAGGAAGTTGTCTTCCTGACCCCAGACTCAACACTCTATCCTCTGTGCCCCCTAGCTGTCTGAAAATCCACCTTAGACCCTAGTCATCAGCCTGTTTCTAGAAGGATCCTGGAGCTGGCATCTGCATTCCCCACATTTGACATGCAATCAAGTCCCTGTTGGCTTAAGGGCAGTGCCAGTTGACAGAGACTTGCCGGGTCACTACCTCAAAAGGTGGTGGGCTAGGCAGAGAAAGAAGCTTCTCTTGAGTTCAATATGGAAAAAAAAAAAACTAGGATCTCCAAGAATCAGATTGGTCATTTGTTTTTAGAGGAAGATATTGTTTGCACACTTTGGTAAAGTTTGATAGCATTAAGAAGTGTAGCTCTAATTAGCATTTCCATCAACTAATTAGCATAGGTAATGATAAATCATCTAGACATATACATTGTAGGTTTCTACAGATCACTTCCTCCCGCTGAGGCTTACTTTCTTCATTTGTAAATAGAGGATAATAATAGTACCTACCTCAGGGGGTTGTTGTGAAGATCAAATAAGATAATATATGTAAAGACTTTTTTGTAAATTTAAAGTACCTGACCTGTTAGCTGTCATCATTATTATAATTATTGTTATTATCATCCTCATCAAATTCACAACCTTCTGTCCCTGAGGAGTTTGGAGGAATAGTGATTGCTTATGGCTGTTGAGGGTGTTTCCTGCTGATGGATTTCCTTGGTTTCATAACACTTGCTTTATTAAGTGAATTATCTTGACTTCTTTGCTATTGGTATGAAGCCTGGGTGACTAGTTACTGAGGGCTGATCTAAGAGGAAGTGAGAAAGGAGAGAGAATGACTGAGTTGGGGGAAGGAGACAGAAAAAAAACTGGGACAGGATCTGGAAGTGTGTGTGTGTGTGTGTGTGTGTGTGTGTGTGTGTGTGTGTGTACAGGAGGATAAAAAGACAAAACAACAAACAATTCCTGAGCTCCAGCAGTTTACATTCTACTGGGAGGATATAACAATATAGCTAATTAAGAATGTACTTAATAATTTAAAGGAGGGGGGACAGAATTCTAACAATAGAAGGGAGCATATGCATTGAACCTTGAAGAAAAACCTTGGGATTTTAAGAGCTAGGGGTGAGGAGGGAGTATATTGCATGACTAGGGGACAGCTTATGCAAAAAAAAAAAAAAAAAAAGGCAGGAAATGGAATGTCAGATTCAGGGAACTAACTGTAAATTGGCCACTTAAGGAGGAATATACCATACATGAAAAGGAGCAATGTGCACTGAACCTGCAAAAGGTGAGCTTCAGTGCTACTTTGAAGAGCTTTAGAGTATCTTTAAAGTATCCATGATGGCACAGTGGGAAAACATTTACATTTTGCCTTTACTCCCTTCCTAAGCTGTTACTAAACCTGAGACTGTCACTATTTAAGTTGAGAGATAATTGATCATGGTGGTACAGTGGATAGAGCACTGGACCTGGAGTCTGGAAGACCCATCTTTGTGGGTTCAAATCAGACCTCAGATACTTAGTAGCTGTGTGTCCCTGGGCTAGTCACTTAACTCTGTTTGCCTCAGTTTTCTCATCTGTAAAATGAGCTGGAGAAGGAAGTGGAAAACCACTCCAGTATCTCTGCCAAGAAAACTCCAAACAGGGTCACAAACAGTTGGTCAGGACTGAAATGACTGAACAACAATTGATCATAGTACTAAATATTTCCAGCATTACTGAAATGTGTTCTGATCATCCCTGTACTTCCTGTTGGAGTGCTTAAAGACTATGCCTCATTGTTGTTGTTTATTTGTTTTATGGCTCCTAGGATTTATAGAGTGAAAGCTTATTTGAAAGTCTTACAAAATGCATTGAGAACTGTCTTTATCTCCCATGGATGCCAGATCAATGAGCTATCAGTGAGTTTTCCAAAGTCCAATCATTCCCCAACAAGTCCAGAGGTCAATATGTAACATATTCCTTTTCCTCTCCTGCTAGCGAAATTCCCAAAATGTGTATTCTGGTTCATTCCTTATTCCCTCCACTTCTCACTTTCTCTCTCCTACCATAATCTAAAGAGATTCACCACTTTTTGAAATCTCTAATGCTGGGAAAAGAGACATCACCCTGTCCTCCCAGGAATTCTGACTGGATCAGAATTACTAGAAATTCCCAGTTAAAGAGGTAAGGAGAGAGACTTCTAATCATTTCTAGCATTTCCTAGTCATGTATCATTATTCAAGTCTTAGAAAGTCCCAAACAGTTAGAGAGGTTAGAAGAGTCTAGGAGGGGTAGTTTAGAGTAGTTTGGGTATTAGGAGTATATATGCTAGGGGTCTCCTTTATAAAAAGGCAGAGAGGAGAAAAAGAGCAGGGACCACCAAAAACATCATCAGGAAGCTTCCACTTGGGCAGCTAGGTAGTGCAATGGATAGAGTGCCGGGACTGGAGTCAAGAAGACCTGAGTTCAAATCCAGCTTCAGACACTTGGTAACTATGTGACCCCGGTCAAGTTATTTAACTCTGCCTCAGTTTCCTCATCTGTAAAATGAGCTGGAGGAGGAAATAGCAAGTCACTCCAGTATCTCTGCCAAGAAAACCCCAAATGGGGTCACGAAGAGTTGGATGTGACTGAAATGACTGAACAAGGTTCCACTTACTGAGATAGGTTCACAGAGACTTGCCATGTATGACTTCACATAGACAATACATGTTCAAAAAATTTTAAAAATATTTCATAATAACACTGTTTCATATGATATAGAAATCATAGGTGGTATGTTTGTCAAATTTGTAGATAACACCAATTTAAGTGCGTAACATAACACATAATGACATTAGGATTCAGAAAGATCTTAACAGGTTAAAACAGTGACTAGGCTGGATCTAATAAGGTGAAATATAATAGGGATAAACTTAAAGTCTACATGTCCATTAAAAAAAAAAACTTCACAAGTATAAGCTAAAGAAAGCGTGGCTAGATATCAGTTTGCTTGATAAAAATCTGAGGGTTATAGTGGACTACAAGCTTCATATGAGTCAGAAATGAGACACGGAAACCAAGAAAACTGTTGCTTAGGCTACATTAAGATAAGCGTTGCTTCCTGGAATGAAGATTTAATAGTCTTGCTGTACTCTGTCCTTGGTCTTTAATCCTCTTCTGGCTCCACTTCTAGCTTGTTATTAGAGTTTTGATGGCTCAATGTAAACATCAATTGTTTCCGTTCTGGCCAGAAACTCTGAGGGTCTTCCCCTCCCAAATTGATTCTTTTATGAAGGTAAAACTAGGCCATCTTTTGCCATAATTCTTACCTAGATTTTGGGGGCCGTTGCCAATGGTCCAGACCTATGTGTGGCCACTGGGCTCTAATGACTCTAGAGGAGAGAGTGAGGCTGGTGACTTTGCACAGCCCTGCCTCACTTAAATCCAATTCACTTACCAGTCAAGACATCACTGTCCTGATGTCATTTGTCCTCTTCGAGAACAAAGGACGAACAACCATCCACTTCTGATTCTCTGGACTTTTCCCATCTTGCCACAGCAGCCTTCTCACTCTGGAAGTTCAATCTATTCTCCCCCTGAATCTGCCTCCTCTGGTTGATTGGTTCCTCTCAGAACCTCCATTTTAAGGAATTTTGCCAGGCCAGCCATTCCTAACTCCCCAGACTTTCTCCACCATGCTTTTGCTGTAGGTACCTCCTCCTTACCCTCTGTCCCTTGCCCCCGTCTTCATTTTCTTTTTATTTGTTGTCTTTCCCCCATTAGAATGTAAACTCCCTTAGGGCAAGTTCTGTCTTTCTTTTTCCTTTTATTTATATTCCTAATACTTAACACAGTGCCTGGTAAATAGTTAGAGCATAATAAATGCTTGCTGTCTTGCTGCCCTTGTCACACAATAGCTACTGTGTTACGTTCGGGCTGCCACATTTTAGAAAGGATATTGATAAGTTGGGGAAAAAAACAAAGGAGGGCAACTAACATAGTGAAGAGCCTCGAGGCCATATCATATGAAGATGGATTAAGGGAACTGGCAGTAATTAGCCTAAAGAAGGAAAGATTTGGGGAAGCGCTGCCATCTTCAAGTGTTTAAAGGTTTGTCATGAGGGAAAGGCCTTAGACGCGTTCTACTTGGCCTCAGAAGGCAGAAAGAACTAGGAGCAGAAGTTACCAACAAGTTAATTTGACGTAAGGAAAAACTTTCTTACAATAAGAGCTGTTCAAATGGATAAAGCCCTGGGCCTGAAGTCAGGAAGACTCATCTTCCTGAGTTTAAATCTGGCCTCAGACACTTATTAGCTGTGTGACCCTAGGCAAGTCACTTAACCCTGTTTGCCTCAGTTTCCTCATCTGTAAAATGAGCTGGAGAAGGAAATGGCAAACTACTCCAGTATGTTTGCCAAGAAAACCGCAAACAAGGTCACAAAGTGTTGGATGTGATTAAAAATGACCGAACAATAAACGTTGAAAAGGCTACTTTAGGAAGTAGTGTGTCCCCTTCGCTGCAAGCCTTCAAGCAAAGACTGCATTGCCACTTGTCAGGAATATTGAGAACAAGAGAATATTCTTGTTCAGATATAATGGCATTGGAGATTCTGTGAAATCAATTCCCATTGAGTTTTCTTGTTATCTGGATTCTGTGTATACTGAGCTAACTACAGAAGCAAGATTTTTTTCCCATATTTCAATTCCATATTATTACAACTTACTGAAGACAGTTTGATCTGTCCACAAAAAAAGCATTTATTAAGTATCTGCTATATACCAAGCAGGCTAATATACTTAACCCCATTTTATAGATATGGAAAGTAAGGAAGAAAAAAGTCAATAAAGAGAAAGGGCAAGGTTATTTTAAAATAAATTAATGGGCTCCCATTTCTGTGTGATATGCAAAAAAAAAAGAAAGAAAGAAAAAGAAAAAGCAAAAAAAAAGCTCTAGATCAGATGTGAGTCAAAGGCCCCTTCCTCAAAAACCTTGTCACTGCCATGGAAAAGCTACAAAAGTGCTCCAATCTAGACACGTTATAATTAGAAGCAAACACAGGCTTTACAGGGCTCATCATGTTTCTAGGAAGCTGGTTCCGTGTTGGCTTGGTGAGACATCCTCTTCCTACAACCATGAGTCACTTGGGATTTCCAAGGCCAACCACCCCTTCTTCTTAGCTCTCTTCTAATATTAGGGAGGGAAGCTCACCTAAGTGCTCCCAGGTCCAACAACCATGGAGGAGCTGGCAGGGGTCCACCCCCTGAAGAGGACATGCTTTGGGCATTTTGGAAAGGGGAGGAAGGGGTTTTGCCAAGCTCATTCCGAGTCAGCACATGAACCATCTCTGCTTTGTCATACCTGGTGAGATGTTCGCTCATCTCTCACCAGCCTACCCCAAGCCTTTCACCTCACCTCTTGCTGCCTTCCCCAAAACTGTGCCACCTCCCCTCTGCAAAGCTAAGAATCCATGCTTCTTAGGAAGCACTACTAACAAAAGGATACTAGTAAGGGGCAAAGGGGAGTCATAGTTGCTGAATCATCCGATTGGCTATGGAACCCAAAGGGAGAAAACTGTACAGAACTGCTTTCTGGGCTATGGCTTCCAAACCTCCAGACTGCCACCTGTCTCTGCCAATGTCTGCCCACAGCCCTAGATAAGTCATCCTGTAGCCCACAATGCTAAGTTCTTCTTTTCTGCCAGCCACCTCCACCCCACTTTCCGCAAGCTACATGATGACTGCATTCACCATTATCAAGACAAGAAATCTTAGCAGATTTAGAGCTAGACCTTGGATATCTTGGCCAAGATTTTATACATGAGGTAATTGAGATCCAGTCAGTCGGTTAATCAACAAGCAATATTAAGTGTTTTTATATGTCAAGTTAATTGACTTACCCAAGGTCACACATGCGGTAAATGATAGAACCAGGATTTGAACCCAGGAGTCCAATTCCACATTCAGGGTTCTCTCCACTGACAATGCTGCTTTTGTCTTCTCTCAGGTTTGCAGTGAAATCATAGGTATATACTGTAGAATTATAGGGCTAAGAGAGACCATCTAGTCCAAACACCTCATTTTACTGACTCAAGGTTTACTAACCACTGAAACTTTGGTCAAGTCATCCGTACTATGAGAATAATAGGAACCATTCTTCAGGCAGCTAGATGATACAGTGGAGATAGACCATTGGACCTGGAATTGGTAAATCTTTAATTCAAATACGGCCTCAGATACCTACTAGCTGTGTGGCAAGTCACACAACCTCTACCTGCTTCATTTTCGCCCTCTGTAAAAATGAGGTTAATCATAGCACCTATTTCCCAGGGTTGTTGGGGGGATCAAATGAGATAATATTTATGAAATACTTCACAAACTTCAAATCACTATATAAATACTAGCTATGAATCCTGTTAAAAATCGGTTAACTTCAGGGGTCTAAAGGCATGCTTCCCTCTTTTATTCAGTAAGGTGGTAGACTGTAGTTATGGAATGAGGCATTCTTCTTTTACAAGGGAATATGGAGAGACAGAGATCAGGGAGTGATAGTGATTTTTTTTAAAAAAATCAACAATAAAATGTTTATTTTAATCAATAATAAATATTTGAGAGAAAGGCGCTAAAATCGCAGATTTAGACAATAATCCTTATTCCTTTATGACCATTTCATTTCATGTTACTGACAATGCTCCCCACCCCCGGGTCTATAGAACTAACATTCCAGCCCACTCACTTTAGGATATAGAGCAGGGAAGTTCCTATTGGAGGGGCAGGTTCCTCCAGCAAGACTAGAGTCAAGGAGAAGACCCTGGAGTCCTGCTTCTCAGCTGACTGGTTTACCACTAGTGATAACCACTAGACCACACTTCCTCCCAGAGAGAGACAAGGGACTGAAATCAAAGGTTTCCCCCCTGATTCCGGCTATTTGCTAATCCTGCCTATTGCCCAACTATGTGACCCTACAGTCTATGACTTAGAAACAGATGTTGTAAGAAAGCAGTCTGAAGTCTCAAGAAAGGGCAGGGGGGTGGCGGGGAGGAAGGAGGAGGCGGTGGAGGGATTCAAGGCACAGAGCCAGGACAAGAATTTCCTCTTCTGCTAAATTTCAGGCAGGAGTGGAAGTCAATTTAAATCGTTACCGTGCAGATCAGGGTTCGTTTTGGCAATTGCCTGGCTCCTCTTCCAGCTCTGTACTCATTGTAAAGAAGAACTCAGAAATGAGTCATGTTGACCTGACTTTTGCCTCTGCTCCCATACTAATGTAGATGATGAAGTTACATATTTGACCTGACAGCCCCTTCATTAGACGGGAGTGTCGGGTTATACTCCCGGCCTTTCACTAGAAAGTTGAAGCACCCAGAAGTTGAGCAATTTGCCCAAGGTTACAATGATCACCACACTTTACTTGGACTAAAAGTATTATTGGCCTTTTTATTGCATCTCTTTGCCCCTTGTCAACACCTACTCTATGTAAGGCATCCGCTAAAGAAACAAATGCAAAACACACACAAAAAAACTCTGAAAATCTAATTATCTAATTAAATCTAGTTAAAGTGAAAAGAGCAATGGATTTGAAGTCAATGAACCCGAGTTCAAATCCCAGCTCTGCCATTTACTACCTATGTGACCTTGGGCAAGTTACTTAATTTCTTTGGGCCTCAGTTTCTTCAGCTGTAAAATGAAGGAAATGGATTAGATGACCTGCTGAGATCCTTCCTAGCTCTAAATGTGTGAGTTGTTCATGTGTCATTTTTCAGTCATGTCTGACATTTTGTGACTCTTTTTGGGGTTTTCTTGGTGAAGATACTAGAGTGGTTTGCCATTTCCTTCTCCAGCTCATTTTACAGATGAGGAAACTGAGGCAAACAGGGTTAAATGACTTATACAGGATCACACACAGTGTCTGTGGCTGGATTCGAACTCAGCGAGAGGAGTCTTCCTGACTTCAGGCCAG
This sequence comes from Vombatus ursinus, assembly GCF_900497805.2. Taxonomy (NCBI): domain Eukaryota; kingdom Metazoa; phylum Chordata; class Mammalia; order Diprotodontia; family Vombatidae; genus Vombatus; species Vombatus ursinus. The sequence goes on along the minus strand of NW_020954572.1, from coordinate 24,942,278 downwards.
TCACTCTATCCATTGGGCCACCTATCTTCCCCTAAATCTATGAGTGTAGGATGATAATTCCTTGGGCGCCTTTTCCCTGTAAAGTTTCCACAGTTGCTTTCCTAGTGGTCATACATTTGTAACTGATATTCATTTGGCATTTTAAGGTTTAGAAAGTGCTTTTGTTAACTCAATATATTCTTACCACAATCCTATGAAAAAGTACTGTTACTATTATTATCCCTACTTTATAGATGTGGAAACAAAGGATGAGAGATATTAAATGACTTGCCCAGAATCACATAGACAGTAAGTGCTGGGCATAAGCTTTGAACCCAAGTCTTCCTGACTTCAGTTCTAACATGCTAGCCACTACCTTGTGCTTCTGCTTTCAAATGTACCTTGCTTTCCTTGGGGAAAACACATATGGGATATTCTTTTTGTATGATCTAACACAATGCCATCGACAAATAAATACCTGATCAATATTTTTTAAAAATAATTTCTTTAAGTACTGCTGATTGTAAGGACTAAAAGGCATCATTTCTAATACTGTTGCTTATTTTCATAATATAATTGTCAAAAGACAAAAGTAGTTTTAAAAGTTATCTTGTGAGTAAGTGTCTAAATGAATAGAGTTTGGGGAAAATATATAAAAAACAAACAAACAGACAAACCCAGGACTACAAATATCCTCACATATTTAAATGGCTGCAGGAATGCAGCTTATATTAAATAAACTCGCATCAGCCAAAGGAAATATCCCTCTCTTTGCTCACAGTAACAACTCAGCTGGACAGTCAGATCTTTTGCAAAATGTTAAAATGTGTGCAATTGAAGAGGTAGAAGATTCTACCTGGTCTGCACCATGGAAGGACTTGGTAAATAGGTTCCCTACAATATTGCCCTGGTGCCTCAGTTTACCTGGAAGTGACCTGGATTCTCCAAGGTTATGCTGGCTGAGTGCAAGTTTGACAGGTCCTACTAAACTGAAAAGAATTGTGGATTATATGTCTGTTGTCTGGGAACTAATCATTCAATCAATTACCAAATATTTCTCAAGTCCCTACTGTGTGTTGGGCACTAAGGTAGGCCCTAGGACTCCAAAGACAAACATGAAAAGAAAGCATGTGGTTATGTAAGCAGGTTTATACAAGAATAAATAAGTAAATGAATGAATGGATAGGTAGATACATAAATGAATGAATGAATGAAAAATAAAGATACAAGATAACCTTGAAAGGGGAAGCACTAGCATCTAGGGACCCCAGGAAAGGTTTCCTACAGAAGGTGGTACTTGAGGCGAATCTCGAAGGAAACTAGGAATTCCAAGAGACAGAGGTAAAGAAGACCATTCCCACTATGGAAGACACCCAGTACAAAGCACAGGGACAGGAGACTGAGCTAAATGTAGAGTGAGTCAATAATAGCTTAGCAACTAGGATTTTTCTTTTAAGCTGGAGCAACTATCTACTAAGACATGGAGAAGTAGAAGGAGAGCTAACCTTGACGAAATGTTGTTTTCTTTAAAGCGATGAAGGAGAATAGGATCATAGATTTTGAGCCAAAAGGGACCTTAAAGGCTATTAAGTCCAAACTCTCTGTTTTACAGATGAGGAAACACATCTAAACATAGAGATGTGAAGTGACTTACCTAGAGTCTCACAGCTGAATGTCTGGGGCAGGATTTGAGTCCAGGTTTTTCTAACTCCAAGACCAGTGCCCTATCTAACACATTATGCTACCCAATCTCTGTCCTATTTGTCCAGGCTCTGAATGTCTCCAACCAGGCATAGACAGAAATCTTTCATCTTGCATTTTATTACAAAATGTGGGGAGCACAGTTTCTAATTTCAGCTTTGCCACTTAGAAACTACATAACATAATCCATGACAATTTCTCCCCTCAACAATTCTGTTCCCTCCTTGTTTTTTTCCTTATCCTGTTCAACACTCTTTGTCATTCATTTTTCCTATCCCTGTCCATCTTTGCATCATAGAATCTTAGCTCATAAAGACCCTAGATATGATAAAGTTTATTCCTGTCATTTCACAGTTGATAAAGATGAGGCCCAGGGTTGTGAATTGATTTGCCCATCTATTAACAGAAAGAACTGCTAAATTCTGGTGTTTTCTTTTCTTCTACCTCTTTAAAAAAAATTTCACAACCTTCAAAATAGAAACATTCTCCATAAAGACCACTCTTTCTATTAACCAGATGCAAAGTTTCTTTAAATCACATGAGAAACCTCACTATGGGGGGAAGAAGAGGGTGATAAAGAAGAAATTTAAATAACCTAAGATCTTACTTGTGATGACCAAAAATGAATAAATGAAGGAATGAAGGAATATGATGAAGAGGAGGAGATATACTTTCATCATTATTTCCAGTGTATTATCTTACTAAAATATAGACTGGAGATGACCCACATTATCTAAGGTAGCAGTAATAGGGCATCATTTTTTAAAAAACATATACCCACCTATAGATGGTTGAAGCATTCTGTGATAACTTTAAGCTCTATACAAGTGCCAGACGATATTATGCCCATTGCTTTATTAAAAATTTATGACAGCCTTGCAAATATGTACCCCATGTTTACCATCCTAACACATTTCCCAGGAAAACACATGGGGTAAGCAAGTTTTATGGAAAGAACACTAGCTGGGCAGTTTAACAGAGCTGGATTCTACTACTAAGTGGCTGCATGACCTGAGAATAATCCTTTTGTGCCTTAGTTTCCTCATTTATAACATTTGGGTGATCTCTAAGGTCCCAGATCTAATGTTCTATGATTCTTAGCTATAAAGTAAAGAAAATCTACCTGATATTTTGTGAATGCTGTCCTGGATGAGCAGTCCTCTGAAAGCTGATCTGTGAGCTTTCAGAGAATTTCTGACAATCTTCTCAAATCCCTTCCCTAAATTCCTTGATATTATACTTGGAAGCAAACTGAAAATATGCTTCTCCCTGTGTTTATTGGAAGAGAACACCTCAGGGGCTGTAACTTCTTTCTGAACAATTCTTAATGCCCCAAGGTATAGACACTCATGTCACCTGTAGGCCTAGATGGGTTATCTGACTCCACTTGTATCTCCTCAATTTCTTGGTAGTTCCCAAGATTCTCTAAAGCACTCAAGCAACCTGTCTAGGTCATTTAGAGAGCTTTAGGCAATTCACTTTAGACTTCAGGGTACCCAGATTTGTTGATAGCGTGTGGACATATTTTCCAAATTATCCCATTTGATTCAGAGCCCTTGGGCCTTCCCTTGCTTGTGAGTAGGTTCTTTTCCCCCTAAAATATTTGTAAATTTCCTTCTTAGTCTCTTGAATTCCCTTCACTAGCCATGTCTCAACCTATTATTCTACTGTCTGTCCATTTCTCCCAAGTTTCCAGGAATCACAAAGTGATGTAATGAAAGGAGTCCTAGACCAGAGGTCAGGTTCTAATGTTAACCCTAACACTTATCAGTCGCGCGACATGAGTCTAGTCATTTCCTCTCTTTGGGCCTCAGTGTTCTTATCTGTAAAATGAGGAGGCTGGCATAGCTGACCTCAAAAGTCCCTCCCAGTTCTAATATTCTGTGACCCCATATGCTCTTCTTTTGATTTATTTGCTCCACATTTTTTCTTTACCCACTGAGTCTAGGAGACATCTCTCCTAAAGTAATTTTCACATATGTTTAGTCCTCTAGTCCTGCATTTTTATAATGAAGTACCATCTGTTTTAATGATGTAATCTTTCAGAAGGAATCCATATATGTTCCTCTTGGTGTCAAGACAGTGCTACGTATCATGTTGACATCTATGTGTGTGGGTGCCGCCAAAGTGTCAATGAATGAAGAGACCGTCGTCACCTTCTGTATCACACACTACATACCCATAAAGATTGCCCCGCAGTGTGTACCTCTAGCCATTGTTTTGGGGAGGTCCATCTCTGTTGGCTGCTCTTATTTTTCTGGTAGATGTCATTGGTTCAAAAAGGAACTCAGTTTCTCCTTTGGAAAAATAAAGAATTTAGACTACATAAGGGATTCTTAACCTGTTCTTTTCCTTTAATATTTTGCTTACTATTTCAATATCATTGTTTTCTGTTATAATCCTACATATTTTATTTTATGCATAGAGAACCATTATTCTGAGAAAGGGTTCATAGGTTTCACCAGACTGCCAAAAGGGTCCACGTTACAAAACAAGCTAAGAATCCATGGACTAAATGATCTTACAATTCTAAATCTCAGGGATCCTAGGAATCCTGTGGGTGTGACAGTTGAGAAATCTATAAGACAACTGGAAGAAATCTAGAGATGTGATACAATGGAAAGAACACCAAATTTTTAGTCAGAGGACCCGGGTTCAAACCTCAATTGATGTTCACACTGGTGTATGACCTTGGGAAAATTACTTAACCTCACTAGGCCTCATTTTCCTTGAACGTAAAATGAGAAGATTGAACTTGATGGCTCCTGAAGAATTTTTCCATTAACAGACTCTAGATATGTGATTCTTGACCAGATGATGTCTAAGGTTCCTCCCAACTTGAAATCTATTCTCCTCTAATCTAGAAAAGATAGAATATATTCTATAAATATAAATAATATAAGTTATTTATAATTAATATAATTGTATGTAAACAATATAAATACAAAATATTTATCTTATTGAGTTCTAATGACTGTGATGATATCATGAGATCCTTGGAATGTGAAGGCAGAGATCTGGTAGCAAATTCCAGTTCCACTTTTTACCACCTGTTGGACATTGGGCAAGACCATTGTCTCATAGGGCCTCAATTTCCTCATTTGTAAAATAAGGCAGTTGGACTCAGTGACCTCTAGGGTGTCGTCCAGCTCTAGATTTTATGACCCTAAACCTGTTTCTCTAATTACCAGATACTAGACAGTTCCGTCTACACTCGAGGATTCCTCAGTCTAAAATTATGCTCTTTAGTTTGAAGGCATACTTCAATGCAGCCATTCCTTAAGCAGCATCTCTGTTGGCCATTCTTGCAGTTTGGGTCCCCACTTTACCTCCCCATAAAACAACTGCTGAAGGCTCCTTTTCTCTTTGCCCCTTTTGCCTAGGGGAAAACTCTGGTCACCTTGACCAAGTTGCACTCTGACTGATGGAAGTTTTGGGTTATCTATTGTGTTTTTCTGAAATGGATTAATACATAATATGTATTTTTAAGGTTTATGGTCATACAACAATCAACAACTATAGTAATCTACTATTTGACAAATTCAAAGACTCCAGCTTCTAGGAGATGAGAACTCACTATTTAACAAAAACTGCTGGGAAAACTGGAAAATAATATGGCAGAAACTAGACGTCGACCAACATCTTACACCCTATACCAAGATAAAGTTACAATGGGTACATGATTTAGATATAAAGACTGATACTATAAGCAAACTAGGAGAGCAAGGAATAGTTTACCTGTCAGATCTACGGACAAGGGGAGAGTTTATGACCAACAAGAGATAGAGAACATTATAAAATGTAAAATGGATGACTTTGGTTACATTAATGTTTTCTTAACCAGGAGAGAAAATTTTAAACTCAAATCTTATGGAAGTGAATGTTAAAAATTAAAAATTAATTAATTAATTTTTTTTTTAAAAAAAGGTTTATGGTCACCTCTAGAGAACTGTGGTAGCTTCAAAGCAGCTTATAAACTTGATCTTGTCTTGTAGGATGTATACCTGTAAAACACCTTCATTAGCTATCAAGAAACTCCTGGATGATCGTCTTTAAGAATTTCAATGATCATAGACTGTCGAATCTGAAGGAAATTTTAAAAATCATCAAGTTCAAATTCTGCATTACTTGGATAAGAAAACTGAGGCCTAAGTAACTATGCCAAGGTCACATGGCCCTGAGGTCACATGACTAAGTTAATGGCAGAGCCACCGCTAGAACAAATTTTTAGAACCTTTGAGATGTTTTGTTTTGTTTCCCAGACAGTTTTTAGTTATTGGCTACATATGATAGCAAAAACTGCATTAGATAAATTGAATGAAAGTTGTCTTTCTATCCAAACCTACTTTATTCTACTGGTAAGAGAGGAAAGATTAATCAGCATGCCATTGGCACTCAAAGAAAAAAGAAAGAGGGCAGCTAGATGGTGCAGTGGATAGAGGTCTGGCCTTGGAGTCAGGAGGACCTGAGTTCAAATCTGATCTCAGACACGTGACACTTACTAGCTGTGTGACCCTGGGCAAGTCACTTAACCCCGACTGCCTCATCAAAAAGCAAAAAAAAAAAAAAAAAAAAAGAAACAAACCAAAATCAAAAATAGCTAGAACCTTGGAATTTTAGTGAACTTCACAGAAAAGCCATACTTTATTCTGTATCTTCTCAAAGAAGAATTTCTAATGTCTCCCTCAAGTCATCACTCTTTGTCATTTCTGTAAAATCCACAGTGATTCATCAGCAACAGTTTCAGGATATGAAAAGTCACTAGTAAGTTAATTGTTGGATGGTTTTTGTCTTACCCTTTCTTCTGTACATTCATACTGTCGGTCTTTAATGTGTATATAGCTAGAGGGCTCCAAGTGGAGGGCCCCAAAGCTCCAGAGGTTGTGTAAATATTTGTGTATATCACATGTATGTGTTTATGTCCACGTCTGTGCCCATATCCACATCCATATCTTTATCTATGTCTATAATATGGCAATATATAAAGGGCCTATGGTTTTGTCAATGTAGGAATTCCTAATATCGGACCAACTTCCCCTGCCACAGATCACAACCTATTTATAAATTACAGTCTAGGAGAATTGCTTGAGGCGCAGCAATGTTAAGAGAATTGCCCGTGGGCACATAACTAGTAAATGTCACAGGAAGAATTTGAACTCAGTTCTTCTTTACTTTAAGCCCAGATCTCTATATTATGTTACCTCTCTGTATCTTCACTTATTCATTTATACACAATGTACATGACATGGAAGGAAGAAATTTGTTGTAGTGGATAGAGAGCTGCCCTCCAAGCCAAAAAGATGCCAGGCTCAAGTATTACCTCTGACACACACTGGCTGTGTGGCCCTAGACAAATCACTTAACTTCTCAGTGCTTTAGGCACTTCTCAGGGAAGGTACCAACCTGCATTGATAGGAACTGGACCTGTGAGATTACACACACACACACACACATACACACACACATATATAAACACATGTACAGGTGTCGCTGATAGCCCTAATAGATTACACATTATAATCTATATACACATGTGTGTATATGCATATATTTATACTTATGTATATAATGGGTATACTTGTATACATATGTGTGTATATATACATACATATATTTCAGTTATCTTGAAAAAACACATTCATAGTGTCTCATTTCCCTAAGGATTCTAGATAAAAGAAGTATCCATTATATGTATGTGTGTATATATATACACATATTGAAGTATTATAAGTATTACTGTATGTACATGCATACATACATACATACGTACATACATACATACATACATACATACATACATACATACAAACAATAATACTTCCTTTATCTAGAATCCTTAGGGAACAGAGCACTGTGTATGTGTTTTTTTTTTTTCCCAGATAACTAAAGCTGAATCTTTTAAGCTCTGAAACCTTTCATACATTTTCTATTTTATAGAAATATTTCTAAGATATACAATCATCTGCCTTCTTAAACAGAATACATAGATTATGCTATAAGCCTTTATTGATGACATTTATTATTATAATGCTATACCATAATACTGTGGTGCCCCCCAAGAGCTGGACTCACGTTGGACTGTTGGCCTTTATCCCAAGTGATGCCTGACTTCTAGGCATATATAGTTCTTGGGTCTATTTCATCTCTCCATGTCCAGCTGCCAGGTGTCACTTCTCAGTGCTGGTGGTATGCCTGTTTCTAGGAACTCTGCTCCCAATGCTTCTTTTTATTTGCTGCTTTGAATTTTCTGTGGGCTGGGAAACTAGATAATAATGTGTGTTTGACTAAAAATTTTTTCAGTGTTTCAAGAATGCACAATTTTGTTGCTTTGAATATTCTCTGTATTGACTTAAGTTCAAACCCTCTACAACTCAGAAGATGATCTTCTAGGGTTGCTGCTTGTTGTGTGATGTGTTACGTATGCAGTGAACAGAGCAGCAGATAGGATCATAGCATCAAATTCTTCACTTTGCAGCTAACCTATTGATTAGCCTCTCACATCTCAAGAAACCTGGCCCTTGGACCAAAGACACATAGTCTCTCTTTGGGTCTATACTCAAAACCTTACCAGTTTGTTAGGAATTGCCAACATTTGTCAGTAAAATATATAAAATTAAATTTCTGATTTAAGTCAATGGGCCTTAAATGAGAGTTTATCTTACAGAAAAAAAAAAATGCACAGACTTTAATGCATGGGCTTCGTGATTGCTATTTTCAGATCTTAGAAGCCTTTTTTTGCTTAGTTCCTGGTATTTCATTATGTTCCTAATGCTTGAGGCTCCTAGCTCTTCCTTCTGGATAAATGGTTTGTATGTGTATACGTGTATGCATACATGCATGTATGTGTATTGTATAAACATGTGGGTATCATGAACTCAGTCGTTAACAACACGCACATGAAAATCTGTAGGCAGCCTTCAGCCATGGAAAGCATAGAATGCTGACCACATATGAAAGTCATTTGCTCTCCAGAAACTTGGGTATCTAAAAGCATTGCACAATCGGTTTGAGTTACATAAATCCTTCCTTAGGAGAGTAAGAAAAAGAAAGGAAGAACAAAATAACCTCCTAGAATTGACTCACAGAAAGACTCATAGATTTGAAAAGACCTTAAAAAGTTGTTTTCTCATTTTCTCTCAATTTCTCATTTTAGAGATGAAGAAAGCTCAGGGCTAAAGTGGTCAGGTTTTCATACAAGTTAGAAGGGGACCTTAGATATAATTTAGCCTAACCTCTGTATTCTAAAGATGAGGAAACTGAAGCCCAGGGAGGTTGTGACTTGCCCCAAGTTCACAACGTAGTAAACACCAGATTTGACTCCAGTGACTCTGACTCAAAATTCATTCATATTTCCACGTATACAGTAATGCCTTCAAATGATTTGAAAAAGGCTCCTCTTTAAAAAGTTGGCATGTGAAGGGAGAATTTAGTTTACTCTAGCAATCAGACATATGGGTCTAATATGGGAATGAAGAAGACAGGCAAGATGCTTAAGTAAAGCAACAAAAAGGTATGTTTTCAGGAAAAAATAGCAAAAAAAAAAAAACTCTGCTCTGTTCACTGCATCATACGTAACACATCACACAGTAAGCAGTAAACAACTTCATGTCTATGGCCTCCCCAACAAGCACGAGCCTATGGAGTAAATGGTAACAATTTGTGAAAGTTGGAAGCTGAATAAAGCCAATGTATTGCATCCAATGACCTTTCTTGTCAAGAGTGACCTTGAGTCTGGATTCTACCCATAGTGGCAGCTGGGCCTTGACTCATCCATGGCCTCACTCACTTCCCTATGGTATTGGGATGAGTGGACAGGAATGGAATAGACTGGTAAGTGGATGCTTGGAGTCCTCCCAATTGCTAAGGAGAGTTAAGAGTGAAATTCTAAGTACTGCAGACTATTAATTTGAAAGGAGAGAAGAAAGAAGAAGGGAAGAGAGGAGAAGATAGGAGAAGGAAAGAACGGAGAAGAGAAAAGAGGAAGAATATATACGAAAAGGAGGACAAAGGGGAAGAAGAAACTATACAGAGGAAAGAGAAAAAGGGAAAGAGAATGAAAGAGACTATATAGGGGGAGAGGGAGAGAAAGAGAGACGGAGAGAGACAGAGTTATTCCTAGTTGTTTTGGCAAGAACATTCCCTAAGCTAGATACCCTACAAAGCTGTTTCTGTGGCAGTAGGTACTTGTGGTGCATACATTAACTGTGACTGTGTCCCTTGCAGCAGATGTCTCTTAGGGTCCAGTTTGAGTGGGAAGGGAAAAGCCTGTAAAAATTAACTTCCTCTCCTTTAGTTCTACTTTCCAGCTTCCTGGCACTACCACGAAGGGAACTGACCAACCCATCTCCCATAGCAACCCCTGACAAACGCCTCTAGGAATACCAGAAACTATGTTCCCCCACGGGCAAAGATCCTTTTAAACCAGGCATTCTTATCCCCTTTTCATAACATGGATCGTTTTAGTAGTGTGGTGAGATCTATGGACCTATTCTCAGAATAATGTTGTTAAATGCATAAAATAAATACACTTACTATCATGTTTCAAAAAACAAGTTCATGGACCCTGGGTAAAGAGCACCTCTTTTAAATGTACTGAGAAACTCATTAGTAGTTACCATTTCAGTCGTGTCTGACTCTTTGTGACTCCATTTGGGGTTTTCTTGGCAAAGATACTGGAGTGGTTTGCCATTTCCTTCTCCAGCTCATTTTACAGATGAGGAAACTGAAGCAAACAGGGTTAAGTCACTTGCCCAGGGTCACATAGCTAGTCTCTGGGTCTACCTTTGAACTCAAAAAGATAAGTCTTCCTGACTTCAGGCCCAGCACTCTATCTACTACCCTATCTAGCTGTCCCTAAAAGTAAAATATACTTTAATCAAAATAGTTTGGGCTATTATTTCCAAAATTATCAATGAACTCTATACATAATAGCTCAAATTTATATAGTATTTTAATATTTGCAAAGCATGTGACATTCTTAGAGTAAGGGTGGGATTATACCCCCATATCAATTAAGGTAATCACGGAAGGCCCAGACATACCAACTGAATCAATAAATCAATTTGTGTATAAATTGGAGTGAAGATAGAACTTCATACTTACAATTACCTCACTTGATGTCCACAATAATCTTATCTGGTAGGTGCTATTATTAACTCCAATTTGCAGATGAGAAAACTGAGACTCCGTGAGATAAAGTGATTTGTCCAAAATAATACTACCAATAAATTTCTGAGTCTAGATTTGAACCCAGATCTTGCCCTATCCATTATACCACATTACTTCTCTAAACTGCTGTAATCATGTGTATAATAAGAATCATTTAATTGTCATTGGTTGATAGCCCCATGAATGTTAGATTGCCTGAGGGAAACTACCTCTATTCCAGTTTCTTGCTCTCATCCTATCACATGCTTCCTTCATTTTTCAATGTTAAGCCCTTGAATAAAGATGTGGAAAAAGTAGACTGATATATAGTTTCCAAAATTCTGTATTCTTCCATGTTACTAATTCCAGAATCAAATAAAACTCAAAGAATTTTACCCAATGGGCTCACAATCTTTTAATTCCTGATAACTCAAATAATAATAATTATAACTAGCATGTATATGGAACTTTAAGTTTTGCGAAGTGCTTTACAAATATCATGTCATTTTATCCTCACAAAAAAACCCTGTGTATTATTATACCCATTTTACAAATGAGGAAACTGAGGCAGATAAAGGTTGAGTTACTCATCAAGGGTCACACGCTACTAAATGTCTCAGAGTGGATTTGAACACAGGTCTTCCTGGCTCTAAGTCTAGCACTTTATCCGCTGTGTCACCTCTCTACAAGTTTAGGTCCCTTCATACCCTTCCACTGAGTCCCATTTCTCTCTTGGCATTTCCCAGACACATTCTTAGGTACTTCGGTAGGGTCTCCTCAGTTTGGCCATTCTCTCCAATGGACCTAATAGCAATATTCATACCTTCTCATCCTATGTGAATCCTGCCCATATCCTCCCATGAATCCTCTTGTTACTGGTGGTGGTGGTGGTCCTTTGTCTTCAGATGGGACCAATGACATCATGGGGTGATGTCTTGACTTGTGTGTGAATTGGATTTAAGTGAGACAAAGTGGCACAGTTTTCAGCCTCACTCTCTCTCCCAGAGTCATTGAAGCTCAGTGGCAAGATGAAAGTCAAGGAGACTGGCAATGGCCCAGGATGCAATGGATGGGTTATGATCTGCATCACAGACCTCGTTACATTATCCTTCCCCCCCCAAACCCACCCCATAAATCCTCTACAGCTTATCTGCATAACATGCTGGGGGTCTGGAATTCCCACCATTTTTTGATCCTTGAACCCCTTTAATACATACAAAAAAAGTTGTGAAACCCTATGGCAATTTAATATCCTACTGATAATATTCTTTTAGATTTATTAAGTACTTACAATAACAATAACTTTTGTTCCCAAAAACTACAAATTTAAGTTATATAATTACAATAGCATATTATTCCACCTATAATTATGAAAATACTAAATATAAAACTAATTATAAGATAATTACAAATATTTTATGTGGGACATTCTGTAGGAATTAAAATAATTCAACAAGACTTCATATGCTTACTATTATCTACAAAATTTCATATTAAATTTCTTTGTCATACAAGTTTTGTTGAATATAAATAACATTTTAATGAAATCAGTTATAACTTTGAAGATGTTGAACAATATAATAAACACAAATAAACTTAATTTTGATGTTGGACTTTTTATTGGAACAAAAGTTTGAAATATTTGGCTCAACATCAGACAAACATAGTCTTAAATCTGGTTCTGCATCAAGTTTAATTCTGTATTTTGATTTAAGATAAGAATAAAATGAAAATGCTCATTCACACAAATATGTGGTGGAAATTGGAAGGAGAATTTTACAAGCTCTCTTGCTGAAAGATTCATTTTTTTAAAAATTGCCACACAACCAATTGACAAAAATAAATAGCTAGTTATGATATCAACTATTTCATTTTCTACTGGCTAATGACTAGCACTATATTAAATGATAAATGTACTTAAATTTCATTTGCATATATTACTTCATTTCTCACAATGTTTATATTTGACCTAACCTTTTTTAGGGAATGAATCTCTTCAGAGATGACTTTTTTCTCTTCCACCACTGGCAAACTGGATACCCTCTCTGAAACTCTACTGAAAACCTGACCAGTATTACCCAAATAGTTTGTTTGAAAATCTGCCAGATAGAAGAAAAGTAAGAAAAAGCAGAGGATAATTTTAAATTGAAAAAAATAACGTTGATACAGCAAAGAGAGGCAACATCAGTTGTCTTTCTGCAGAACTTCTGTGATAATCAGTGATGGCTTCAAAATTGCTCATAAATGCTCCACGATCATGGTTTTCAACTTGACCGTTGTGCTTCAAGAACACAAACATTCAGAACATCTTGATCATGTGCATCCACAGTAGATGAGGCACTATTTCAGGATAACAGAGGGGAACAGGGGAGCTGTTCTGGTGTAGTCTATGTGAGGGTACGTACATGTATATAAGCATATAATCAGAACCATTTTGCTGTCTGATGTGGAGCCCTTGTGATGGTTTAGAAACAATATAATGGCAGGTCTAGCTACTGTAAGAACACATTGTATTGAGTCAGAAGAGGTCAGGGTTTGATATACTCCTACACAGAAACCAAAATTGTTGTGTACATGATCATGATTGTTTCAATCAAATTATTTCAATAGGTTTGCAGAAGCAAACCTATAATACTTCAAACACGTATATATTTGTTGTCACAGTGGAAAAATATATAAATAATTGAGCAATTCTTTACTAAGGCACCATTAGAGAATTTTTAGCATGAACCCCTGAGCCATTTTGATGAAGCCTCAAATGGGAACCCCTACTTTTTTAGCATTCTGTGGGTAACATGACAGCAGTCAGGCAATCCTTCTGTTAGCCCTATCTCCTGACACGAGTTTGGTCTACCTCCTTTTTTGATCATATGTGTCTTGGATGAAATCTTTTATGCCAACTCTTTTATACAAGATGTCATTAATGTGCAATAGTCAAGTTATGGCTACTACGCACCTTTCGGTGAACCACAATTTTTATTCTTCAGAGATTATAATGTTTAATAATTTGTGTCCATATAGTATCACCAGAATATTGGGGGGGAGGTTGCCTTTAAAGATGAGGGTTGTTTTTGGTTTTTTTGTTTGTGTGTTTGTTTGTTTCTGGGAGAGATCATTGGAAACAATACACAATTTCTCAAATGCAATGCAGATCAACTGGCAAAGATCTTTGCTGATAAAGGAAAGGAAAGAAGAGGATTGCAATTACCTGGATGAATCAAGGGTGGAAAAAAACCAGCATTTTTTTCTTAATTACATCTAACTAATTCAGACAGAAGATGACTTTTCTCCCAAATTCGTGAGGGATTATTTTTGCCTGAATTACAAATATTGTGGTGAAGACCTGGCCTGGGAACAGGGTTTGTGGTAGAGGAAAAAAAGGAACTGGAGTGGTTCCCCTGCCCCACCCTTGCCCAGCTCTGACTGTTTAGGGAAACAGAAGAGAGAGGGAGGAAGAATAAAGGGAGAAAAGGAGGAAGAGTGGAGGGGGGGGAATGGGGGCTCTAGAGTTTAATTAAAACTACTGAAAGGAATGGAACATTATTTTCTCTTATTCTCCCCTTCCCTCAGGCTTTCAAAGGAGAGGACATTTTCTTTTTGCCTTCTCCCCAAAACATTACCAGAGCTGGAAAATGGATTGGTTTGAATTTGTTCTTCTTCCTTTTTTTTCCCTATCCATTCTCATTTAAAGGGGGTTCCAATAAGCAACAGAAGAGCCAAAATATAGAAAAGCTAAAGAATAAACAGAAAAACCTAACTTCTACGTCACCAAGAGATAGCATGAAACAGCAGAATGAGCATGGATGTAGAGTTAGAGGATCTGGGTTCAGTACCCCTGTTAGCAATTACTACCTGTGTGACCTTGGACAGAGCTCTTAAACTCCCTTAGACGTGGTTTCCTCATAAGTAAGGTAAGGGAGTTATAATAAATGACGCATGGGGTCCCTTCCAGCTCTGTCAGCCTATGACTATAGAGATATTCATCAGTGCACAAAGAAAACAGACATGGTCCTTGTCCTCCTCAGAGATTCTATTCCAAATCAGACATCAATGCAGCCATGCTGCATTACAGCATGATCAGAAGTATATGGACACACCTTTTGTCTCAGGACTTCAGAATACCTGAGAATACTGGGAAGCAATGTCATTATTTGGAAAAGGTGAAGAAATCATCATCCAGCATATTTATTATAGACCTACTTTGTGTGGTCATTGTGGTAGACCCTATGGAAACAGAGAAGTAGGAGGTGGGGTCCATGTCTTTGACGTGATTGTGATCTAGTTGGGGAGACAAAGCATACATGTAAAAAGGTAGAAATGAGAGTGTGGAATAGTTATGGCAATAGGGAGAAAGGAAGTGAATGAGAATTGATATAGGAAGAAGATGGATAGAACTTGGTTGCTGATTAGATATGGAAGTTGAGGGAGAATGAAAAATCAAGGATCATTCCCAGGTTACAAACCTGAACGACTGGAAGGACAGTGGTGCTATCAATAGAAAAGAGAATGATTTGCTCAGAGAAACATCTCCTGGGAACATGCTGAATTGAAAGGGCTTACTCAGTTAAGGAGCTGATAATTGGCAAACTGTACAGGCAGATCCACACTGGTGTTCTGTAGGTGGTTGCTTTTATGAGTAGCCAAGTGGTTTACTGAGAGCTTTGTTATAAAGCTAATTCATGGAAATTTATTTAGCTAGAATGACCCTTCTATGGACTGTGGAGGAAGCTCTTTATGAAAGTGTGAAAGCAACCTGGGAACTGACCAGGGAGAAAATGAGGCATTGCAATGGTGATTAGTCAGGCTAAAGGCATTGTGTTAGGGATATCAGTGGTTACTACGAGGAAGATGGAAGATGACTGAGATAAGTAAGATGGAAACCTATGCTTGTGCACGTGTGGACATACACTTTTATACACACACACACAATCTTACACACACATAATTTCCCCAAGCAAGGGTGGATAAAATTCCTCAGGTCTTATCCTCTTTAGGACACTGACCTCTCCTTATTTCCATTAATGTATCTATAGATTTTTTACATACCAACTAGGCATCTTGAAGGAAATTTTTTAAAAATTGTTAAGATGTGGTTCCTGCCCTATAGGAGCTTAAAACCTAGTTATAAAGCCAATCATAACCAAATGGAAAAGATTCAGCACTGTGAAACTACAGAGACAGCAAAGGCTATCTGTTGCTTATATCTCCATTCTTCAAGGTACCCAAACTTAAGCCTCTTAGGTAAGTACAGCACATTTCATTAGGGTGTACACCCAAGAAATCTTATTAATTTTTTATTTTTCTTTTAAAGGCCAATATTTATTAAATGCTCAATCATAAAGGTTGTTGTTTTTATTAATCCAATTAAAAAAACTAATACAAACTTAAGCATCACAAGTATGCATAATACATATATATTTTAAATCTATATTTTAAAATGAAAATCTCTATTTTAAATCTATATTTCAAATTTTTATATAAATCATATCTAAGTAAAAATCTATATATCTCAACCACTTATTTGAGATAGAGTATACACTTGGCACACACCATATGCACACCTGTGCTCAGCATCATCTTTGACCTTTTCCTCACCTCCAATATCCAGTTAGTTGCCAAGTGCTGTCAATTCTATCTCCAAAATATCTCTCAAACATGCCTCTTCCTTCCAACGGCCACCATTCTTGTTCAGGATCTCTCAGACAACTATTATGATAGCTTCCTAACTAATTTCCCTGCTTCTGACTCCTCCTCTCTTCAGTACCTTCTTCCTGTTATTGTTTAAGTAATATTTATTAACAAGTTCTTCTCATGTCACTACTCTTCTTGAAAACGTTCAATGGGTTCTATTGCCTACCATGTAAATCATGAACACGTTACTGCACACTAAAAGCCCTCTATAATCTAGGTTCAATTTCCCTTTGGTCCCCAAGGTTCACATTTCCCTTCTATAAACTAAATTTTAGTAAAACTAGACTAATTCCAGTTTTCTGATCTCATCCTACTCTTCACCATCTCTGTTGTGCTTTCACTTGTACCATCCCTTATGTTTGGAATGCTCTCCCAGCTCTCCCCTCTCCCAGCTACTCTGTCTCTGTCTCTGTCTCTGTCTCTGTCTCTGTCTCTGTCTCTGTCTCTCTCTCTCTCTCTCTCTCACACACACACACACACACACACACACACACACACACACCACCACCACCACCACCACCACCACCACCATCAATATCTGCTGAAATCCTCTCCTTCTTTCAAGCCCCAATTCATTTCCTACCTCCTTGCCTTCCTTAATTATCTCAACCAAAAGTAATCTCTCCCTCCTTGAATTTCCCATAACAGTCTGTTTGGCTTTCTCTTTTACCCTTTATAATCTTATTTCTACTATTTGCATACCAGTATCAACTTCTCCAATTGGATTCCAATATTCACTAGTGGATCCTGAGGATAAACACTGTGACTTATTTTGTCTTTGTACTCCCAGCACTGAACACCATGACTTTCATATATTAAGTGTTTGATAAATGTTGAATTGAATTGAGTCAGCCATGGACTAGAATTAGTAAAAGCTCAGAAGCAGGAAGGAGCATGGTATATTTGAAGTCTGGTAAGGATGCAGATATTTTTGGAGCAATGATGGTACCATGAAAAAATAACAAAATTGGGAACAGAGTCAGTTTAGAGAAGGTAATAAATTAAATTAAAGATAACAAGTTAAGGTGATGGTAGGTCTAGGGACTGGACTTGAGATTTCTTTGTATGGGGAACTCTTGACTGAGGAAACTCCCTCCACCAACACTTCCGGCAACTTCTCTTCAATATAGCATTCCCTGGAATACTAAGAGATTAAATTACTTGCCCAGGATCACATAGACCAGTGCTTCTTAAACTGTGGGTCATGATCCCATATGGGGTTGCGAAAAATTTGGCAACAGTAAAAGGTTTCTAAATGTACAGTGACCAAAAATTGATTAGAAATCAAACACATAATGAATCCAAAGTGTTTCTGTCAGCGCTTGGCTATCTTGCATCATGCAACTTCACTGCAGTGTTGGTTCTGAACACAAAGCATGTACACTTTGCACTGCTCATACCCTCAGGCCGCGCAATGCCAACAAATGCTGCCAAAATGCAAAAGGAGTGACAAGTGGAAAAAGTTTTAAGAAGGCCTGGTATAGACAATATATGTTAGAGACATAACTTGATCCCAGGTCTTTCTAGTTCTGAAGTCGGTTATCTATTCACTATGTCATGCTGCTTCTTGGTAATGATATGCTATTCAAATGGGGATATTCTATAGAGAATAGAAAATTTAGGAATAAGGCACTGGTGAGAAATTCAAGGTTTGAGAGGCAATAGAATGAGTGAGTGTGAGGACTGAAGGTATGAGAATCAATGAGCTTTTCAAAGAAATTTCTGAGATAGGAAGGAGGTGCATTTGAGCTGGTTCTGGAGGGGAGCGTAGAACTAAGACAAAATAAAAAGAAGAAGGAGTACAATCTAGGAAGGAGGGATGACAGAGCCAAAGGTATAGAGATGAAAATGAACATGACTTTCTTTTTTTAGTTGCTTTTTAAAAATTTTTTTTATTGTTTTTTCTTTTTTTTCATTTAATTACATGTAAAAAAATTTAACATTCATTTTTAAAAATTTTGAGTTCCAAATTCTCTCTCTCCCTCCCCACCTTGAGAGGGCAAGCAATTTGATGTAGATTGTACATGTAAAGTCTTGCAAAACATATTTCCATATTAGCCATGTTGCACAAGAAAACACAGATAAAAAAAGAACACAAGAAAAATAAAGTTTTTAAAAGTATGCTTCCATCAGCATTCATACTCTATCATTTCTTTCTCTGGAGTTGAATAGCATTTTTCATCATAAGTCCTTTGGAATTGCCTTAGATCATTTTATTGCTCAGCATAGCTAAATCATTTACAGTGGATCATCATACAATATTGCTGTTACAGTATACAAGAATACGACTTCCTTGAAGGACAAATGGTCAACTAGCCAGCTTGAGCAGACAGTTCATGTGGATTATAGAGTAATAATCTGAATCAAGTTTGTATAGGTAGCATACAGTGAAACAAGGGAAGAATAAAATACAATATAATTAACATATATATTGATGTAAAGAAGAAGGAGGATGGTGGTGCTTACACCAGACAATTTTGATCCTCTCAAAGAAACAAGAAGAAAATCTATCCTATTAGATTCTTGTCTCTATGGGGCAGAATTTCATCTCACAAAAATTTTATATAACTCACCTACCACATAGCAAAGTGCTCTGCAAATGGTATGGTCTTAATAAATATTAACTGAATAGATATCATTAGCATAGATCATCCAAAATTGACTCTATCAAAAAAAATCTATAATTATTTAATTTCAACAAATATATGCTGAGAAAAACACTGTGCTAGACACTCAGGATAGAAAGACAAATATAACATTGGTCTTACTTTCCAAGAGCTTACAACCTAACAGAGAGGTGGGGGAAAAAGATATGTATTCAAATAATGTTATGCAAGAAGGAGTGTGATAAACAAAAGGGCAAAAGAGCTTAGAGAAATTTGAGAAGAAATAGATTGCATACCTTAAAAGAGATCACAGTACATAAGGACTGGCTGAAGGAAATCTGAATGTTTAACTTGGAGAAGAAAAGATTTGGGGAAGAAATGACAGGTTTCTTCCAATATTTGAAAAACTACCATATTAAAGAGAGATTAAACTTGTTCTGCTTGGCTATAGCGAGAAAAACAAGAAACAATGGACCCTCGGGAGCTATCCAGCTCATCCCCACTCATTTTGCGAAGGAAGAAACTGAGGCCCAGAGAGGTTGGGTAATTTGCCCAACATAACCCTCAAAGGCAAGTTTTTTCTGATAGTGGAGCTAGTGTTCTTTCCCCTGTACTATGGTGCCAGCGGTTTGATATAAAGAAAATTTTCCCAACAATTAAAGCTGTTCAAAAGTCCAATAGGTTCCCTTCTAATTGGTTGTGGTTTTCAAGAAGAGTTTGATTGACCACTTGAAATGAATGTTATGGAGTATATTCTTGTTCAAGTATGGATTAGACTCCATGGCTTCCATGGTCCCCATTGCCTGATTCTGTGATTAAGTATTAAGGTAAACAGAAGGGCATGAAAAAAGAGTTGGGGTTCATATAGATAGAAATATTTTTTGAAGCAGTCACTGTGGAAATTTGGCAAGGAATAGATGAGGAACAAATAGAGGGATTGATGAAAATGATAATAAATGCTTGGAGATTGATTGATTGACTGACTGTACCTTGAGGATAATTTAAGCAAATACTTTCATTTTGTAGATAAAGAAACTGAGGCCTAGTGGGCCAAGTCTGCTTAATTATTAAGCCTTCTCTAGCCACACTCTGTGACCTAGAAGTGGTAGATGGTGTGGCTAATCAATGGTTGGGGATTATCAAATAAAAAAGGACCAGTAAGTCTTTCCTTCCAAAGAGCATTGCACTAAAGTGGCTTACTAAAGAATCCAGGATGGGCAGGGAATCCAATATGTCCAGGTGGAGGCTAATAGTCTAATGATTGGACCATCCAAGTGGGAGGCTGCCATCACAAGATTACTTACATTCCATTCCCTGAGACAATCTTACTCTGCTTTCATTCAACCCTCCCAGCAATGGAAGGAGCCAAAGAAGAAGTGATGTTTGCATCCTGTACACTGTGTACAATTCAAGCCATCCCTGAAGTTTTTTTTTTTACTTTAAATTCACAGTGGGGGGATATCCCCCAAAGATACTGAGAGCCCATAAGATTTCTAAGAGCATAATCTCCAGGATAACTCGCACAGGAAAAGCCAGAGATGGGTACAGAATGTAGGTAGGAAAAGTAACAGATGGTTCCAGCCTCAGGAACAAGGCTCTTGAACGGTTTCCAAACCCAGGGTTTGGTCACCAATCCAACAGAAAGCAATTAAGAAAAACAGAGCTCCAACTCCTCACTCCCTGCTTTATCAGAAAACAAAGCTCAGGTTTCAATCCTGCATGTTTGAATAAAATATGAAAACATCTTGTGGGAAAGCTGCTGTTATTTTTGCTTTCAGGTGAAGCCACTATTGTATAATAGAAAGGACGTTGAACTGGGGTCAGAAGACCTGGGTTCTTTCTAGTCCTTTCTCTGTCATTATCTGTATGTCCTTGGACAAGTCACTTATCTTCTCTGACCTTCAGTTTCATCATCTAAAAGTTCCAGTGCTAACATTCTATGACTATTTTTAGAATCAAACTGTCCTATGATTGATGCAAAACTGTTTTCAATGGAAATGAACCCATGGCTCTGTTCAGTAAGAGGATAGGTAACTAGATTCCAGTCAGGAGTTTGAGCATCATTTGAACTGGGTTGACCTCACTATTCACATGACAATTCTTCAGTCCTCTCCTTGCCATCACTCAACTCACCTGGTTACCAAGTGAGGACAGACAAAGGTAGCAAAGTGTCAGAACTGTAACAAATGCAGAGTCAAATGAAGAACCCTAGTCCCAGATGATCCCATTGAGTAGCACCTTTATCTCTATCCTGTCCTCCTCACCCATACAGTCATGAGGACTCCACAGTATCTAACACTTCCTAACAAATGTCTGTTGAATGAATGGATATGGCCATTTCCATGATAACTATTCATCTTTCAATTAGTGGTCAGGGGGTAGAACAGCAATTTCACTTACCAAAGAAACTTGTTCATACATCCCACTCTGAACATGCATTACAGTAGTGCACTGAAGTATAGAGAGTTATTTTCTTCCTGTGATTAGGAGTTAACTTTTGGTTGGTAAGCTAATTGGCCAGTGAGAAGGGAGAAGCTATTCCTTGCTCTTCTCTTGACCACTGCCATTGGGGTCCTGAGGTTTTGGCCAGAACAGCATAAGAAAGACTTAATGGAGCTGGAACAAGTCAGTTAATCAGTCAACAAGGATTTATTGAGCCCTTCTATGAGTCAGATACTATGCTAAGTTCTGGAGATGAAAAGAGAGGCCAAAAGAGTTCCATTAAAGGGTCACTAAAATGATCTAGGGATTTAGACCAGGAGACTTTTGTAAGATGGTGGTCTATAGGGACAGCTAGGTGGCGTAATGGATAGAGCACTAGCTCTGGAGTTAGGAGGATCTGAGTTCAAATCTGACCTCAGACACTTGCTAGCTGTGTGACCCTGGGCAAGTCACTCAACCCCATTGCTTCCAAAATCAAAAGAAAAGAAAAAAAATGATGGTGGTCTATACAGATATTAGGATACCTGAGGATACTTTGAATATCCCAGATTCTCTCCAAGGCCCTCCATTTGCTTCTTTATACTATGTCACTCAACCATCCCCAGCTCTGATTTCTTTTTCACTGGCTTCCTCACTAAGAAGGAAAAGTTTCCAAGTTGGGGTTGCTCTTTTGACATTTGGGCATTCCCCACAGCCAGGCTCTTACTCTTGGAAAAGTGTGTCAGTCTGGTAGCAGATTCTCTGCTCACTACCAGCCTCCAGTAAGGCCCCAGGGGGATGTTTTCTCAAGGCTCTCAATATAGAACATACCACACTGTTCCTTTCTTCATCCTCCCACTCACTTGCTCCTTTGCCACCCACCAACCTGTTCTCCTACCCATCGCCCACATCCACTTGGGTGCACACACCTCCTCCCCCCCAATTAAAGTTCACAAACCAAAGCTACAAAACCAGAAAACAAACAAAAAAAATTGAGAGCCCTTAAGGTGGAGAGTCACAGGCTATTTTCAAAAATACAGAAGGGGAATTTTTAAAAAAGAATCAAGGAATCCGTGACTCTTGTGACAGCTGTAGCAAATATATTGCCTTAGTCATCACTATTCTCTTAAACCATTTTAAGGAAACATGTTTTGCTTTTTGTTTTAAACAGGAACAGATTGCTCAGGGTATTTTTTTTTTCAAAAGCCAGACACGAATCAGAATGCTCTTCCTCTTCATTTTTACAAGTCCTTGCTCTCTGCCCAGTGCTATGATATTTACTGAACTGTACATGAAACCACCTTATATTTTCCAGGCAGCCTTATGTGGATGTTGGAGAAGGAAAACAGACCCTTTATGGGGACCTCTTCTCTAGCAGCTAGCCTGAGGATATTAGCACAGGAGGAGACTTGGTAATGAATTCTGCTCACTCTGTACATAGGAAATGTTGGAACTAAGTGGCCTGGAAGTAAACTGGGAAAGGGGAGAAGGCAGTTGGCAATTAAGTCTTCTGGAACCTTTGACAAGCTCACTGGGGTGCAGTAAATTGTTCTACTGACCAGAACAGAGAATGGGCATGGTTTATTTTTTAAAGCCCTTCATAACCTGGTTTCAACCAGGTCTTTCTAGTCCAGGGTTGTGGAACCTGCAGCCTTGAGGCCACATGTGGTCCTCTAGGTCCTCAAGTTGTGGCCCTTGAAGTCGAAGGGCTGGACATCTTGCTTTTATTCACAGATATTTTGTTTGGTCTTTTTCAGTAATGTCTGACTCTTTGTGACCCCATTTGGGGTTTTCTTGGGAGAGATACTGGAGTGATTTGCATTTCTTTCTCCAGGTCATTTTACAGATGAGGAAACTGAGGCAAACAGAGTTACGTGACCTGCCCAGGGTCACATAGCTGGTAAGTTTCTGAGGGCAGATTTCTCATCTCTGGAATAACTTTCCTGATGCCACTAGTTACTAAAGCCCTCTAACTCCCCATAAATTTGCCTCAATTTTTTATTTTTGTAGGAGTAAGATTGATTGATACACTCAATTGAAGTCACCCTACCTCAGAACCTTAATAGTAAGATAAGATGCTGGTACCTTATTCAGTTACTCCCAATGACAGCATTTAGTTTCAATCAATTAGAGATTTAAGACTAACTGCAAAAAAAAAAAAAAAATCCCTGAACTGGAATGACTTGTTTGAATAGGCTGAGAAAATCTCGTAAGAGCCAAAGGGGATGTCTATAAAATATCAAGAGAGTTGAAAATTGGAGTCATTTGAGAAGTTGGAGCATGCATAATATTTCAACTAACCACTGTGAAGGAACCATTTCTGGAAGAGGAAAGAGAGGCCTCCGCTACAGGTCTGGCCTAGGTCTCCTTCCCCTCTCCTCCCCCACCCCATCAACTTTGACCAGAGAAGAACCTCATGAGCTTCAAAGGGTCCAAAGGATCTTGTCCTTCCCATCTTCCTATCAGTGACCTGGAAGCATGCCTGGATCAGCTGATGACAGGGAGCAAATGACAGACAGGATGTCTGAGAAGAAAAGATTTTCAACAACCAGAATCTATGAGTTACTGCTCTGGCGTGTGTGCTGTCTCAGCTTGAATCCACTTTCCCTTAGATACTATATGTATTTCTGAGAGAGAGTCTTTGGGGGGAATGTTTTATGCCATTTACAGTACCTTAATAAATACTTCCTTTTAAAAAAAAATTGAGTCTAGCTGCCTAAATGACAATTAATCCATAGGCATGAGGATTAAACATCAGAATGGGAACTCTAAGCCATTAGCATTAGATAAAGTCATCCACTGCCCCTTAGGGGTACCCTTAAAACCTTAGGAGAAGAGATAGCTATACTCATTCTTAGAGAGTGATCCCAGGATGCTGTTACATTGTATTGTACATAATTATTTTTGTACATTTTGTCTTTGATGACAAAATGTTAGCTCCTTGAGGACAGAGATTTTTTTAAATTTTCATCTGTGAATCACCAGCATCTAGCACAAGAGTGCCTGGTACATATAAGGTAGCTAATATGTGCTTATTGATTTATTGATTGACTATCCCAGCTGTCATTTAGATACTTGTGCACTCACCTGCAAAGTCACCTGTATTTCTTGCATTTTTAAAAGGTAAAAGAGGAGGCATGAGAGTAGAGGATAAAAAGCTGGACTTGGTGTTAGGAAGATCTGGATTCAAATCTCAGCTCTGAGATATACCATGTGACTTTAAGCAAATGATTTTATCTCACAGTGTCCCCATACTATAAATTGTAGAACAGGTGCTGATATACACTGGTTAGGGCTGTTTCCTCAAGAGAAGTTCTCTACACCAGTGGTGTCCAACTCAGATAGAAATGAGAGCCACTAAACTGTACATAAGGACACCGGCAGGTTGCATATTGACTTAGAAAACCACAAATTAACATTATCTGTATTTTTTTATATTTTTGTTCATTTTGTTAAATTTTTCCCAAGTACATTTTAATCAGGTTCAAGTCACACTTGGGAGTGTTGTGGATGGGTTGCAGATTTGATACCTCTGCTTTACCCCAATGAATCACAATTCTGAGTCAAAAAAAAAAAAAGAGGTGACATCATTTACCTTCAACTGCGTAATTATGGGAATTTTCCCAGGCTTTTAGAGGTAATCCAACCCTGGAGAAAGATTATAAACAGTCTATAAGAACACTTCTAGATGTCAAAAGACGTGTGATTTCATCAATGTGTTTTCACACAGAATCTTAATGCTGAATAGAAATTTAGAGGTCATCTATTTCAGTGGTATCAAACTCAAATAGAAACTTATCCCCACTGGCCACATAGTGACTTAGAAAACCATAAGTTAACATTATCTATCTTGTATTGCATTTATATTTATTTTGTTAAACATTTCCCAATTATATTTTTGTTTTGTTTTGTTTTTTGCTAGGCACTGAGGTTAAGAGACTTGCCCAGGGTCATACAGCTAGTAAGTGTCAAGCATCTGAGGCCAGAATTTGAATTCAGGTCTTCCTGACCCCAGGGCTGGTGCTCTCTCCATTGTGCCACATAGCTGCCCCCCAATTATATTTTAATTTGGAGTTCTTCAGAGCTTTACAGGACTAGGGCTGTGAATCTGACACCTCTAATCTAGCCTACTCATACCTGAACTGGAATTCCCTCCTCAACATACTGACAAGTCATCATCCATACTGAAAAACCATCATCTAATTTCTGTTTGATGACTAATATTGTAGGGGAATTCATTACTTCTTTTTTTAATTTCCATGTTAGACATGGTACCAAAAAAAACCAACAAAAATGAAAAAATTATGCTTCAATCTGCACTCATACTTTATCAATTCTCACTGTGGAGGTACATACCATTTTTCATCATAAGTCCTTTGGAATTGTCTTAGATCATTGTATTGAGCAGAATAGCTAAGTCATTCACAGTTGATCATTGTACAATGCTGCCATCACTCTGTACAATGTTCTCCTGATTCTGCTCATTTCACTTCGCATCAGTTCATGTAAGTCCCCCCAGGCTTTTCCAAAACCATCCAGCTTGTCATTTCCTATAGCATAACAGTATTCTATCACACTCAGATACCACAACTTGCTTAGCCATTCCTCAATTGATAGGTATCCCCTCAGTTTCCCATTCTTTGCCACCACAAAAAGAACTGCTATGAATACTTCTGTACATATAGCTTCTTTTCCTTTTTCTTTGGGAAACACATCTAGTAATGATACTGTTGGGTCAAAGGGGCAGTTTTATAGCCTGTGGGCATAGTTCCAAATTGCTTTCCAGAACAATTGAATCAGTTCACAACTCTACCAACAATGCATTAGTATCCCAATTTTTTCACATTGCCTCCAACATCTGTCACTTTCCTTTTCTGTCATGTTACTAATCTGATAGGCATGAGGTGGTATTTCAGAGTCATTTCAATTTGCATTTCTCTAATCAATAATGATTTAAAGCATTTTTAAATGACTATAGATAGCATTGATTTCTTTCTTCTGAAAACTTCCTGTTAATATTCTTTGACCATTTATCAATTGGGGAATGACTCATATTGCTACAAATTTGACTCAGTTCTCTTCATACTTAAAAAATGAGGCCTTTATCAGGGAAACTTGGTATAATTTCCCCCCAATTTCCTGCTTTCCTCTAAATCTTGGCTGCATTGGTTTTGTTTGTGCAAGAACCTTTTTAATTAAATGTAATCAAAATTATCCATTTTACATCCTATGATCCTCTCTATCTCTTATCTGATCATAAATTCTTCCCTTATTCACATATCTGACAGATAAAATTTTCCATGTTCCCCTAATTTGCGTATGATATCACCTTTTTATGCCTAAAACATGTACCTATTTTGACCTTATCTTGATACACAGTGTGAGATGTTGATCTATACCTAGTTTCTACCAACTGCTTTCCAGTTTTCCTAGCAATTTTTGTCAAATAGTGAGTTCTTGCCTTAAAAGCTTAGATTTTGGGGTTTATCAAACAGATTACTATGGTCATTTGCTACTGTATATTGTATACCTAGTCAGAAGTCATTACTTCCTGTGGCAGCTCAGTCCACTTTTAGACAACTTTCAATTATTAGGGTTTTTTCCTTTCATTGAAGAATGCTTACTTTGTACATTCAAACAGTTCTTTGACTTAGCTTGGAATTCCCATTGTATGGAAAAGTGACCATGTTTTGATAGCTTATCCCCTTCTACCTTCTGGCTGCTCTTATAATCCAGAAAAAAGGATCATCAGGATACAATAGAACCATTTCCAGTGCCTCTGTCTAATTAGACTCTATGATCTCTGATGATGTTCTGAGGGAGCACATGTATCATCTTCTCATATCAAATGTAAATATCTTATCCTTGTTTAGTTTCATGATTGTTCATTCACATTTACCATTTCACATTGACTCCTGTGTTTACACTTCAAAGTTTCTATGCAGCTCTGATCTTTTCATAAGAAATGTTTGAAAGTTCTCTCTTTCATTAAAGGTCCCTTAAGTCCCTTATAAAAGTAGACTCAATTTTGCTTGGTGAATTATTCTTTTTTTTTTCCCTTGGTGAGGTAATTGGGGTTAAGTGACTTGCTCAGAGTTACACAGCTAGTAAGTTTATATGTCTGAGGCCGGATTTGAACCCAGGTCCTCCTGACTCTAGGGCCTGTGCTCCAACCATTGCATCACCTAGCTGCCTCTGTGAACTATTCTTGGTAGTAAGCCTATATGTTTTACCTTCTGGAATACTGTACTCTAAGATCTCTGCTCCTCCATGATGATGGCTGCTAGATTGTGTGTGATCCTATATAATTCCTCCAGACTTGAATTCTTTATTTCTAGCTACTTGCAGTATTTTTGTTTGATTTGAAAGCTTTGAATTTTGGCTATCATGTTCCTGGGAGTTTTTGTTTTGGGTTTTTTTGGGGGGGAGATGATTAGCGGATTCTTTCTATTTTTACTTTGCCTTCTAATTCTTAGAGATCTGGGCAGACTTCATTTATGATTTCTTGAAATATGATATCTAGGCTTTCTTTGTTCATGGCTTTCAGATGATCCTATGATTTTTAAATTCTCTCTCCTTGACCTGTTTTCAGGTCAGTTGTTTTTACTATGAGATCTCATATTTTTCTTCTCTTTTTCAGGATTTTGACTTTCAAAAATACTTGTTATCATTAGCTTCTCTTTGGTCCATTTTAATTTTCAGAGAGTTTGTTGCTTGGGTAAAGTCTTACGTCTCTTGTGCCAAGTTCTTAATTTCCTTTGCAATTCTTTTTTCCAGAGCTCTCATTTCTTTTCTAATTTTTCTTTCTAGTACTCTCATTTCATTTGTAAAAAATATTCTTATCTCCTGTTCAACTGTTTTTTTCTTTTTCATCTATTCTAGGCATTCTAGTTGATCATGTGCCTTATTTAAGAATTTATTGTTGGTGTTTTGGAGTCATTCTCTTCAGGGTTTGGGTCTTAAGAATCCCTGTTACCATGATAGCTTTTTATGGTGGGATTCTTTTTTCCTGTTTTCTCCTTCTTCCTTCCTTCTTCCTTCCTTCTTCCTGTCTTTAGACTTTATGTTAAAGTCAAGTTTTGCCCAGTCATGGAGGAAATGTCTTGGTTGTTCCTGCTTCTGTTTCTTAGGGGTATTGAGTGTCATTCTAGGAGCTCAGGGGTAGCTCAGGATGGGGATGAAAAAACTTTCAGTGTTCCCAACATAGTTTAATCCAGGGCAAAATCTGATTTCTGCCCTTCTGCTCTGAGCACTGCAAGTTTTGTTTTTGGTTTTGGTTTTGTTTTTTAACTTGAGTTTGGATCTGAGCAACATGCTTGCAGGCTGACCCCACTTGGAGTTTCCATAAGATTGCTGCTAGACTCAGCCCCTTTTTAAAAGCTCAGCTGGTTCAGAGTGACAGAAATGCAAATTCCCCATTGGTCTGGGATTCTTTTTTTTTTATTTTTAATTAATTTATTTTGAATTATCAACAATCACTGCCATAAACTTTTGAGTTTTAAATTTTTCTCCCCCTCCCTCCCCACCTCCCTCCCCAAGATGATGCGCAATCTGATATAGGCTATACATATACATTCCTATTAAACATATTTTCACATTAGTGATGCTATAAGTAAAAATTAGAACCAGTAGGAGAAGCCACCAGAAAGAGGAAACAAAATACAACAGAAGAAAAATATAGCAAATAGTATGCTTCAATCTGTATTCATACTCCATAGTTCTTTCTTTGGATGTGGATAGCGTTTTCCATCCTGAGGCCTTTGGAGATGTCTTAGATCCTTGTATTGCTGAGAAGGGTTAAGTCAGCACACAACTTGGCTGTTACTGTGTACAATGTTCTCCTGGTTCTGCTCATTTCACTCAGCATCATGGTCTGGGATTCTTGACCTGGTCATTCATCTGCAAGCTTCAGACTGGGCTGGAAGCTGGAACTGAGATCCACCCCTCTGCTGAGATCTAAGTCACACCCCTCCTTGCTTGGTTAGCAGCATAGAGCCTACAGCAATTCTTCACTCTGCAACAATAGCCCTAGGCACAAGTTCTCTCCTTTGGTCCATCTTGGATCTGTGACACTGAACTAGAGAGAGAGTTATACAGCTTCCAATTTGCACCTTCTCTTGCTCTCTGCACAACTTTAAGCCTCTCTATACTAGATGAAGGACCTCTTCTTGCCCTAATGCACAGCTGCTCTTTGGGACTATAATTCTCCATGTGGGCATTCCCAGCTAGTCTCAGTTCCCAAGATCTATAGGCCACTCTGTCTGTCTCCTTATGCTGACCTAAGCTGGAAAAAAAAATTCATGATTTTTTTCCCCTCAGGTTTTCTGATCAGAATTTGGTCAAGTGCATTTTCTAGATGTGTTTGGAGGCACTTGTGGTTGAGGAGAACTCATTGTACTTCCTGCTACTCCACCATCTTGGCTCTGCCCCACATGATCTCTTATTGACAATTTAGGGTCTTTTCTCAGACAAATTTGTTGCATTTTATGCAATTGACCACCCTCTTTTCCTGGAGAATATTTCCTCCCTGGATCTTTTTCATCTCTTCTGGCATACCTCCTATTAGTCTGACCAATCCTTCTCAATCTTTTTTTGTTTATTTGTCATCCACATAACTTACCTAACTGTAGGTGTTTCCCAAGGTTCTGTCCTGTGGCCCTTTCTCATCTCCCTCTATGTTCTCTCTCAGTAACCTCAGGAAAGCCCATGGGTTTCATTATCATCTCTAGACAGAAGACATCTAGATTGATATAGCCAGTCTCCTTCACCCCCAGGTGAGATTATGCGTCCAACCCCATCCAATTACCTATTGAATAGTTCAAACTGGGTATCCCAAAGACATCTGAAACTTGAAATGATTAAAGGGGAACTCATTTTTTCCCAAACTTTAGACTTTCCTAAAGACATTGCCATCTTTCCAGGCTCTTAGGTTCATGTCCTCAGCATTACGTTTGATAGCCTATTCTCCCTCACCCTACATATCTAATCAGTTGCCAAATCTTGCTGTTTCTACTTTCACAAGAGTTCTTACATCTGACCCTTTCTTTCCACTCATATAGCTATCATATTTAGGGCAGGCCCAGAGAACAGATAATGAATCACAGTTGCCCTGTGTCTAGAGAGATGATCAACTATGGGTGTGGAATGCTAGTTTTGGTTGGTTTTATTTAACTATCTTTGCTGTGAGAAAGAATTAAATGGTGGCATATCAGAAAATGAGTATGGTGTTTAAGATAAGCAGCATCAATAAAACAATACAAATTTTAAAGCAATCATATATTTCTTTTGAATTCCTTAAGTTGCCCCTGAGAATGATGTGCTAAAAAGTAACATCCTTGTTAAACTGAATTCAGCCTCTCAATTTTTGTTGTTATTCAGTTGTTTCACTTGTGTCCAACTCTGCATAACCCCAATTTGGGTTTTCTTGGAAAATATTGGAATGGCTTGCCATTTCCTTTTCCAACTCATTTGACAGATGAGGAAACTGATACAAATAGGAATGACTAGTCCAGGGTCACATAGCTAGTAAGTGTCTGAAGCCAGATTTGAACTTGGGAAGATGAGTCTTCTGGATGCCAGTCCCAGCACTCTATCCACTATACCACCTTGCTGCCCAGGAACCTCTCAACAGAGAAAGTGAAAAAACATTTTTTCACATTATACCTCATGAACATCCTTCTCGAATTCTGAGTCTTCGCTTATTTGTTGAGAATTCTAGTTCAAATGAGACCATTATAAAACTGCTAAATTCTCTTTTAAGATCTTCTTGTTTTCTTTTTAAATCATTGTTTTGCAATATTTTTCTTCTGGCAGGGATCAACTTCTTTTAGAAATCGCTTATAAGAAACATCAAAAGACAATTGCAGACTTCTGGAACTGTGGTACTCCATTTAAATTTTAAGTTACAAAAAGATAAAAGAAAAGTTTAAGGAGAGAGTTGCTGTTTTATGCCTCTTACCATAGTAAAATGGCAGAGAAACTGTCAATCAACTCAGCCATCATCTCCATGCAATGAATGACTTTTTGGCCTTCTTTCGGCTTCTGCTTTATGGATGGAAGAAAAGGAAAGCTAGAAGCAGGAAACTAGGAATTAATGTTGTCTTTCTCTTCTTCCCCTCTGGACAGTTGCAAAAGAAAGACTGAGATAGAAGTTATAATTCTTAACTGCAAAGGAAGATCTAAAGACATTAACTCCAAGTGAACCCACAGAGATGAAGAGCTATATCTAGTAAGTCTAAGAGTTTGAACACCAAAGCAAGGATTTAGAAGGGACAAAGGGTTTTCTCTTTGCATGAAGACCAAAGAAAAGGATTAAAAATCATAATAGGTAAGAATAGACATATAAATGACATAGAAAAAATTGAATAAACATTAAACAGTTGGTCAGTCAATAAACATTTATTAAGTGCTTACTGTATACCAGATACTGTGCTGGGGTCACAAAGAAAGACAAGACAGTCCCTTCTCTCAAGGAGCTCATGTACAATCTGATGGGGGAACCAACAAGTAAACAAATTTATACAAAGAAGAGAATAGACAGGACAAATAGGAAATAATTTCATAGAGGGAAGGCAATGGAATTAAGAAGGACTGGAAAAAACTTCCTATAGCAAGAAGGTGGGATTTTAGTTGGGACTTGAAGGAAGCTAGAGAAGCTAGGGAAACCAGAAGGGAGAATGAGGAGAGAGAGCATTCCAGGGATGAGGGACAGCCAGAGAAAGTGCCCCAGCCAAGGAATGAGATGCTTTGTACCTAGAACAGAAAGGTCAGTTGCCACTGGATTGAAGAGTCAATGAGGGGTGTGAAGTGTAAGAAGACTAGAAAGACATGGTGAGGGAGGGGAAGTACTAGGTTATAAAGAGCTTTGAATGCCAGAATTTTGAATTTTAATCCTGGAGGTGATAAGGATGTAGTATAGGTTATTGAATATGGAAATGACCTGCATTTTAGGAAAATCACTTTGGAAGTTGAGTGGAGGATGGACTGGAGAGGCAGGCAGACCAACCAGCAGGTTATGTAATAGTCCAGGTGTTGAAATGGTAAGGGCCTGTATGGGGATGGTGACTGTATTTGAAGAGAGAAGGATCTTTGGCAACAGATAGGATATGGAGGTGAGAGACAGTGAGGGCTTGAGGATGACACCTAGGTTATAAGCCTAGGTTGCGGGGATGCTGGTGGTGCCCTCAACAGTAACGAGGGAGTTTGAAAAGGAGGGAGCGTTTAGGGGAAAAGATAATGAGTTCATTTTGGACATAATGATTTTAAGATGTCTACAGGACATTCAGCTCAAGATGTCTAATGGGCAGTTGGAGATGTGAGACTAGATCAGCAGAGAAGTTAAGGCTAGATAGATAGATTTGAGAATCATTAGCATAGAGATAATTCGATCCATGGGAGCTGTTGAGATCACCAAGTGAAATAGGATAGAGAGAGAAGAGAAGGGAACCCAGAACAGAGTCCAGTGGGACATCTCATTAGTGGGTATGACCTAGATGAGGATCCAGCAAAGGATATGGTGCATAGTAGGTGCTTGTTGACTGACTGGATAAATGAATGACTTCAACAGCTCAATTGACTTGGTATCTCATCAACGTGGGTACTCACTTCACTTGGTATAGTTCTCAACCAATTCTACCTTTTCATCTTGTGCAATTCTTATACTCATTCTCCTATAAACTCTCCATAGTGGACCGATATCAAGCATGGTAAATATTTTCCTTAGGTTTGGGTTTTGCTTGTGTTTTTAACAGTTTGTGGGTGGTAGTGCAACATCTAGCACGTCCATCTGTTATCCCTCACTCTCACTACATGACGGGCTTACCTCCTCCTCTTCCAGTCATACATTTCCTGGATTGTATTTTTCAACTCCTTCTTGCACATAAGTCATCACTGATAATATGCTGTAGCCACCTTACACCCACCATGTGTCTTTCCATTGTCTTTTGGGTGATTTATAATTCTCCTTTCTGAAAATCATTTGTCAAAGTGGTACTTTTCTTATATTTTGGACATAGAACGACTTTACCAAACCATACGACTCTGGACAAGTCACTTAACTTTTCTGGGCTTCATTTTCCTCATCTATAAAATGAAGTGCACAGGATGACCTTTAAGGTCCCCTCCATCTCAACAATTCTATGATTCCATACAAATCTCACTGAGCCCCTGTTACTCTTTATCTATAAAATACATTTGATCTCTAACAATTATATTGTAGAAACTAATGAGATAAATCCCATGAGATGCCTGTAAATCAAAAGTGAAAAGCACTATGTAATAAATAGATCATCATTACATAATGCTAAATTCTAATTTATTCCTAATACAAAGGGCAACAATGCAGACACTTCTAGAGAAGAGCTATAAGGCTATGTGAGAATATGAGAAAGAAAATGTGATATAAAAAAAGTACAAGTCCACAGATGACTTGTCTATTAATTAATTTAATTTCTCTAGCACCCACTTATACTCCTAAAGATTTGCTGAATAACACAGCATGGATTTGTCAAAATAATAAAAAGAATTAAAACTTACTGGGTCCAAAAGAATAGGAACTTTTAGGCTTCATAGGTGTATAGGTTTGTTCTGCTCCCATCTTCTGACTTCAGTTCTAGTACTCAGCTAAGATGCTATCTCTTCCTCATTTGAGGAGGAATGAGTTCTGTCTGCCTCTTTATCTTACAGCTCAGAGACTTCAGCTTTAACTCTTTCAGTAAGGCAGATAAGCCCTTCAGCACCAAGTATCAGACTAGGGGAAAACCTTTAACAGTTTTCTTTTCATAAGGATAAGAAATTTTATGTTCTCAGAGTCTGTGCATATCTTTTCTCTACAGAAAAATCTTGCCTTCAGAAGCTAAGTATTTTGGAACATGGAACAGCCGGTCAGATAATTGATCCCACGGCATTTAATCTACATTTGAACTTTCCTGTGACATCCCAGGCAAGTATCTGATTTAGGGTTAGAAATTCCCCTTAATCTCTGTTTAACCCCTTATGAACATCCTCTGCCTTTAAACTCATTTTGGAAAAGGAGCAGTGGCCTCTACTCAAAAAACCCCATTAGGGTTGTGTGGGTCCCACTTCCTACAGTTTTCCTATAGCACTAAAACCCTTAAGGTCTCCTAAGCAAATGAAAGGAAGTAGACAGTGGTAAAAGCAAAAAGATAGACAGGTGGAACTGCTTAGAGGTATTTCCTACAATCTCATTCTTTTGTTGCAAATTTCTGCCTTTATTATGAATACGTAACCAGCAGCAAGCCCTTTAGACTCTGAACTACTCTACACAAGTTTACCAGAAAGCAAGTATGAAAAAACAGGGAGGTTCTCTCCCCTTCAGTCAGTCTTCAGGAACAAAACATTTTTCCAAAGGTAAAAGTAGATTAGAATGATTCTTATAATTGTTGATGCATTTGCAGAACTCTATTAACCTATTAGATAAGAAAATATATTTCAAAAAGAGATATGTAATAACAAGATTATTGATTGATGATGATTTCCCTTTTATTCTGTTCTTATGTCCCAGAGAAAGATTGGACCACTGAAATGTTCAGAGGCTGATTAATGTTTGGTGCTTACCTGCAAAGTACCTATTCATAACCTAGAGTAAGGCTTAACAGCCTTTCAGATGTGGTATATCCAGCTCTTCATTTAATCTCTTTTTCATCTGAATGAGAAAGTGGGATCTACCCATAGATTATACTTTCTGCCTCTGCATCTCATCCATGAAGAGCTATGTTATGGTACATTTTTGTCCTCAGAAATCCCCTTTTAAAAGTCCACCCTCTGGGAGGACTCATACTTTACCAAGTTGTTAGATAACAGCCTCCTTAGCAGTTAACACCTCAACAGGAGTCAGTTGTCAAACAATGGAGCATAAGATGTGTATTAGGGGTGGTGGGTTGATGGTGTAGAATATTAGGAAAGAAAAAAAGGGACACTAATAGGAAGGGTGGTCAGGCATCAGAAACAAACTTTCACAATGTTTTCTAGACCTGGCCCTGACTACTTCACTCAAAACTACTTTTCACATCACTTTTGGCACCCATCCACAGGATGCCAACCCCTAATAATCAATCAACTTCTGCCAAAGTGAGATGGGGACCCCCACCGGGTCCTCATGCCCAAACATCATCGGCAAATCTACAAGGGACTCTGTCACTGCAAATTCACTGGGAATATAAGCCTTGGATCCCAGGTCCCCACCCCTACATGAAGGCTGGGGAACAGTTTTCCTTCACTACTGCACAAAAACCTATTCCATTTTCTCCCTAGACTCCATGTCTCCTCCATGAACCTCTTGGTTTTTCATATTTAACTGTTTCCCTTGGTTTCTGTGTGTTTATAACAAAGTACAGTAGGCAGAATTTTTAAGATACACTGCCAACCATGGCACCGAATAGCAGTAACTTTGAGAGCATTTCAAATAAGTGAGAAGTCATTTGCTAAATCTTTGGCTCTAGAAGCCTTCAGCCTTAAACAACTATGGCATTTGCAACTGAGAGTGATGGAAGCATGTAGTAAGAGCAGATCCACAAGTCAGCTAGACACACAGGACTAACCATGGACCAGACCTGAGACTTTATGGGTAAAGGAAACTCCTCCAGAAGGAAACTCCTTCATCCAAAGCAGAAAAGCACCTATTCTAGAACTAATAGTCTTAGAGAGCTGCCTCAGGGCACTGTGGGACTAATTGATTCCCTTCCCATTACAAAGCCCAAGAGAGTCAGTCTGTTACTTGGAAGCTACTAGGCGGCTCAGTGAACAGACAGCTGGGCCTGGGGTTAGAAAGACCTGAGTTCTAAGCTGTGTAACCCTGAGTAAATCACTTATCCTCTGCCTTCATCCATTAGAGAAGGTAACGGCACACCATCTTTGCCAAGAAAACTCCATACAGGTAACAATAACTGACTGAAGCCAATTATCTCTCCACTATGCCAAGCTGCATCTCATCAGCATTATAGTCAATAATAAATATTTACTGAGTTCGTACTCTGCCAAAGACACTTTGCAGGAAATCCAAAAAGGTGGGAGACCCAGCTTCTGCCCCTTGAAAGCTTTATAGCTCAGGTGGAGGGAGAAGTCCTATGCATAAAAAGAGAAGTAATAACACAAGATAACTTTTACTAAGTGACAAATTAGGGGTATGAAGCCCAAGTACTAGAAGACTTCAGAGGAGGGAAAGCTCCTAAGGGTGGAGACGGTCAGGAAAGAGTGGGTGGAGAAAGTGGGACTTGGGCTGAGTTTTGAAGAAATAGTAAGACTTACATAAATAAACAAATACAAGTATTGGGATGCTCTGGGAAAGAATGAGAAGGATGTGGTAGTGACCACAGGAGCAACAGGAGAGCTAAAACAGGTGCTAAAGCGCTAGTCATATTTTTTAGCCTAAATATAGCCTTTCCTTTTCCCCTGTTCTTACTATTCCTTCACTGGCTAGGTGGCGCAATGGATAAAGCACTCAACCTGAAGTCAAGAAGCCCTGAATTCAAATGCATTTTTATACACTTGCTAGCTGTGAGACCCTAGGCAAGTCACTTAACCTCTGTCTGCTTCAGTTTCCCTGTCTATAAAGTGGGGATAATAACAGCCCATACCTCCCAGGGTTGTTGTGAGAATCAGATGAGATAATATTTATAAAGTGTTTAATACAATGTTTGGCACATAGTAGGCACTTAACAAACAAATGCTTCTTCTTTCCCCTCTTCCTCTATATCACAATTTTTTTTTCATTTCCTGGGTGTGTCATTTAATCTCTATATGCCTCAGTGTATTTCTCTGTAAAATGGGAAGAATAGTAATTTCTCCTATCTAACAAGATTGTTGGAAAGATCTAATGAAAGAAAATACGTAAGCCTCTTTTCTAACATTAGACTGAATAGTAGGTGCCAATTTATGTATATATTGTCTCCCCCATGAGAATATAGGTTCTTTGAAGGTAGGAATTGTTTGGTTTGGGTTGGATCTTTTGCGTTTGCTTTGCATCAACAACGCTTAGCACAGTGCCTAGCACATAGGACTACAACTTTGGAACTGGAAGGAACCTAAGAGGTCGTGAAGTCTAATCTCCTCATTTTACAGATAAAGAAACTGAGGTACAGAAAGGTTAAATGACTAGCCCAAGGTCACACAGTAAATATTTGAGGCAGGATTTGAATCCAGGTTTTCTGGATTCCAACTATAGTACAGCTACCTAAATGCTAAATAAATGCCTGTTTGGTGAATTGATTGACGGGTTAGGAGATTGCATTGCTAACCCCTACTCTTTCATCTCCTCCAGAGAGGACAAGCTTGCAATGAGTAGCACAATTCTTGCAGTCACGAAAGTACAGAGTCACTGTACTGTGAGCCAATTCCAAGTTGTACTGAATAACAGCTTTCCTTTGGTCAGTCACCCCCTGTGCTTTCACAGCCAGCTTCTCCCTTGGAGTCTTCCTGGCTGAGTCCTCATAAATAACCCCTAACTGAGATCATTCATAATAGATGTCACCTTAGACTGGCCTGGATCCAGGGGCAGACATTTTGCTCTATCTTCACCTCCTACAGCAAATGTCTGGTTCAAGAGCCTTGAAGACATCTCCTGAGGTTCAGTTGAAGTAGAAGGTCTGCATTAACCTGAAGGGGAGTCACATGACCCACTACTGCTCCAACACATAATGCGATGCCACCTGGAATACCACCATCACCTTGTATAAACCTCCGCTGATGAGACCCGCTGGCTGCTTGAACATTTTGTCAGAGCCAAGCAAAGTCATGTTCTCTCTTGTTGAAAAAGATTCCTCTTTCTTTTTTTCAATCCTGCCCCACTTCTATCTCAACATCAGCCCAATATCCTGTATAATATATATTATACATTTATATGTTTAATATCATATATTTTATATATATGCAAAAATATTATGTAATATATTACAATATATTATATAATATTACATCATAACTTCCATTCTTGAGTTATCTTTAGGTTGACCCTGACAGAGAGTGACCCTGACACCTTCAGTGGCAGTTTTCCTCTTTTCATTCAAAGAGCTCCACCCTCTTTGTCATGGCATGACTTCTCCAATGCCCTTCCCACCTAAGTGTCTGTGAAAGACTGTTGCTTCCCCTCCAACTTTTACGTACAGTATAGCCTTTTCGTCAAATATTAGTTTTTCTCCTAACACATGAACATACTGTAAACACTGAGCTTCCTACTCTTCATCTTACTTGGTGTCTCTGATCTATTCTGTACTGGACACATTCATTGATGGATCTGTAATCCTTCCATTTTGCAGTATGAAGTCCTGACGGACAGGTGAGTGTTGTTTAATGTGCTGCCAATCATGGTGGCGATGATGATGTAAGTGATGGTCCAGATGCACAGTTTCATTGATGTCAGGAACTCTCAGTAAAGAAAGCCCCTCTATCAATGTATTTCTGTAACTATTCGGCAATTTGCAATCTTTGGAAATTATGTAGGGGGAATAACTTCATTATCCTGCAAGATTGAATCTGCCTGGTTCTCATATCTCATCAGTATCCTCTGCCTCTCTGATTGGGCCCTCTGACTGGAGGGCAGGGCCATGGACTCCAGAGCATCTATTTAAGAAAGGGGCTGAGCATAATTTTTTCCACATTTCCCATCAACTACACTGGACTTCTGGATTTCTTTAGACTTCTCCTTCATGCTACCATGCTACCCTCCCCACTTCACTGGGTATCCTCCCTCCTCCCCTTTCCAGCTTCCTTTTGTGAGTTATTAGATTGTAAGCTCCTTGAGGGCAGAGGATTTCTTTGTTTTTATTTGTCTTTGTATCCCTAGTGCTTAGCACAGTGCCTGGCATACAGTAGGTGCTTAATAAATATGTATTGACTGACTAAGAAATTAAAAGATTTGTTCAGTGTTACATAGCTCATATGTTATCCAAAGCAAGACTTGGGAGTAGCTAGGTGGCACAGTGGATAGAGCACCAGCCCTGCCTGGAGTCAGGAGGACCTCAGTTCAAATCTGGCCTCAGACACTTGACACTTCCTAGTTGTGTGACCCTGGGCAGGTCACTTAAACCCCATTGCTTAGCAAAAAAAAAAAAAAAAAAGTAAGACTTGAATCCAAGTCTCCCTGACTACAAGAACAACTCTCTACTATACCATGATGCATTTCTGATAGTGATAGTAACATGTCATTTATATACTGATTTAAGGTTTATAAAGTATATTACCTATAATAACATGCAAAATGATAATATAATGTAATAATAATATGTAATAGGGGCAGCTAGGTGGCACAGTGGATAGAGCGCTGGGCCTGGAGTTAGAAAGACCTGAATTCAAATTTGGCCTCAGACTCTTACTGTCTCAGTCACTTGTGTAACCCTGGTCAAGTCACTTAACCTGGTTTGCCTCAGTTTCCTCATCTGTAAAATGAGCTGGAGAAGGAAATGGCAAACTACTCCAGGATCTTTGTCAAAAGAAAAAAAAAACCCAAATAAGGCCATGAAGAGTTGGACATGACTAAAAAAAAAACCCAAATAAGGCCATAAAGAGTTGGACATGACTAAAATGACTAAATTACCACAAACATATAATAGCAATAGCTAAGATATATATAGCACTTTAAGGTTCACAAAATATTATCTCAGTTTATCTTCTCAACAGCCCTAGGCTGCTATTATCCTATTTTACAGGTAAGGAAACTGAGACACAGAGAGGTTAAGTAACTTACCCAAGGTCACACAGCTAGTAAGTGTCTAAGGCTGGATTTGAACTCATAGCTTCCTTATTCCAAGTCTAATGCTCTGTCTACCATGCCACCTAGCTGCCTCATTTGATCCTCACAAGAAAAGTACAACAGGTATTATTATCCCATTTTTATAGTCAAGAAAACAGGGACTAAAAGAGATTAATTGACTTTTCCAGGCTCACCTAACTAGCATGTATCTGAGGCAGGATTCTAACCCAGGTCTTCCAGACTCCAAGTCTAGCACACTATCCGAGATACTACAATGATAGTGATGGTGATGATGGAGTGATGGTGACAATGATGATCATGATGTGGTAGTATTGATGACGGTGGTAATGGTGATAATGGTAGAAAAGGTGACAGTGGCGATCATGGAGGAGATAGTAATGGCAATAATGACGGCAGTGGTGATGGTGAAATTGAAGATGATGATTACAGTGACGGTGATGGTTATGATATGTCGGTAGTAGTGATAATGATGATGATGATGGAAAAAGTCCCACTCATTCTTAAGAAGATTACAATTGAATGTGAAATCCTGGGAAATGGGGTGGGTGTAAGTGGGAAATGCACTTCAGAGGTAAAAAAGTATCAACTGAACATCAGAGGAGAAACACATTGTCCTTCACAAATACCTCTCATTCTTCTCAACATAACACATTAGGAGTGTGCATCAGGCGCTGTGGGAGGTTGGTCTCATTTTAAAAGCTGCAAAAGCTATTTTCAGCTCCACAGTCACTGGCAGTTTCTCAGAGGCTCTGTGAAGCAGGTGAGATCCATGACCATGACCGCCAGTACAACATTCAGTCTTCGACATTGACACATTTTTTCTGGCTATTTGCAAAGGTGTCTATCAATCACCTTACATTCTCCTCTTTATGTTTCTCAGCAATTCTGTGAAACAAACTAAAAGATGCTTTTAAATTTGTCTGTTCAGTCAAATTTACTTTCTTTTGTGTCCAGTTTCTTTATAAGAAACAATAAAAACTTTAGCAAAAAGACATCCTAAGGTGGTACTAGCCACTGAGCCTAGTCTTTATGGGTATGTATAGAGAGCCACTAATGCAATTTCCCCACATGGAAGAGCCTGGGTAATAGTAGTTCCTTCGAAAGATATGGTATAGATATCTGGTTCTGGACTAATAGCCACATGATGAATAGGAACCTCATTGATTGGCTATAGCTTCCTAGATAGGACTGCCAGTGCATTTAGGAGGTACTAGCCAACCTAGTCTCAGCCCCTTTTCTTTGGTTGATTCCTTCTTAAAGATGGCATTTTGATAAGAGAAGAGGAAAAAATGCTATGAAGTGAGAGACTTTGGACCTTCCCCATTCAAAGCCAAACATGTGAATATAGGTCTTGATTCTTGGTCTTGGTATTTGACCTTTCATTTTAGGTGAAAGAGACTGGAAGATATGACCTTAAAAGTTTTGAAAAGTTCTATTAATGAACCACCAATAGATCTGGGAGTGAAATTTGTGCTAAGAGTTGCAGCCAACTTATCAAGATTTGAGGACCAAAGGAGAAGGAGCAACCTTTGGGACCCAAACCAGTAGTAGCTAAGAAGAGGGCTTATCCAGCAACAATGTTGCATTTGGACATGAACGTAGTGGAACCAATGACATGTAGAAATTAGGATTAAATCTGAGGGCACTCTCCTCAGAGACCAAGATATAACCCTAAGATGTTGGGGGGAAATGTCTGTACTCCTATTCTTGCTATATTTTTGAAGCAAATAGCCTTTTGTAAAAGTTGATTAATATTAATTGGTTAAATGTAACTAGGATGCTAGTCACTGGTGGTTAATAGGGTGGGACACCACCCCAGAATGAGCCCTTGAGCCAGTGGAATCAGAGAAGAGACACCCTAACCCCTCTGTCATACTCTAGAACACTGAAAGGGTATGTAGGTGGCCTCTCTTAAGAAAAATGAGGTCCAAGTCTTTGCTACATGTGAATGCTAGCTGGCATTAGAAATTCCACAAATGCTCATCAGAACTGGGCTCAGTGGCCAGTCTCCCATTAAAACAGCATTTTCCTTGACCCAATTAGGGGTTTTCTTGGCAAAGATACTGGAGCAGTTTGCCATTTCCTTCTCCAGCTCATTTTACAGATGAGGAAAACGAGGCAAACATGGTTAGGTGACTTGCCCAGGGTCACACAGCTGGTAACTGTCTGAGGCCAGATTTGAACTCAGGAAGATCTTCCTTAAATTAGGCCAGCCCTCTACCCATTGTGCTACCAAGTTGCCCTGGCTTTCTATTGCCTCTAGCCTAAAATATGAAGAATATGAATCCCTCAGGTTGGCATTTAAAGTCCAGCACAATGTGGCTCTAGTTTGCTTTTCCAAATTCTCCTGCAGGCACTTTACAATCTGGACAGACTGACCTTCTTACT
The DNA here is from genome assembly GCF_900497805.2 of Vombatus ursinus. Taxonomy (NCBI): domain Eukaryota; kingdom Metazoa; phylum Chordata; class Mammalia; order Diprotodontia; family Vombatidae; genus Vombatus; species Vombatus ursinus. The sequence continues at coordinate 24,899,621 of NW_020954572.1, read as the reverse complement.
GTTCTCCAAATCAATCAATCAACAAGAATTGAAGTGCCTACTACGTGCCTATCACTGTGCTAGGCTCTGGAACTCAGTATTCTATTCCCCACCTCCATACCTTTAAAGGTCCAGGATGTCCCCATGCCTGAAATGCACCTTCTCCTCATCTCTCCCTTTTAGAATCACTAGCTTTTTCCCAAGGCTCAGCTTTCCACCTCTTATAGAGAGCCTTCCTGATCCTTCTGATTGTTAGTATACATACTATATTGTACCTAGGCAATAAATTACAACATCACTTGTCTGTTTACATGTTGCTTTCCTCTAGTAGAATGTAAGATACCTGAGGGCAGAGACCGATTTTTCTTTTGTTTTTATCTCTTTAGAACTTGGCATAGTGCCTTCTGCATAATAAGTGCTTAATGAATTCTTATGGGATTGAATTGAATTAATTAAATTGAATGAAAGCCCTGAGAAAGAAATGGAACTTAAAACAACCCCCAAAGGATGAGTAGGATTTAATAAGCAGAGGAGAGGAGTGAAAGTTTCTCAGGTAGGAGGAAAAAAAAACCAAAACAATAAACAGGGCTTGTGTCAATATTGGACATGTCATTTCATCTTTCCATCCTCAATTTCTTTATCTGTAAAATAAGGGACTAGGTAGCCTCTTTGTTCCTTTAGAACATTAAATCTACACACTAGGAGTATGTTTCTTTGGCGGGGAGGGGTAAAAGGATAGGGACAGGGAGTGATCAGGCTAAACCCTTTGGACTAGAGAGGGCTAATAACAGCCACTGATGACCTTCTCTTCTTCCTTCTATCCTCAGTTCAGAAATGCAAGTTCATGAGGAGGGGAACACAACTTTTCTTCTAGCTCTTGCCTGTTCACTAGAGTGAAATAGTCCCCAGGAAGCCTGAGCGCCCCCTTTCAGTACCACAGAGAAGGAAGAAAAGAGTGGCAGGAAATTTTTCTCCAAATAGGAATCCATTTCTTGAAACTGAAACCTGAGTAGAGGGGAAATCTCCTTCTTGGTTTTCCCCTCTTACTCCATATGAAATGACTGACAGTACTGTGAAAATTACACATAGATAGTGTTTGAACTCTAGAGTGAAGAAAGGGGAAAGAGAAACCAAAGAAACTGCATCCCGTTTGAGTTCCCCAAAAAGGGAGTTCATGGGTCAATTCAATATGGTCTGTTTATGCTAATTAGGTATTTTCAAAAAACAAAAAAATTTTGTCTGCTCTTGATGACTATACCTCCAAAACCCCCAATACTGGTCTATAGTTATGTTTTATGTTCATTCCACCATAGCTATATTTTAGAAAAGGAGGTTTGAAGATGAACTTTTACTTAACAAATATTTGTTACATGCTTACTATCTATGTGCCCGGTACTGTTGTGAGGTACCAAAAAAAAAAAAAAAAGTAAAAAACATACTTCATGCCCTCAAGAGCAGGAACTTCCAACCTAGTTGGAAAAATGAGATTTGTATCTATGAAAACAGTTGTAAAGCAATATATAAGCACTGGGCAGTGGGGAAGTGTGGATTGCACACTTAAATCTTCTAGGAACTCAGAAGGAAAAGTCACTGTGAGTTATATATCAAAATTCTACTGTGTAAAACTCAGCTCTCCTGGGCTCAACAATAGCCAAATACACAAACAACCAGTATGTTGAAGAGAACACTGGCTCTTGGGTCAGCAGACCTGAGTTTGAATCCTGCCTCTAGCAGTGTGACCCTGGGCAGAGTATTTAGCCTCCCTGAGCCTCAGTTTCCTCATTTATAAAAAGAGGAGGTTGAACTAGATGCCCTTTGAGGTTCCTTCCAGCTCCAGCTCCATGATCTCATGATCCTAACTCCTGTGTGAAAAGCTGACTGACTAATTACAGGTCAGAAAAAACAGATACGCTAAAAATGATTTAGGTAATAAGTAGACTACAGGTACATAGGTAGCTGAACTTGGAGTCAGAGGACGCAGGTTCAAATCTCGGTTGAGCCACTGACTACCTGCTTAACTGTGGGAAAGGTATGGGATCACAGATTTATATCTGGGAAAGAATGACCTTAGAAACCATCTGGTCCCTCCCTCCCCCCGTTTTTCAAATGAGGAAACTGAGGGTCATAGAAGTTAAGTAGGGCAGCTAGGTGGAGCAGTGGATAGAGCCTGGAGTCAGGAAGACCTGAGTTCAAAAAGCCTCAGACACTTATTAGCTGTGAGATTCTGGGCAAGTCACTTAACCCTGTTTGCCTCAGTTTCCTCATGTGTAAAATGAATCGGAGAAGGAAATGGCAAACCACTCCAGTATCTTTGCCAAGAAAATCTCAAATGGAGCCATGAAGAGGCAGACGTGACTTAAACTACTCAACAGCAATTAAAGCACTCATCACATATTAGCATGTATTATAGTTACCTGTTTGTATTTTATCCTCCTACTGGCTTATAAGCTCCATAGGGGCAGAGATGGTGGGTTATACAGAATGTTCTCCACTGCTACCAATGCAGTACATCACACTGAACTCTGAAGAGCAATCCCCCACCAGGAGGGATTAAGGGGCCATCATGTGATAATGAAATGTCTTCTGGTTGTCTGAGGAGCCAGAAAGATTAGAGCTGGAACTGAGGGCATAGATGGTGCCTCCTTTTTTTCCCTGGTAGCTTTTGAATAAGGAGAATTGATGAGAACCACCAGGTAAGAGATGGGCAGTGAGCCATATCTCCTAACTGGGGGCCACATGGCCATAAACACCTATTGCCTCTGTTTATTTTGTCTCTTTGTGTTTTTTCTTCCCTGATCTTAGGTAAATTTGCTTCCTGAGATGGGAACACTCAAGTAACAGGGAGACACCAGGAGATCAAATCCATCTGAAGTTCTATTTACAGCCAGTCCCAGAGGAAGTGGTAGCAGTAGCCGTCTTTTTATTTTATTTTATTTTATGTTTAATTTATG